>NW_020450638.1:322954-463913 GCF_003343035.1 Apteryx rowi
CTTCGCCGCCGCCCGGCACGGAGGTAAGGGCCGCCGCGCTGCTCCCGCGCAGGCTCGGGGCAGCTCGTCCCCGCGGGCGCGCAGCGTTCTCCGCGCCCCTCCGCTCCCCCCCGCGGCTCCTCGTCTCCGCGGCGGCCAGCCCCGACGGCGTCTCCGCGCCGGCAGCCCCGCAGGCAGGCGGCAGCGAGCGGCGGGGCGGGAAGGGGGGACGGGGCGGCAAAGCGTCCCTGGGACGAGGGGGTTCGCCTCCACCGCCGTCGCGGCAGCCCCGGGGGCAGCGGTGCCCTGGCGGGGTCGAGCCCCGCTCAGCCCAGCCCGGGCGGTGCGGTCGCCCCCGGTCGCGCTGCCGTGCGGGTCCCCCGGCAGCGCGGGCTGCTCCGGGCCGCGGCGGCAGCGCTGTTATCCCTGCTCCGTCCTTGGCTCTGCTCCCGGCGGGAGCTCAGCCGCGGGGAGGACCCGAGGGGAGAAGGGAGGATCGGGTCACTCGGGCTTCCCTGCCTTTCCCGTGGAGGTTGGTTGTGGCAAAAGCTGATGTACGGTCCCTCTGAATACAGTTCTTAACTTTGCTGTGTTGCAACACAGCCAGTTCCCAGGAAGCCCCCTTTCTCCCCAAACTTAAAACTGGTGGCTCTGTTCTTCTGACTTGAACAAAGAGAAAAAAGACTGATCCAGATGTCTGGACTTACTGCTTTAAACTTCCTTTTCAGCTTGACCAGTTCTTGTGCTTTGCAGGTTTGCTGGGGATCTGGTTTCTAGTGGGCCTGTGGGGTTTGTTTTGTCTCCCGGGGGGGATGCTGGGGCAGGGAGCCATCCCGAATGCCAGCACAGGTCAGGTCTGGCCGTGACAAGCGGGGGCAGTTCAAAGGTGGGGCAGCTGCCTGGTGATGGTCACAGACCATGCTCAGCCAGGAGGCAGGTCACCTCTGGAGCAACTAGTTTTGATGCAGAGCCACACAGAACATTTGCTGCTACCCAGTAAAGCTACGTAAGGAGATTGCGTAGGTTAGGCTGGTACACTTCAGCAGAAAGATCAAATAGTGACTGCCTCTTGGCTGTAGCCCACTAACATTTTCTCTCATTGCCTGTCAGAGACCCTACAGGAGAGAAACCAAGATCAGAGAAACCAATGAAGTTTGGTTTCTGAGGGATTTGTCTCCCATGAGAGCACCGTTGTGGATTCTCTGATGTCTGGCAATAGGTGAAGTTGAGTTGCAGCCTTTCCCAAGCTGCCCTGGTAGAATCGCCCTTCTGTCCTGTGGTTGATTTTTAAGGAAAATTGAATTTGCCATTTGTGAAAAACTTGAAGTTGTGTGACAAGTTTAGAAGTTAGTAGGAGACAACCGATTGGTAAGGCAGGCAGCATGATCACTGTACAGTCTAAGGAAACTGGACTAAAAGAACTCAAATCAAGCAAAAAGTAATTCAAGTTTTGACCTTGGATGTTTCTGCTGAGTGTGATCTCCCCCAAGTATTGAGCTGTCCATCAATAAGTGGCTGTAGTGTCCCAGTAAACTGTCATATTTTCTTGCTTCTGCAGAGCAGTCTCAGGTTGCAGTTAAGGAAAAGCCAGCTCAAACCAGACTGTGACAGATTCACATGCTTATTAAAAAAAAGATACTGCTGGATAGCAATATGAATGGTCATGAGTGATTACTTACAGTGACTTGAATTCTTTGTGTGCTGTGAGCAAACCCCCAATGTATGCTTGTCAAGAAAAAAAACAAAAAGGTCTTTTCAAGGAAGAATACAAAATGTCTTCTTTCCAAGAGGAGAAAGGAAAGTATAAACTTGAAAACAAATGCTACCAGTATCAGGTGGTTTAAGGAAAAAGTCTATTATCAACAACAGTAGAGATGTTTATTCCTAACTCTGTAAATAATTGTATTGGACTATAAAAGATAAGTATTATGAAATATTTATGCTTTATATAACTTTGAAGGGGATTTTTCTTGAATTTGTCAGTATTATCTATAATAAGGCTTTGCTTTCTATTAATTGTTAGTTTAATAAATATAGCACTCGCAAACAGGGCGAAATTGCTAAACATCCTTAAATAGGGGAGTTCTCCAGTTGTCACTGGAGCAGGTTCAGTGTCATATGGGCAGCCACAAACTTAGCTTCCTCTCTGACCTATGAAGGACAGACCTACAGTTTAAGAAATAGTCTAGTTTTCACATTCATTTCATTTTTTTGATAACAAATAGTAAGGATATAAGTTAGTACCTCTTGTGATGGTGTTTGTTTTGGGGCAGATAACTGTGTAGTAGGCTTTTATTACAAGTCCTCAACCTTCTTCTTGTAAGTCCTGTCACCAACACATTAACAACCTTTTACTCCAGCTGGCGGCACCTGAGTGTCAGCTGAAGAGAATGGCTAAACTTTACATTGGTAAGAAGGGTGTTTCATTCAGCCGACTACTCAACCAAGTATTTAAAACCAGAGTTACATATTTGGGTTGTCTCTTTTATTGCAGAAAATCAAACACGACGTTTTGCTTTAAAAGTGAACTCAGCAGTCCTATTTCTGCTTCTGTTTGACACACAAGGCATCCAAATCACTGACACGTACAGGATAGAGAACGGAAGTAGCACTATTTTTTATGTTTTTTTTTCCTTTTCTCAGACTACTACTCCATATTACTAATGAGCTGAATAGCAACTTGCTATAGCAGAAAGGTTGAAATTTGCTTCCCCTCCTCTTCGCCTCTTGTTCTCCACCTTCACTCTCAGGACTGCTTCTAGCTCTAGTCTAACCATGCAATGAGCTAGTCCAACTCACTTATCCGCAATCCTTCCCCCCCCCCCCCCGCCTTTTCTTTCAGATTTTCTCATTTTTCTGAGTGAGTTTGGTGTTTACTTAGTGAAATGAGCTGGCCTAACATACGATTAGGTGAATTCTAGGAGCAGCATAAGGAAAGTGCCTGGAGCACATGACCAGGAGCAAGGAGTTGAGTGGAAATGGTACCTCCTCCTTACTGCATAGTGATTTGTTCATTTAGCTCAGGCCTTAATCTAAAAGCACAACATCATAGGGTGTCTTCAGTGAGTTTGGGCAGAGATGTGCGATGAGATGTCAGACATCCTCCATGTACCCCTTATGTATAGATACGTAAATAAAAGATGTAAAGTTATATAAAGTCAAAGTGGTTGATCTGTGACCCCTGTCTGAATGTGGCTCACAGGGCACTGAAGGGCAGGTCCCAGGCTGGAGCTATGTCATGGGAATGACAGCAGTGCTCCACTCCCACAGGGTTGTTGGGGAGAAAGGGGTCAGGACAGCATGGACAGCCACTGCCGACAGTGCTGAAATAGGAGGGACACTCATCCCTTCCCTGCCCTGCTGGGACGGTGGAGCTGCTGTGATTGTAAAAGTAGTTTATAGCTGCCTGTAAAGTACTCTGAAGGCCTTTCCCCCCTTAGGCATCAGGGATGTATAGTATGTTGTGTGCTTCTTATCAGGGATATATAGTGTGTCATGTGCTTCTTGGCCTTATGAAGATTTGAAGTACTATGTATCTCTGAGGACCAAGAAGGATGCCCACCTATGAAATAAAGATACTGGTTTCACCATCACTTCAGCTTTCTTAACTGCCTCTCCCTTTTATCCCTACATGTTCAGAAGTCTTCTCTCATGCAGATCCTACTGTATTTTTCTTTGTGACCTTATTAATGAGTGAGCACTTCTTCTGAAGACTATACTCAGAAGAAATAATATCTTCCAACTAACCAGAAGTCAATCTTCATCTTTTGCTAGGATTTCTGTTAGGATGTCACTAAAAATACAAGTTGTTCCTTTGAATTATTTCTAGTGGGATTAAATTTTCTGTCACAACATCCTTTGCCTGATTTCCATGCTTGAGAGAGGCTTTTTTGCATTAAGTGTCTCATAAAGTATTTAAGCCTAGTACTGAAAACTCCTCATGAGTCCTCCTTTTCATAACTACCCCCTGATGTGTGACTGTGGTTCCTTCAGTCATTAAGAAATGACATGATGTCCAGACAAAGTCAGTTTTTCATGAAGTGCTCAAACATGTATTTTCACAAAGGTAGGATTCAGCATCAAGTTCTTTTTGAATATCATGTTGGAGGAACAAGAATAGTTTGTTATTCTTCTGAGATTTTCTTTGTTACCTTTAACCAAACACATTCTGCAGAACCATAATAGCTTCCATGTAATTAGATTTAAAGAAATCTTGGCAAGTGGATAGTCTGTATTAACTATCTTTTTCTTACATATGCTTTCACCACAACAGTAGAGACGTGAGTTATCTAAATTTACAAGAGGAAAGGAGCTGAAATTTGTCTTTGTGCTGGGAGACCAGCAAGGCATTTTAAAACATTTTGATTAATTATTTTTTCAAGCATAAAGGAATGAAGATAAATATTGCTCTCAGTTAACCAATATGTTCTAATTAGCCTCCTGAGCATATCTACTTCAGATTTAGAATAACATATCTGAGAAGAGAATTTGGCCCTTAAAATATTAAACTTTAAGGTTAAACATAAAAGTTGAGTTTTATGCCAAAATTTCATACACATCTACAGAAGAAAACTGTAGGTTGTCCCATGACACAATGCTAATGTAACCGTTATTCATAATGAGTTACCTTTGAAAGATTTGTCTGAGGGTTATTTTAGTTTGTGACTGAATCAAAAACGTGTAAGCTTATGTAAGGCATATGAAAAATAGTTTTTTTTACTCACTTAAAAACTCTCTTGTAAGTGTAGTAGTAGTTACAGTTGCAAGTCCCTAATTCTCTAAGACCCGTTGTGCTTAATATTAAACTACTTTAGTGAATGTAATTACAGACCTGAAATTAAAAAAAAATAAAAATGGAGAGACCAATGAGGAATGTAAACCTTGTCTCTAGGAAATTAAAATGTATGTTAAGGCATAACACGCACAGTACTTTGTAATACTTATGTCTTGTCCAATTATTATTCCTCATAATAAAATAGCCTTTTTTAGTATATTGTGTAAATAGGTATTGCTGGGTATTCAGAAGGGACAAAAGAAAATGAGAGTTAATCAAAATGACATTCTGCCAAATCACATTTACCAAAATGGACGTTACCTCAGAGATTAGCAAAGTAGTGGATGGAGTCATTTTAAAAGGAGATTATTTCTGTCACATTAAAAATCAAAGTAATTTTTGTTTGATTAGAGTAATTAATGTTGATTCCATATCTGAAGCTCTTGAATAAATTATTTTTACTGTGAAGTTGGTGAATAAGCTTTCCTGGAACAAAACTGGGCAGATTTATTCTGCTTTCTGTGCCTTAAGGTAGTAGCTATTCCAAACAGTTTAAGAGACTTATTTATTTTTAGTGGGAAGGACATGATAGGCAAGTAAGATTATAACTGTGCATATATATATATATATATATACACCCACACACATATATATACACATATATATACATATATGATCTAGTATTTAAAAGAAAACAAATAGGTTCTCGTGGAATCAACAGACTGCAGCCAAACCAGAATTTATTTTCTTCTAGTGAATCTCTGGACATTATTTCTCAAAGCAGAACATCCATATGGCATTCGAAGAGTCATCAAACTTCAGTTAATTCACATATTTGTTGTATAATGACTTAGGATGAACTTTTCAGTGTCCTTTGTTTCAGAAATAAGAACTTTCTTTAAGACCTGATCATACCAAGTATTTTGTGGCTTAGTTGCCTGTTCTGATTTTTTTCTGTTTTGTGGAGAAACCTTTTCGGCTGGACTAGTGAAATATTCTGGAGGAAATGAGAGGTGAGATAAATGTTTCAAAGTAGAAATGAAGTGTCTGGATTACCATTTCAGACATTGTTCTCACTTTTTATTTAGGTCATTTACTTTGAGGTTTTGCAAGTTTACAGTGCACCAGCTTTAAGAATAATGCACATTATTGGAAGCAGTATATATACCACAGTGCAGTGTGCAGCCCAGGCTAATGGTTGCTGAGGTGGGGTTGGAGGGTCTATGGGTATTTCCCCACACCATGATGAACAAATATGAACAATTCCAATGAGTTCAGTGGAAATAGTCATTATCTCTGTTGGTATTGAGATTAGGTGTCAGCTCTAGATGAAAAATACAAGGAATGCAGGATAGATTTGAGTTCTATAGTGTTTCATTTGGGTGAGGAGAAGGAATTGCTTTTCATTAATTCTATTGTAGTCAATACTGTTTCGCTCTCAGAAAGTCATCCTCAAATTTTCTGTGATAAATTCTCCTGTACAAATTGATATTGTTTTTTTTTTAATGATCCATTATTTATTGTGTTCTGTAATAAATATATAGTTCCACACATCACTAGTTTTATTTCTGACAATGTGCGTATTTGTCTATGCTTTTTCCAACAACATTTTTGCTGTTTTTATGGAATGAACCTTGATTTGACTTTACTGCCTTTTGTCCAGGTCAGCTGTTATTTCTTACCAGGCATTTCTGTCTGGAAAGTGTTACCTCTCTATGTAATTGCCCACAACTGTAACATATGTGCTTGATTTTATGGCATCTAGTTTGTATGCCAGGTTTCTTAGTTTCTGATTTAAATAAGCCCCAAAAGCTGCAGAGAATGTATATTCCCTCAACCTTCAGTTCAGTTCAAATGCTTGGATCTATCGTGTTTAACTCCCTCATGAATATGTCTTTACAACCTGTTACTCTGCTGATACCTTTCTTTCCCTGACTGCTTGGTTCTTGGGTGTATTGTGCAGTATGGCTTGTAACAGCAACATTGTGCATTTGCCAAACATGACTGCAAGGGCCTAGAGCTAGACCACTGGACAGATGAATCTGAAATCTAGGATAAGCTAGAAGTCTTCAGTATCATGCTGGAGAACGTCAAGTCCATGGATGAACCTTGACAGCTGGTTAGTGGTCAAATACAAAAGTATGGCACCTACACTGAGTTTTAAAATATAATAAAGTCCATTAGAGTAGTCCTTCAAATGCAACGATTATACTGATTCTCCAAGGGACTTCTGCTCTTAACCTTCATTAATTACAATGCAAACTGAGGTGCTCGATACCTTACAGAACCCACATATTAATGTTAATCATGTATTTTAGGCTGTGAACTCAACTGGCTGCTAGTACAGTAGTAAATTATCAGAAAGGCAAATGAGGACAACTTATGTAACTGGTCTAAAGCAGAGATTTAAAGTATCTGATGAGATACTTGATTGAGACCATATGGAAAATGTAGCGATGCTAATGAAGTAGCTCAGTAACTTTGTAGAGGGGGACGTGATGTTGAGTGCTACACTGGCACATGAGTGACCAGACCTTATGGAGTTGCGGTACGCAGGGAAGTAAGCATTTCAGATGGTAGATAAACCATATTAGGAGCAAGAAATGAGTTCATCAAACGGAAAAGCTCTTTTCTTTAGCTCCTATGTACTAAAAGTCAGTGATTTATTTGTTGTTCAATAGGGGAAGATCTGTTTTTTCTTTAAGTCCTATTTCAAGATTTAAAATGTATACTTGTATTTAGCATGACAAGAGACACCATTACTAATGTGTATGGTTCTAGTCTCAGAAAAATGAATGTCAGGATTCTCACCAAATTACACCAGGACTGTACTTGAAGAACACCAGGATTCCTCCAGTTTGCAGGGAAGTAGATAATAAATAAAACAGAGGTTTCTCTTCAGAGTGGCTACAAGCACGTAACTGCCTGTAATACCTCTTATTATTTGTGCTACAACTGTTTTATAGAGAATTACAGTTTTCAATGTTTTCGTCTAGTACTTTTCACTAAAAAGGTTACCAAAAAAGTGATCAAATCCTATGTTTTTGCTGGATAGTATTTTGTAAGACTTGTTTTAAATCATAACAAACAATTGCACTCTTATAGCTGTATTAAATGTCTTCCTTTTCAGTAAAAGCATTCAATTTATGTTGTATTGAAAGGCAACATTTCTTGGATTATTTGTATGTTGTTTACATTTACTTTTGATGGTGAGGGAGAATATTCAAGCAGACTGTTACAAAAGAGTATAATGGTTAGTGCCTGCATGTGGCATGTAAAATGCACACATGAACTGTGTTACACAGAACAAGATAGTATATTTTTACTGGAAGAAAATCTTCTGTGGCAGATGCTTTTTTTTTTTTTTCCTGACCCTTAAAAAAATTCCCTGTCCATGGGACCATGAGTGGAACTTACTCTGGAGAGGAAAATATGTCAAAATGGAACTTGCAAAAGAGCTAGAAATCAGGAGAAAATACCTGATGGAAAGTACTTTGCTAGCAAAAGTGAAGCTGATCTCCTCTGCTAGCCTCAGTAAATGGTTAGGCTTTCCTGATTTATATAAGGATGCATACTTCATTTTGTCACTTTTAAATTAGAGATTGCTACTTTAATGGCAATCCTATAGGATATTCACTTGTGTTTTGGGCATTTTTAAATGTCAGTCAGTTGGAATACAGTTGTTCTAGTGAGAGAATTGATTGAAAATTGATTACGTACTGAGGGTACAATTCCTTATCTCTAGGATATAAACAAGATTTAACACATGAAGGATCCAAGCATTTGATTGATTAGTGGCCATTTTTGTTTTATCCTATTTTTATTATGTCTACTGGACAAAAATTATTGATGTGCAATTGCCCCACTGATTTTACTAAAACATATGTTTGTTTAATACAAACCTTAGCACCAATGGAAAATACAAGGCTATTCTCTCCTTTTTTTTGTGAAAGGGTGGTGGAGAGATCTAAATTGAATTTATTTGGAGTTAGAAATTGTTCATACTTATTAATCTTAATATTTTGTTGTTTAAAAATACAGTTAAAATGGTTAACTTAAATAATCCAGCAAAACAATACTTATGGGAAAGGCACGACTTTGTATATTAAGAATATTCCAACAATTTTTTGTAAGAATTTTTTTTTAATCTGTTAGGCCTCTCTCTGTCAGTTCAACTAAATTGGTTAGATTTCATTTTAGTATGTTTTCTGTTGCTATGTGATTTGGAATTTAAGTCTTTGGGGTGAAGATAAACATATTAAAGGTGCATGACTAAAGCAATCATTGCCACTTTCCAGATTGGCACCACTTTAGCACTGATATGGCACAAATGTAAGATTTTTCTACTTAAATTATGTTCTCCTTTTTACATGTCCCTGTACAATAAAGATGACAAGCAAAAGACTAATCAAAATTTCTCCAAATCCTACTGAAAGCAGTTAGACACTTTCTTTTTTCTCTCATTAATCCTTGCTGTTTGGGATATCAAGCTATATGTGTCTCAGTAGAAAGAAACTTTGAAATGAAACGTTGGGAAATACATCCTCATCAGTATATGTGGCAGCACTGGATATATGCACTAGATTAGTAAAACCTTTAAATCCCATTGGATTAAAATAGTTGAGGAGATAGCTGTGAGGTTATTACTGTAACTGTGATGGAGCAATTACTTCTTCTTTGTCTGTTAATGGCATACTATGCCTAATATATGAGAATCTTCCCATTTGTCACTGAATTTTTAATAAATTACTCTGTTTTATATCATATACAAGACTGTTTACATCCACCTACACTCCTATATTATTTACAATCATATGAATATCATCATAATTTTCTATCTGTACCAGCAAATAAACTTTTTTCTTGTATGCCGTTGTTGGAAAAGATTTCGGAAAAATGCTTTAGGAACCTTTTTAAATTCTGCCCCATCCAGCACTAGTAAAGGTTTAACAGTTCTCTTCTCTCTTGGCCAAAGCTCAACTGCAACAGCTTTGCACCTACTTGGTGGAGCCAGTCCCTTGACTACCCTAGAGCTCATCACTCACAAAACTTCATGCAGACTGCTGTTGGCATACTCAAATAAAACAGTTTCTGGTGCTTTCCAACCTAGGCTTGTATCATCTGCGACTGTTTCACAGCTCCCACCTACAGATTACTTGGCAGATTACTTCCCAGATTACTGGGAATTGTAATTATCTTTGTGAGATTCCAAATGCTTGTCCCACAGTCAAGCAAGTTAAATCATTACAAATTCAGAGTATTTTACAATCTTAATCCTACCAGTTGCAGAGATGTATCAGTCATTATAGAGTTCTGTTAAATCTCTTCCTTCACACTTGGGATGAAAGTATGAATAGTTTTAGATACTATGAGACAGTCTAATTTCCAAATTTAGCATTAAAATCTTTTTGAGATGAAACAATGGAGTTTTCATGGCTATATCCTTATTCTCCTTAGTCAAGTCCACAGGGAAACTGGGATATTCTGCAAAGGAAATTTAGAAAAAATATTTTCAGAACTTGTCTCTTACAACTTGTACAAATGCTCATTGCCGAAACATACCAATATGAGGATTTCTTGTGATCTCCTGAGAAATGTTGCAGGTTGTAATACCATCTGGAACACTGTCATTTTATATCATGGACCTCCATTTTGAGTGGACCTATTGGCCAGTGATAATTTAGTGAGATATCCCATACAGTATGTGTTTCCCCCTATTATATGATCAAATCTTGTCGCGCGTGAATAGCTAACATAGCCAGGTTTCCTTCCTTTTTTCAGTAACAAGCAGCTTTTCCAGATGTCAGGCAATTTGGTTGACAGATTGATGATCTTCCAGAGAAGTGATTAGTACAAAAATAATCATTTGTGTGGAAAAGATCTGCACAGGTGCAGCAAATTCAACACCCAGACCTTCTACTCATGAACAGGATAACTCTACATCACATGCATCGGAGAGTCACTCAGTCTAAAGTGATTCAGCTGCACAGGACAGTAGAGAATCCCTTATCTCAACTGTGATCAGGGTTTTCAAAATCTTTAAAAACTGATCTAAACTGTACATTTATACTGAAATTCATGGACCCAGGGTTAAGCAACATTTTCAGAGGAGCCTTGCTTCTGCTTCTTTATTTTTGTCTGAAATAGCTGTTCCTCTCCTGTCTGAGTAAGAAGTGAAGCAAGGAATAAATCTGGAGATATAATACTGACAAGATAATACTTATCTTAGTATAGAGTACAACATTACATTCAGAGTGATGGGGCTTGTGCTTGCCCAGTTCCTTTTCTCTGCACTTATATTCCATCTCACAGTACCAGAATATTTTAATAGTAGGAACAGTATTAAAAACCAAAGAAACATAGAACTTTCTCAGTCCCAGAGTATGTAAAGTGTTTTCTGTTTTTGTTTAGGGCCAGCACTTTTTGCCCAGCAAATTCTATGTGGTTTGCACGTATTGTCCATCTGCTTATCTTTCTTAGGAATAAGACCTCCATTATCAGTGTCTAAATGGCTTAATCTGGTGCATTTATATTTCATACTCAAATAAAACATGTTGATCCCAGTTATCATTTTTAAGATAATGTCTCTTTATCTAACTCGATCAGAGTAAGATGACTTTAACCTGGGTATAAACATGTATATGTTCACTGGGAACACCTTTAAGCTGGCAGTAGAGAATGAAGTACTTGTGTTGTAAGTGAGAATCTGTGAATCTGTGAGAATCTATTCTGGTACTTAGGAATCTGTTCTGTTTCAGAAAGAAATAGAAACATTACTAAAATAAACATAAGAAATGTAAAATACAGTTCAACATTATCATTTGCACAGCAAGCAACCTGAAGCCTATTCATATTTCAAAAAGATCAGGGCCTAATTCAGCTCTGGCAGGCTCCCTTCGATTTTCTTTCACTCCAGTAGAGTTTGCCTATGTTTGTCAGTGCTGAGTTTGGCTTGTATGAATTTAAGCACATGTCAGCAACTTTCATTCAGATGATTTAACTAGTTCATATGTTCCTTTTGATGTATTGCAGCTGTTCTTGTGTTTAATTTATGCAAATATTCTAGAATCTACATTTATTAACAGCCATGATAGCTAAAAAAGAATACATGTATAGAGTGTTGCAGAATTACAAGTGAATTTGCGCTTCATATTTAGCAATAGCTAGTCTCTACATCTGATACTAAGAGTTGTTCTGCCTTCAATCAAGAGCTTTCCAATAACTTTCCAGGCATAACTTGGGGTCTGTGGATTCAACTGAAATATTTGCCTTGATAGCTGAGTGATTTCAAATAGCTGATGAATAAATGGAAGATGTTATTTGTTATGGAAAACATATGACTAGAAAAAGATAACTTCAGTAAATTAATACCTCAAATAGTTTAGCTCTTCTTATCTATGTGTCTCGTTGTTTTCAGTAGCTTATCCTTTTATAGTGTGATGAACAATTAGTATTATAATACATCTTTCCTCTTTGAAAGAGTGAAGCATGTATTCACAACTTAATATTCAAAATAGCCTAGGTTTCGTAATGCCTTATACTTTTTAATTTAAGTTGCTGAAGGGATATCTTAACCTTAATTTATCAGAATCTCTTGGAAGAAATCATAGGTCTTTCAGGTAAACCCATACATCGGATCTGTAATTGTTTTGTGGCTTTTCTTTTGCTTTTCAAAATAGGTGTGTATTTCAGGGTTTCCCAGGGTCACATTTCTGATCCTCCTGAACGAGGAGAAAAGAAGAAAAAGGGTGCTTTTGAATTATGCACAGTGTCCATTTGTATCTGTGTGTTGTTATTCAAGGGGCTTGGAATGCAAAGTATAGTTGCTAAATTCTTTTAGAACACTTGGTAAATGTAAAACCTGTCAGAATATGTTGTTAGATCCATTTCCATTCCAGTTCTAACTGTTTTCTTGGGTGATCACTAATAGCAATAGCAAAAGAGTAAAAATATGCACTACATTTAGCTTATTTCTTGATCCTATAGCATTCTCTGATGGAAATTGGGATTTACAGAGGGAAATAAAGGAAATCCATGCTTCTTAATGTTCTTTTGCCAAACAAATATAAAGGTCTCCACAGGCAAGGATTAGTTAATACAAATATGCTTTCTGAGCAGCTATTGAAGAATTGCTAATAAACATCATTATAGCTGAGTTCAAGATATTCAGCCTTGTAAATATATTCCATTATAATTTCACTATGGTTGGCTGAAGCCCTAGGAGAAGCCAACATTTCAATCTCTTTATTCAGATCTTAATGAATTATTGGAAACTGGCTGATTAGAAAGCACTGAATCAGAAGAGACTGCTGCGCTCTGAGTGTTATTCTTTGATGATGTTGTTTATCTCCCAAGTTGACTTCTTTCCTTGGCCAGAAGTCTTAGTATTGAAGCTGTGAGACCTCTTAACTGGGCCACTATATGCCAGTGCATGTTGAGAAGTCAAATGTGGTTGATAGATGAGGGGAGAGCAGTGGATGTTGTCTACCTTGACTTCAGCAAGGCTTTCGACACTGTCTCCCATAACATCCTCATAGACAAGCTCAGGAAGCGCAGGCTAGATGAGTGGACAGTGAGGTGGATTGAGAACTGGCTGAATGGCAGAGCTCAGAGGGTTGTGATCAGTGGTGCAGAGTCTAGTTGAAGGCCTGTAGCTAGCGGTGTCCCCCAGGGGTCAGTACTGGGTCCAGTCTTGTTCAACTTCTTCATCAATGACCTGGATGAAGGAACAGAGTGCACCCTCAGCAAGTTTGCTGATGATCCAAAACTGGGAGGAGTGGCCGATACACCAGAGGGCTGTGCTGCCATTCAGAGAGACCTGGACAGGCTGGAGAGGTGGGCGGAGAGGAACCTCCTGAAGTTCAACAAAGGCAAGTGCAGAATCCTGCACCTAGGGAGGAATAACCCCATGCACCAGTACAGGTTGGGGGTTGACCTGCTGGAAAGCAGCTCTGCAGAGAAGGATCATAGCCAACAAGAAGTTGACCATAAGCCAGCAATGTGCCCTTGTGGCCAAGAAGGCCAATGGTATCCTGGGGTGCAACAGGAAGAATGTTGCCAGCAGGTCGAGGGAGGTGATCCTCCCCCTCTACTCAGCCCTGGTGAGGCCACATCTGGAGCACTGTGTCCAGTTCTGGGCTCCCCAGTACAAGAGAGACATGGCACTACTGGAGAGAGTCCAGCGGAGGGCTATGAAGATGATTAAGAGACTGGAGCATCTCTCCTATGAGGAAAGGCTGAGAGAGCTGGGACTGTTCAGCCTGGAGAGGAGAAGACTAAGGGGGGATCTTATCAGTGTATACAAATATCTAAAGGGAGGATGTCAAGAGGATGGGACCAGACTCTTTTCAGTGGTGCCCAGTGACACGACAAGAAGCAGTGGGCACAAACTGAAACACAGGAAGTTCCATCTGAGTATGAGGAAAAACTTCTTCACTGTGAGGGTGATATAGCACTGGAACAGGTTGCCCAGAGAGGTTGTGGAGTCTCCTTCCTTCGAGATATTCAAAAGCAATCTGGACAGGGTCCTGGGTAATGTGCTGTAGGTGGCCCTGCTTGAGCAGGGGGGTTGGACTGGATGATTTCCAGAGGTCCCTTCCAACCTCAACCATTCTGTGATTCTGTGGTTCTGTGGTAGTTACAAATAATGAATGGTGTAAGTGTTCACTGAAGCTCACACTTTAGAATAGGATTCTGTCCAGAAAAAGGGCACAATGGTATTGTGTTGTAGGTAAAAGGGATACAGCAAAAAAAGGGGGGTGCTCAAGTAGATGTTTAGTTTCTTCTTAGAAAATAGGGTAGACATACTTTCCATATGTACTCTTCTACTTGTCTTCAATTTGGTTGAGGTCTGCTTACTTCCAGTTACTTCTGAACTCAATGTCTTTTCAGCTGTCCAAGGCAGAGTTTACACTGTAATGTGAAAAATGGCCTCAGATGTGACTTTAAGCATCCTGAGACCAGTGTGTCACATGTTTTCTATCCCCATTAATGCCTCAGTGGTGCTTAGTAGAAGCTGTACTTACACCTGTTTGTGATACTCCTGCCACTGTATGCTTGGAAAAGAGCTTGAGCCTACACTAAGTATCAGCATATTCTTGAGCTTTGTCTTCCAGAGAGCTCCAGAGTTTAGGTAGAGGGTGACATGAGCACAGGCATAAGGGATTAGGGTGTTGATGGTGGGTGTACCTCATCTTGAGACTGGACTCAGATTCATTCTTTGACAGTGTGAATATATTCAAAGAGAGGAATGAACTTCTGAGTAATTGGTGCTGTCTTCACAGTGGCTTAGTGTTGTTCTGCTTCCCACAGCATATTTATGGGGCAGTCCCTCTGTGAGGATTCACATTTCCTAGCAAATCAACTCCACACTGAAACATTGCCTCAAGTAAGCTCAAATAAGAAGCAATAGACCCCATCCTGATTTTTTTCACTGCTTGGATTAGGGTTCTTTTATTTTGGGATGATCTTGCAACATGCTTAATAGCTTACGCATGGCCTCTACAGATAAGAGTGATCTACATTTTAACAATGGTTATGAGCTTCAGAGATGTCTTGAAAATGCACTTTGGATGGATCTGCAATTGCACATCTTATGAAATACTGCAAAAGAACATCATAGCAGACTATGCTTTCACTTTAGTTCAGATAGCCTCTGGATTATTTAAAATTAACCAAACAGCTTTAATTTGAAGAGGGAAGTATGCAGGCTAAGAATATGTGGAGCATGGTAACCAGGCTGTAACCAGGTCTCTTACTGTTCTTCATAGAAGATGGCTAAGGTTCAGAGGGTGCAAAGGAGAAGAAAATAACAAGAAAGCTGATTTTGCCAGACAGGTAAAGACTTATTCATGCTGGGAGAATCTCCAGCTGGGAAAATCTATGGTTGTTAAAGCCTTTGTGCCACTAGAGTAGAAAAAAGGTTTGGCTCAGAAAGGAGAATCTAGCTCAAAGAACTTAAAATAAATATCGGATGTCAGAGCTGTGACTTAATTGTTTAGCTAAGTAGATCATGTGAATTACACACAGACTGAGGATCTGTTTTTGCTTCTATTGAAATCAAGGAGAACAGAATGAGGCCATACGCTTCTTCTAGTGTCTTTCAGCCTTCAAAATTCTGTACTTGTGAATATGACAGCTCCTGGAGTCATTTCTTGTACTAGTCAGGAATCCTAGAAAGCTGCTAGTAATACTTTGTGTTTTATTACAGTAGACATAAGCTAAGACTCTAAACAAAATGTATTTCCTTAGTTACTCTTGTTTTTTGTTTTGAAATTTGATATTAAATTTCAAACAATGACACCTAAGACTATAAGCGTGGAAATCAGAATTCCAGTTTTGGATGTCAATTTTTGACAGCAGCCAATTTTAGAGATACATTGAGACTTATACTTATTTTACTCCTTTTAATGCATTCTTAGATGAAATCTCTGATAGCCTCAAAATTATGCTTATGCACCAACTCAAAGGTATTAGCTTAAAAGTATCCCCCTGTGTAACTGTAGTAATCTGATAGCCTGATAACTAACTTTATTGTGAAAATTTTAATTTTTTCTTCCCTAACAAATGTGTCAGAGGTGTTTGTTACCTCTATGAATAAAAACAAATAAAATATTCTTTTCTTTTATAGTTACTCACAGTATTCCATGTTTCCTTTGGCAGTTTAAAATTCCCTAATAGATTTTTATATATATATATATATATATATATATATTTAATCATGAAGGCTCTGCAGAAGTGAGTAAACAATCAGAAGAAAGATAGTCTCAGCTGAAAATTTTAAAGAATTGTTTAGATACAATCAAAATTAAAATTACCTAGAGCTGACTGTTAGTCTTACATTCAGGGGGAAGTGAAGGATGTTGGGAGAAGGCTTCATGTGTGCAGTTGAAAATACATTTCCATTACCTGGCTAAGAGCCTGCACATCATTCTGCTGACAGAAAGAAATACTGGTAGACAGGTGACAGGAAGAAAAGCATTTAAAAAGATCTACAGCCAATTTACAGACTGACATGTATTTCTATAAATTCTGGCTGGATAATGAATGACTGTTGGTATAATGTGTTACTGATGGCATTGTAAATGAATGGAATATAAAGAAATCACTTAGTAACATAACACATTTCTGGCTGGAAGATACTGTGGGAAATATTCTGATTAGACAGGGAAGTTTTTAGGTGCTGGTCTCTGCATTCAGACCACAGAGGGCATCAGAGGATGGGAGGGAAAAAAGGAAGGGGTGATACCAAAGAGCTGTTTCACTGTTTCAGCTGAGTGCCCACAACAGGTCAGAAGTGTTACAGGGGCACTTACAGGCTGCCCCACTGCTGCAAGCGCCTCTGTCCCCTGACTCCAGGGATTCGGTCTCTCCAAACTCATGAGGATGATCATAACATTAATAATGCCATTACTGCAGTCTTTCAACCAGCAACAATGTGTGATTTCCTTTCCTCACAAGTGTGACTGAGCAGTTAGCAATTATTTTCCATTCAAAAATGAGTTAATCAAAGAAAAATCAAGGGGTTGGGGAGGTGGGAGGAGGAACATGATATTATCAATGTTAAAAACCTGAATGGTTGATGGCAGGCAAAACTATCCTCTCCGTCCCCTCTCCCTAGCACTTTGGACCTGATTAAATGCTTCATCTGTAACTTGAGTAAGTTATCTTCTTCCTCAGGTTATTTCTTTCCTACAGTTCAGTGCCCAGGCTCAGAAGGGCTAACTCTAGGGATCATCTGTTGCCCTTAAGAGGATGTTGAACTGGAGGCTGGCAACCTCTTTCAGGCTGTAAATAGTCACTGCTCTGCAGAAGTGGGAAGGCCCCCCTGGAATTATTGTTCATGCCGTTGATTGTCTTCATAGGAACGATTGCTGCTAACTATTCTTGTCACTCCCTAATCCTATTCGCCATTTGGCAGAATCCAGCCAAGGCCAGGAGGCCAAAGGAAGCTCAGGGCAGGGAACAGGCAAAGAACAACAGCTGAGGAAGAGCAGGGAATGGGCAGGGGGAGCACTCCTGCGTGCTGCTCTCCCAACAGCTAGGAGGATCCTGCCGTTGAATGTGAATAGTCTTTATCACCCTCCCATGACAGTCTTCTGGTGCCCATGAAATCCCTCTTCTTCTTTACCTGGGGACACCTTGCACTGAGCAGGAAACTTTGCACTCGTGTTTAGAGTAGGTCCTGCTCTCCCACTGTGGCTGACCAGGTGCTGGTGTTTCCTCTTGATTTCTGTCACTGGAGCAAGCAGCCAGCTGAGTCCTTGTGCCCACTTAGACAGTGATGTCCACAACAGGCTGAACAAATAAGGGCACCTGAAGGAGGAAGTGGAGCAAATTATCTGGAGAAGGCAGTTCAAATCCCTACTTTCTTATAAGAGATTTCCTGGATGTTTGTTGTTCTCTGCTTTCATTTCTCATATACTTACAGAGGTCCAGTCTGAGGATATGGGATTGCTGCTATTTAACCAAGATGATTAATGAAGATTATAGTCCTAAGACTCAGCTCTGCTCCTTCATGTCCCATCAAGAGTGTGGAAGATATGGAAGGGACTTTTGTTGCTAAAGTCTTGTTTGCCCTTACACAATACAATTTGCTAGCAGTATCAGCAGGCTCGGTTACCTCTGATTATTGTTTTTCTCCCAATGGACACAAGCTGCATACTCAGATTTAAAAAATCCCTTATCACTGAATTTTAACAATCTTATTTTTTCTGGTTTTTGTCACTAGTATTGTGAGAAGGGTGAAAAGCATCCCTCCTCCCTCTCAYGTTGTTCTAGAGGGTAGCATTTCCTTACGCCCAGACTGGGTTTGGTAGTTCTACGTCCTTGTAGCTTCTATTTTTTTCTCTCTAAATCACTCAAGCCACTTGCTTTTGAGCCTGTCAGCCTTCTCTACTACTCAGATTACTGGAGGGAGTTATTTAAAAATAGGTTTCCCCCATAACTTTGGAAGAATTGACCTAGGTATGACTGAGGACAGGAATGATAAGTAGTTGTCCATCTCCTGTGCTTTCTATCCTGCCCAGGTGCTGTCAGGGGTAGAAGATGAATGTCAAATGCTACTATGGCTCTTACTTTTTTTTTCCCCTTGCTTCTGGATGCGTGTTCCAGCCTCTACCCTTGTACTGCCACGGGTGCTTTCATTATTGTATGGTACAGTAATGTAGATCACAGAGAATGAGAAACTGAGACAACACTAGCACTTGTGTTGTCTCAAAGGTGGTAGACAGCTAAAAGTTGTATTATAGAAGAAAAAGCTTTTGTATCTCTCTAAAGCAGCAGCAGCATAATAGCATGAGAAAGAGCAAACTCAGACAAAGTTAGTATGTGTTTGCTTTGTTTGCTCTTACTGTTTAGATCTTGTGAAAGGTTCTGTTGAAGGACTAATTTCATCTGAAATGTAAAAAACTAGAGATAAAACTTTGCTTCTGAGGACTCTGTATCACCTTCACCTTCCCTTTCCTTGCAGGAAGCAAGGCAGCTTTCACACAGATTGGGCTTGGGAGGGTCTATATTAGCAAGAGTGACATGAAGCCAGTGGTAATAGCACAGGAGCTGTGACCTGAGCACTTGCTTTCATTGTGTCCTATGAGATCCAGTAAGGAGTTACATGGATTATGGGGCTGAAATACTAGCTTTCTAAGGAAGAGGAGAAACATTGCTTTCATTCACTTTATACCACAGATGAACAGACAGTAAACTTCAGCAGTGAAGAAAGTTTGGAATTTTTGTTTTCTTGCGTAGAGTGGAATATGAAGCTCTGTTTCTCATATGAATGAGCACCTGTGCCTTCTGAGAAAGCATCACAATTGTGCTCCTGAGATTTTGGAAAGAGAAACTTAAAGAAAGTGTTTTTTTCAACTACTTCATGATGTACACCTCAGGTTAATTAATGATTTTTCATGAAAATAGCAGTATTTTAAGACATGGAATATCCAAAAAGAAGCTAAAAAATAGGTATTCCTTTCATAAAAAAACAGATGAATTTGTAGGATGGCAGTTACGGCTTTTTCCTGTGCTTGAAATGTGACAATGAGCTTGAGACATTTCAATTCTAATTCCACGTGCTCCTTTGTATTGTAGTAATAAATAAATTAAATTAATTCAGAAACTAGCACCATTTAATAAACTAACCTAAACAAAGAATGAAGGAGTTAGTAATAACACGCTGTAACAAACAAATGTATTTCCTACTCAGGATAAAAGAGTGTATCCTCATGCTGTATCTTTACAACCTTACATAGTCTTTATGTAATACATAGCATTTAATCAAAAGGATGCCAGGGGGTGAGAGAAGTGAGGATGCCAGGAGAAATTCCTCCCTCTTAGGCGCCTGTAGGCTGTGACCTAATGGGGATAATAGTACACAGGATGTATATGAGAAAGTTATTTGTTGAATTAAACCTAGTATCTGACACTTAGAATCATATGACTGGAACCTACTGGGTTTATTAACTCCAGCCATCTGCTATTTCAGGCAACACATCCTAGGAGCTTGTTCATAAACTTTTCTAAGAACTGGAATGTTCCTAGCTAATGTAAGACTTGTTTGTCACTTAGCAGAGATAAATAAATATTCCTTTTTTCTTGAAGAAAGTTCCAAGTCACGTTAGCCTTGCTTTTTTGTGTTACTATTTATATTATATTCTAGTATGTACAGTCCTTCATACTTTTTATAAGAGTGTTGCTAAGACTTATTGCCCCCTTGCTAACATAAAGGGTATACATCCAAACGAATGAAATCAAATTTCTAAAGTTAGTCATCTAGTACCTTATCTTGGTACCCATCTCAAGGACTCTGTAGTAAAAATACAGATAGTCAATTGAAAAATATTTGGGTCCAAAAAACCTTCCTTAATACCCTGGCAATTCCATTAATGGGTTGTTGATGAGTGAGGGGCACTATGCAGCTGTGAGTGACAGTGGAATGTGACCCTGGTCACTATAAAAATGTAACTCTTCGAACTGTTTCAAGACTATTTTTAGAAATCTGAAAAAGAATGCATTTCAAACAAAGGGGGATGAACTAGAAATGGGGTATTTCAAATCTGTGCCAAACTGTAGCACACAAATGTCAATCCCTGAAACAAATGTTTCCAGGACATGTAAACAGTTCTAGACAAAAACAAGGAAGGTTGAATTAGGAAAGCAGCATGCCTTTGCTGTTTATATATATTTTTTTAATGTGTTCTTTTTCTCATTTTGCTACTGTCTGTAGAAGGTGTCCTTATCTGTTTTGATAATCTGTTTTAGGAATCCCTTCTTCAGTACTTTTTGTATTTTGCAAAATGTTTAGTATTTGCAATATTGTAATTTTGGTAGAATCAGATAGAATGCAGTTACCCCCCCCCCCCCGAGAATTCCACGTGAATATTAATCCCACTGGGTTTAAGGGAGCAACTGGTGTAGATAAGGCTTACCAAGACGAGTGAGAGCTGAGTGATGCAGGCCAGTAAAGACTCTGGGCTAAGAACGAATGGTTGGCACTATGCACGATGGGCTGGCAGAGGGAAGAGAGGAGAAAAGTAGAAATGGTGACTAAAGGCAAGACTGAGTTTTACAAAGCTAGTGCTTTGCTTTATGCCCATCTTTAGCATTTTTAAGAACTACCTACACTGTTTTTTCTAAATATAGTGCTCTTGCCAGTGGTGACTGAAATGGTAAACTTGTACCAGCCGTGGTGAAAGAAGACACTGTTAGGTTTTCTCTTTGAGGTCATGCCATAACCAATGTCAGAGCCCACTTTATTGTTCAAGCTCCTAATGCCCATTTGTTACAGAATGAATTCTACACAAATAAACTTCTAATTTTGTATTTGTAACACCAGATATTGTATTCATAACTAAAATTGTGAGAATTTTAAAAGATACCAATTACTCAGCTTTTTAAATGGGATATTATTTGCCATGCTCACATAAGAAAAATATTACTGGAATGAATATCAGGGAAAGTAAGCATTAAGTCACTAATTTAAGTATCCTTCGAAACATAGTTTCAAATTTGGTCAAGTAAATAAGCATGGAAGCATTTATTTGACACGGACTAGCAGAAGTAGCATTTTAGGATTTGACTAATGAAATACAATCAAATATCATAGTTTGCATTCCAAATATTCTCTATAAATAAAGTCAAAATACTGAATACAGATTTTATGGATAGCAAATAAATCCAAAGAGTTTAAAAAACTATTTATATCTACTCTTAGGAAAATAGAAGATAAATTGACCAAATCATTTATTGTAAATTCTTAATTGCACTCTATTTGTAACTTTTAAGCTCTAGACTACACTTTGTATTGCGAGAAGTAAAAGAACGGCTCTCGTGGGGTGGAGTAGATGGGAAGCCTAGCAAATGCAGCTCTCAGAGCAGAAAGATATGCATAAGTACATTCAGCATATTCTACATTCAGTAGATGGCAGTGGTATGCAGTTGTAGATTAATTTAGGATTTTCTCTTGAGCAGACAGTATGATCTCTATGAAACCAAGCAATGTTGTTTTGGGGTTTGTTTGTGGGTTTTTTGATACCACAAATCACAAATCTGACACCGGATAATTTCTCAGATGTTGGTACAAACAGTAATGGGAAATGCTAAAATCTTTGTTAATTTATTGAAATCTTCATTACACACCACTTGTAAGCATCTGGTAAGCTTTGAATTTCAGACAATACTATTACATAGAGAAAGGAATGCATCTGTCTGGAGCACTGAATCATTTTCTATCTATGTCCTGTGGAACTTAATATGTACCCCTCAAAGTCTCAAACTAAATGCATTCAGTAAGTGGGAATGGTGTGTGTTACTTAACAGAGGTAGTAGTAATACAATAACTTCTCAGAATACTGTGCACAGAAATAGATAGTTTGTCTTTTCTAAAGGAATCAATTGCTAGTCTGCTGGGGGAAAAGGGTGTGTGTGYGTGCGTGTGTGTGTGTGTGTGTAAACAAATTACTGAGGCAAATAAAAATTATTATAAAGCTTTTAAGTGTGGTAAACTGGAAGAAAAGGAACAAAACAAAAGCAGAAATATGGTGTATGTGGTAGAAACCGCAGATGAGGAGACTAACAAATATTAAATTACATCATTTAAGTAGACATTTTCTCACATGGCAGTTATTTCTACAAAATAATAGAAAATGTTTAATGATTTATGATTTTTCATGATGGAAGGAGTTGCTCTCTGTTGCACAAAGCAATGGTTTTCTTGCCTTCCTATGGAAAACTGCAATAGAAAATACATTAAATATGTCAGACTGTGAACTGAGTTGTAACACAACTGTATATTTGTCCTGAGGACATGGAGCATGCTTGGATAGATCCCAGAATCAATTGTTGGGCCCTGAGTAGAGAATACAAATATCACACATTTTAAACAAAGAGCTATGTACTCTGTTTCTCTGCTGTATTAGATATCACATGAGGATCCAGAGAAACATTTCAATCTATATTAATATGGCTATTGTTTACAGAAGAAAAAGTAATACCATTCTGGTTGCAACGGGATAGCAGCAGCTACAAGTGTGAAACGTGAAATATCACCAAAGCTGCTGGAAATCCTCAGATTTGCAGACAAGACCTTTGTCCAGCTGTGGGTCCAGGAGTAATAATTTTGAGCAATATGGTCCCAGCCAAAGTATGATGATGAAAGTAGGAAATTAAGATATTTAAATTCATCAGAGTACTGAAGACAGAAGTATACGTCATTCATTAATCCAGCTCTACCTAATATCAGCTGCTGTTGAGGGTTGCTCTAGCAGCCATTCTCCAGAGCACCAGGAACCAGCAGGGTGGCAAATTCCTCTGCCAGGGAATGGGATCGACCCCCTGTGACAGCTACCCGCAGTGGTGACCACATATTACCATCTCCATCTAGCAGAACTGTCCGGATCAGATCTTTACATCCATGCTTCTTGCTCCATTTATGCACAAGATCTTTTGCCACATGATTCCTCAGGGTAGCCTAGATCCAGGCACTACAAGGAAACAAATGTCATACTAGGAGAACACAATGCACTTGCTACACACACTTAATCTCTTAGAAATAAACCTCCAGCCTATCCTACCCCAGCCAGCAAATATCTGCAAAGAAGTCAAGAGTGCTGGGAAAGAATTAATGTACCAGAATGACATGCCTCTATTCCTGACCATTTGGGACTTAGGTCTATTCCCCCTCTGTGGTCTGAAGAGGTACAAAGCGGGACCGGGCTTTTCACCAAACTCCATTCTAAGGAAATGTGTGACAATGTAGTCAAATGCCTGTGGTTACCTCAACATCACACCTTACTCTTATCAAAATGAATGTTAAGTTTTTTTCCACTAGGATGCCTTATCTTTGTACTGTTTTCTATTTCATTCATTGATTTTGACTGAAACGTTTCTATTGAAGCTTTTCATCCCTTCCTAACATTTGTAGAAATTATTCTGTATTTAAAATGAGGCGGAGGAGGGATGATTCCAGTCATTATGGGTTTTGAATATCTTTTGTGGTTTCTTTATAAGCCCTGTTTTCTTAAAGATTTCATTTATTTTTAAGAAAAAGTACAATCATGCTGATGATGCTCTTATCCTGGCATTGCGATGTCATTCCATTCACTTGTCTTTAGAGTATATCACTTCACCGGATATTTTTCTCTTTTTTTCTGTCAATTTTCATCTCTACTGCTTAAGTACTTTTGACGCCTTACTAGTTTCTTTATGAATTTGCATTTGAAAGATTTTATTTTCACATTTATCACCATACATTTTATTTTTACATAAACAAATTCCATCTTGGCTTTGCTTCATGTATGCAAACTTATTACTAGTGTTTTATCTTGTAATATCATCACAGTAGGCAAGGGTTGCCATCTTTAGGCACTATGGGGAGGCTCTAGTAAAGAAAAGACTCATTCAAATAAATGGGCTATTTCTATTTTAACAAGTACTCCTGACAGTTTTACTGACAATGTTCCAATATTTATAGAAGCATGATATTTCTATCACTGCAAGATTTATCCCTGTACCACAAACAAATATAGACTGTGTTTAAATGGAAGGTTTGAAGAGTTTTTTTGTCCTTCAAACTGTCACTTTTAATTAAAACTTTACTAACACACACTGTGTTGTAAGCAGTTTCATGACATGAAGTGATCCTCTGAAAAAAAAATATAGATCACATGCTATTTTCATGCCAAAATGACATTTTTAGAAGCATGAGCATCTCAGTTTAAAATGGAAGAGTCAGCAGCATCTCACTTCTGACAGTTTTCTGCTGCCCTCTTACTCACAATAAAACATTTATGTTTCCTAAATGCCACAGTTCTAAAATATTTTTAAGCAAAATATGTATAAACCTAAGATTTTCATCAGATCATATGTGTAGCAGCTGTGCAAGATCTAGATAAACCTAAATGAGACTCAGAAGAATAGATTGCAAGATTGGTAATGCAAGACCTACTGAAATGTATTGCTTTGTAATAAAATTAATTTGCCTTGGACAGGATTATCACTAAGAGACAACAAGACTAGGAAAATAAAAAAAAGAAAGAATTAAGGATAATTCTAAAGCATTGCCCTATCTGAAAACAGACAATTATGTTAACCCAAAGTGGCGGTTCCAAAATAAATAAAAAACAGGTCAGGGTCATATGATCATTGTAAGATGTAATAAAATATATTATCATTGACACTGATAATATATCTTGAACTATATGCACTATGTTTGTAAACACATTTCTGTAAAACGATTATCATTTGAACTGCCTAACTCTGTTAAATAACTGCTTAAAATGTAGAACAATATAAAAGCAAAAAAGCCTATTATTCCATCATGTGACCTGTCATTTTGAAGAATGTTATACAAAGTAACAGTGGATATCCTGAATATTAACAATCGCTATTCTGAAAAATGACAATTAGTAAACCTGGCTAAGGCTGCCAAACCTTAAATGTAATTGAAAATGAAATATGTTGTGGAGGACACTTTAGCATCTGCTGTAAGTTTGACAAATACTATTTAGATGGAAGACAAAGGCATAGTGTGAATGTCATTTCCATTTTTATCTTCTGTTGGATATCCTAACCTTTTCCTGAAACATTCATCTGCCATGGAGAAGTTTTTCCCAAATGCCACTACATACCTTTAGAATTCATTTTTTCCTTAATTTTTTTTAGTAGTTGAGGAAAAATGCTTTAGGTTTGGGGGGCTGGGTTTGGGGTTTTTTTTAGATGCGTGAATATTCTTACAGAAACAAAAGATTAAGATTCCTAATGATTCTTTTTTTCTTACGTGAAAAGATAAAGGGACTTAGCCAATGAAACAGAACCTGAGCTCTGATATTTCACATTTTCTGAACTTGCCTGCTAGTTCAGTGCGTCCAGGGATGTTCTAGGGCCTTTTGGTGTGGACCCAGGCTGCGCCAACAGAAGGAGCAGTTTTTGCTAGCTGATTTAAACTGCTTCCCTCAATGAGCTTGAATAAGCAAGGACTGCCTGCTGTAGGAATAACTGAAGTTGAGATCTTGATTTCCTGCGTAGAGGATAACACCTGAGGATGTGGAGTTTTTGCACCCCGAGCCAACAAGCCATGTTGTGTGGACATGGCCTTGTTTCAATGCCGTGAGCACATCTCTTCTTGTTATTTGTCCTACATCAGGACATGAATTTTCCAGGCATGATCATGGCAACATGGTGCGGGACACAGTGCAAACACAGGGTAAAAATTAGCACCTGCTGAACAGGCAAAACGCAAAGAGACCAAAGGCACAGAAAGGTGAAATGCTCCATCCCAGCTTACACAGCTATATCTATGCTGCAGGTTAAGCACATGCCTGAGCCCCAGGCTTTGACTCTTTTAGTCTTCTAACTGCCTATGAGTGTGTCCAAATTGGTGAAAAATGAGAAATTTGTCTCAGCTATGAAGTGCTTAGTAATGACTGAAAAGTGCACAGAATAATTTTGTAGGGGATAAGCTTGACAAGAGTCTCTTAAATCAGCTTTGGATAGAGCAAAGCAAACAGGAGTGGTTATGGGGGAGAGCTGGAGCAGCTGTTACTCCCTGCCTCTGAGCTCAGACTGGCCTCGCTCTCAAGCAGGCTACGTGAATAACTCGCCATCACCCTGTTTATCCTATATATGGAATAAAACTCTGGCAGATCCAGAGGCATTTTACCTAAATCCCCAAGACCTTTCCTCATATACCATACCACAGGGTAAGAGAATTAACAGTATGGATGGTTTAGAACCAAATATGTGGTATGAACTTAACCATCCTATCTGTGGAACAGATCTGGAAAACCCTCAAAATTTGTCATGATTTTTGCCATTAAAATGTTCTTGGTTCTTTAGGCAGCACAGCAGTAGTGGATCTGTCCTAGCACCGTTAATAGTTTTCCATGGTCATTGCTACTTGTGGAAGGGGTATAGAGGATGGATGGCATTTTGCCCCAGAGGAATAATCATTTAAAGCTGCATATAGAGGTCCTAATGTAAATAAGAAAGAAATCCTTGATTTAAGAAGATTATTTATGGTTATAAGATGGGATTATACTGAGGATGAATCCGATGTATCAATGGTGCAAGTCCCTTTTAACTCCTCTGTAATCTCTTTCATGAGCAGTGCAGGTTTTCTAAGTCTGTGCCACAGGCTGAATATTCTATATCATGATGAAAAACAGTTATCACATCCCATGTGATGGGCTGTGATGTTTAAGCAGTGTACTGACTGTATATTACCAGCCTATGTAACATGATCTTGTGGCAAAAATCAATGCTCTCTTCACTCAGTACTTCTTGTTCATGTGGATTTTGCACCTACAGTTTTTTATTCTTTCATTTTCCTGTTTGCCCAGTGCCACTTCATAGTGTTTTAGTTTTAGTAATGCTTTGCCAATCCACTTTATTTATATTAAATATTGGTGCTTTTTCTTTGTGAAATTAATATCCATCAAAGGAATTTAACTTGCATTGTGAGGATGGGAACTTGCATTGTGAGAGTAGATATTAAGATATCTATCTTAACAGGCGATAAATGAGACATGAAATATGACTGGAGCAACTAGGAGTTGGTCAGAAGCCAGAATAACCTAGCATAGAGGTTCTGTCTTGATGATTTTTTCACTGACTTATAAAAGCTTCCTGTATGAACTTGAGATCCTGCTTCTGGCTGCAGTGCGATCTGGTTGGGAGCCAGTGATAAATATTCTATTCAAAAGGATGTTTATTGGTTTGATTAAATACTGAGTCCTTTGAGAACTTGCCTCACGTGTGTACAGAGAGGAGGACTTTGCTACTGTTCAAAACGGACAATTCTGAAAATCTGTCCTTGAGGAAAAAAATAGAAAATAGCTATGGCAGCGATGGTTTCCCAGCTTGCCTGGTCTCATTAATAGCACCACAGCCCAGCCATGCTGCTGGAAGACAGAAGAAATTTACTGTGCTTGTGTAGGGCAATTAATAGTTCAGGCCGAGTTGCCCCTGCTGTTACAATAAGTAGAAAGAAGTGTTCCAGTAACCTGTGCCTGCCCGTGCTTTTTATACAAATTAGCTTAGGTTGTCTTTGTAGAGGGCTAGCAGCTCACTGACATATTTTACCAAGTGAAAGTACTGCATTATAACAAAATGGACACTTCAGAAAAGCTGAAATGTGGGCACATGTTGAAAAGATGATTGCTGCCTGGAGGGATGGCAGCCACAGCAGGGGAGAAACCTGTACGCAATCAGTATCATTCAGCCACTTTACAACTCATGACTGACCTAGTTTTCCCAATTGGGACATGCATAGCTGGGCTGGTGTGAACTCTCGGGCTGATGTAGGTTATTTGTGGGATGCAGACCCAACAGCATAAATTTTGAGGCTTAAGAACAGAAGTAGAGCTGCAGTTTATGCTTGAAATTCCTAGCTTCTTTCCTGAGCAAGCATCAAAGTGGGCATCGAATCCTTCATCCTGTTTAACCTTCTGTGCATTTAAGCATAGGGTTTTGGCCTCCTGTCCCCTTTGATGATATGAATTGTATTACAGACTATTTCTACACAATTTTATGTGGTAAAGGGCAGTTACTGTTCCATACCAAATTCTACAGACTTTGAATGGACCCAGATCTAAATGTTTTTTTTTTCAGAGCAAAAATGGCCTATTCTTAGTGGAGTTGTACCAGACTTTGGTTATTCCTATTTACTGGTTTACTCAAGTCATCCCGTTTACAATTCACCCAGCTGTGTCACTGTTTGGGCTTTTCATATGCTGCACTCCAAATAATTTTACATCACCTGAAATTTCATGTCCATAAAATTCTAAGTTTAATTGGGAAGGGGTAGTATTGCACTTGAAATGAGGAAACAAATTAAATTTATGCCAGTTCAGACTGCGGTTGTCAATGAATCTTAAGTAAATTAGGTCCTCTAATCCTGCTGAGCTTCAATAAGACTTGCTCATTTTAGCTTAAAATCCCAGCCTAAAAATACACTCATATGTCCCCTTAGAAACTGCCTAAAGCCAGTGGTATTTATTTTGGCAGATTACCAGCTTGCTCTCTTCTGAGCTAAATGTTAATTCAGAAAATTCATTGCTCATATTCATTGCATCCTCAATTCATTGCTAATAATAAAATAAAATACAAGTAAAGCAAATTCCTACTGTTTGTGGGAACTGGGTACAAAACAGTAGGATAATACAATGATTTAAAATAACATAAGCAGTAAGGAAATGCATTTAGTGACTAAATATGTTTATCTGGCTCCATAATGCTAAGTTTATCATGTTCCTTGTATTAGTGGTAAGAAAGAATTTAACATAATACACAGCTGTTATATACTTAGGGAGACAGTGGTTACTGTCTGCAGTTATGACTACAGCTACCCAAGAATTTTCTAAGAAAACAGCTTTTCAGTGAAAAAGCTGTGAAGCTTAGGGGAAGTTTACTAGTTCTGAGAATATTTATTTGCATCAGAAGTTTCTGTTGTAAGCCAGAGGCAGCATCCCATGACAAAATAACCTAGTGAGTAGAGTATTTGTATGAGCTGAAATTTCTGTTCTGTCTGATTGCTGTGGCTATTCTGAGACATGTACTCTCTTTTGTGTCTTCTGGGGGGAAAATAAAACACTTATGAAAAGAGAGCATTTTGAAATTCACAAAAGTTTTCAGAGGAGAGGAGTACTATTTTTTAGCTAATAGTGACAATGAAAATATATATGGCTCATATTTATCTTAGATGATCTGTATGAGACCTTCCTTTTCACGTACCTATCTTTTCAAGACCCAAGGTATGCTATTTGGTTTGCATTTATCTAGGTATTTTATATAATTTGCATAGGTACTCAAATACTTGTTATACATGATAACATGTTTATATTATTTAGGGTCTTTCTAAAAATATAGCTCCCCTCAGCCCTAAGATGTGTTGAAATGATTAGCAGAAGATCTGATAGCCTGTTGTAGGATGACCATTTGGCATTCATCTGCAAATTACCTGAAACATTTTGTAATGTTGTTTACACAAAGTATAGAGTATGAAAGTACCTGGATTAATATGGGAAGTTACTGTGTGACTTTACAGCACAATTCTGAGCATATTATGCCTTCAGGGCATTTATTATCTCTATACTACATAAATAATTTTTTTTCTTCTCTCCTCAGAAATTTTTCCAAGAGATTCCAGTCTAAAAGACAAGTTCATAAAGCATTTTACAGGTAAAGCAAGCTGCTTGCTCTTAATTTACCTATATATGCATATTCTAAATAGACACAAGAAAATAGTCACACCATTAGCTTTTCTGAGGTTCTGCACTGAATTTAACATTTTTGAAGTTAAATCTTTATTGCTTAGGGCTAGAAATTTTTAAAGAACTCTAATCACATGGAGATTTGATTCTCTCTTTGAGTAACTTAGCCTAAAATACCTTTAAAAATATGGTAAGTTAACACATTCATGATTTCAAATTTATTGTTTTCTTTATATCACCATATTTTGGGGTTGTGGATTTGCAGCTACACTGAATGTATAGAAGTATGTACCCATTGTATATCTAATTGCAAACAATTTGCAGTAAGATGTTAAAACGTGATATAATGAACACCTATCTGCTATTTCTGGACAGTAATATTTCAGCCAGAGAACTTGGTATATCTTTATCTTTAAATAAATATGTATTTTGTCCATAATTTTTGTCAGTCCTACCTTATTTAAGTCCACTAATTTTAAAACTTCTCTCTGAGCTGTAGATATCACTCAGAAACAGATCTATGTGCCTGTGTAAGTTTTCACAGTAGCAGGGAAGCACTTTTTGTCTTTTATCTCTATCTTGTGGTTCATCCTTGTGGACACTTATCTTAAGGAGGCAAACAAATAAAACACAGAAAGGTTAAATCAGTTCAAATCAATTAGAAAAAATCAATCAGAAAAATCATTCACTGTTACAAATATGAAAGTTTAAGATAATTACAATCAAATACTTTTTCATACTTGAAAACTGAAAGGGAGTTGTGTAACATACTTTCCTTGGGACTTTATTTTGTAACTGCTGGGGAAAATATTGTACCTTCTGGTTATAAGCAAAAAAGCTGCCAACAGCAGCTTGTCACAAAGGTTTTGAATCTTTATTTTCCTGCTCCAAATGTTCTGGAATTCAGAAGAATGAAGATCTCTGATGAATATGACACTGCAAATCTGTTGGGGTATTTAAATGTTATTGGGATTAGTGAAACTAAAAACTAGAGAAATAGATGGCTGTTGGAGCAAGAAAAAGAGAAATGGAGATAATTATGACAGTCCTTAATAAGAAAGGAAAGCATTTGTTGTCTCCTTTGCAAGGGGTAGGTGTCATCAAACCTTTAACGTAAGGACAAAATTCAGGATCTTTCTGCCAACTGTTAACTGCAGCCTAACAGCATCTACAGGAGAGGTGCTACACCCGGCTGGCCCTTCACCATTACAGTATAGTTACAAGCCTCACCATTTTCAATCCAAAGGAGAAAGAAACAAAAAGAACATAGATATTCCCACTGTGCTTTTCTATGTAGCACAGAAATACTGAAAATTACTTTCCTCAGGAGGACAGGCAAGAAAGCTTTGCTTATCTGATATCAGTCCATTTCTATTTCATTTTTAACTTTGGAAACTGCTCAGCTACTGTCACAAGCACAACATAAGAAATGGGAGAGGCTAAAAAATGCACACAGGACAAGTTTCATTACTCACAAACAATAGCGAAAGTCTTTCACAAAACTAAATCACAGAAAGGAGAAATGGCAAAAAATACTTAAAAGCCTATTTCTGAAGCCATTGATTAAATGAATAGTCCTGTTCTGCATAAGTAGTTGCCATCAAAATTCTGAAGTTATTTGACAAAGACTGTCTGGAATGAATAAGGAAGGAATAAGGAAAACAGGTTCAATCCAAAATTCTTGAAGTTTATGTCTTTGTTGGCCCAGAATTCTTGCCTACATCCCCCCCCCCTTTTTTTTTTCAGTTATGCTCTTAAGGTCTTCGGTGATGGGATTTTATACTTGTTTTTCCTGTTCCGCAGCTTTATTAGATCCTGTAATCTGTAGGCTTTTTCTTAAAATACAGTCTAACTTTATTTTTCTTGATTCCATTCAAATTGTAATCCTTTCTCTATCAACTTAGTTATAAAAACTGTTTAGATATATTCCTTACTAGTTCAAGTGTTAGGACATCCTAAATGAATGGAGGTGTAGAAAAAGAGGGAAGGAAGGGGATATCAATATTATCTTTACAGTCCATTATCTTTACAGTTTCAGAGTTAAGAAAATTATTCTACACTTCTAATATGCCAAGAAAATTTTCCACATTTTCAAGCCAGATAAGAACTGTATGTAAAAATCCTCGACCCTAGGAATAATCATAAATAATATTGTGACTTTTAAAGCTATCTATCAATACAGCTTGAAAAGCCAGCTGACACACCTTGTCCTATAAAGCACAAATAAAATTAATAAACTATTTTTGATGGCAAGGAAGAGAGTTGGAAAACCATATATTATCTGAAGGGAAATGGAATCTATTTAGTAACAAAAGCTGGTGCTACCTCTATATATCTGAGATAATTTCAGATTACATACTTTCTGTAGAGCCTAGTTACTCACTCAGATAAAACATAGTGACAGTCTTCCAGTTCATACTTGCAAAGGCTGCTTTGACGTGTTTATTCAAAAGCTTATCTGTGGCTGAAATATCCCAGAAAATCTACATCTTACTATTAACACTGAACGGTGTTCAAGTGCATTCACTGTAATAGTAAAGAATCTTCTGTCAAGCTTGTGGCGTAGGCTGAATCCACTGCCTAGCTCGAATTGGCTTCTTATGTTTTACCAGGCTGGTAAACCACCTCTCAAGTGGTGAAATAAATAATTGTTGCCCAGAAATGCTTGACAGCTTTATCTGACTGTAATGTCAGTCATAGCAGTCATGCTTCACATGTGGATCATCTTGTAGTATAACCTGAAGCAAGTTATAAAGTCCTGTTTGGGGTTGCTAAATGTGCTGAAATTAGAGGATGCAAGTTAAATTTAGTCTTGTTCAGTTAGTGTCAGTGTTTTCTGTCTAAATCACAGAAAACTGGTCCCCAGCTCTCAAAGGTAGTATTACCAAGCAGGTTACATGATGTGGACATTATATTTTGCTCTCCTTTTCAACTTGGATCCCACCAGTAATATTTTCCTGGGACCATCAGCAATTATGGAAGGGCTCTTGAGCAACTTGTTATGTATGAGCCATGGTTTGGAGATCAGTGGTGTGAGGGAACAGGAGAATCAAAATTGCAGAGTTGTGTAGCTATTCGTTCTTATCAAATATTAATGCAGATAGATAACACTGACCATTATATCCAGAGAAGGAAGCACAGGCTGGAAAAGCAGAAACACAGCACTCTACACCCTGGGCACATGGGGATTTGCCTCAACCAAACGTTAAAAGCCATGCTGCCCCCTGCAGGTCTGCAGCTAGGACTACTTTAACAGGAAATCGAGTTCACAGAATCAGAGAATAGTTGGGTTTGGAAGAGACCATCTGGGTCAACCTCCCTGCTCAAGCAGAGTCACCTAGATCAGGTTGCCCAGGACCCTGTCCAGTCAGGTTTTGAATATCTCCAAGGATGGAGACTCCACAGCCTCTCTGGGCAACCTGGTCTAGTGCTCTGTCACCCTCATAGTGAAGAAGTGTTTTCTTATGTTCAAGAGGAATTTCCTGTGTTTCAGTTCATGCCCATTGCCTCTTGTCCTTTGACTGGGCACTGCTGAAGAGACCCTCGCCCCATCCTCTCGACACCCTCCCTTCAGATACTTATACACATTGATAAGATCACCCCCTGAGCCTTCTCTTCTCCAGACTGAGCACTCCCATGTCTCTCAGCCTCTCCTCATATGAGAGATGCTCCAGTTCTTCCATCATCTTTGTAGCCCTTTGCTGGACTGCTCCAGTACATCCATGTCTGTCTTGTATTAGGGAGCCCAGAACTGGACGCAGTAATCCAGATGTGGCCTCACCAGTGCTGAGTAGCACAGGATCACCTCCCTTGACCTGCTGGCAACATTCTTTGTGATGTAGCCCAGGATGCTGTTGGTTGCCTTTGTCACGAGGTCACATTGCTGGTCCATGTTCAGCTTGTTGTCCATCAGGACTCTGAGGTCCTTCCCTGCAAAGTTGCTCTCCAATGCATCATTCCCCAGCATGTACTGCTGCATGGGGTTATTCCTCTCCAGGTGCAAGACTTGCGCTTCCCTTTTTTGAACTTTGTGAGGTTCCTATCAGCCCATTTCTCGAGCCTGTCAAGGTCCTTCTGAATGGCAGTTGCCTCTGGTGTATCAGCCACTCTTGCCAGTTTTGTGTCATCTGCAAACTTGCTGCAGGTTAATGATCTTTCATCCAAGACATTAATGAAGATATTAAACAGTATTGGCCCCAGCGTAGACCTCTGGGGAACACCGCTTGTGACTAGTCTCCATCTGGACTTCATGCCACTGATCACAACCCTTTGAACCTGGCAGTTCATCCACTTTTCAATCCACGTTTACTGACCACTTATCTAGTCTGTACTTGATAAGTTTGTTTATGAGGATGTTATGGGAGACAGTGGCAAAAGCCTTACTAAAGACAAGGTAAACAACAGCCACTGCTGTCCCCTCATCCCCCAAGGTTCCTAGATAATATTCAGCTGTATTTTTTTCCTTAACAAACACCCACATTGTATATTAGGAACCTCATAAATCATCTACATGCAAATTGTAAATCGAAGATACTTCATCTTTCCAGGGCTTAGAAACTTACATTGGCTTAAAATGTTGCTTTTATAAACTTCAGAAATAATATGCACATTCCTTCTACATTATTCCTTCTATGTGAGAATACTGACTACTGAGCAAACTGTTGTAGCCATATCATTCTATTTCTTACCATATTGCAAGTTATGCTGTTAATTTTGAACTGCTGGAATTTCAAGGCAAAAGCAGCCCATCATTTCCAAGGGCCATATTTCTATTACCCAGATCATGACCATAGTAGCATAGTAATAGTATTCTTTTCTGTTATTTCAGTCACATATATTGTTATACTTGTGTTGCATCGTAATTTTTTAAGTTGTAGTAAAGAATTGAGCATAATTTTATCAAAAAATATTAAAGTTAATTCTCTGTATTGAAGTCAGTCTTTGAAGCTGCAAAATAGTTTCACTGATGGCTTGTGATTAACTCCTGCTTACTGTCAAACAGGACCAGTCACATTTTCATCAGAGTGTAGCAAGCACTTTCATCGACTGTATCACAACACAAGGGATTGTTCAACACCAGCTTGTAAGTAGCAACTAAAGTACATTTTAATTCTGTGATAGTTTTTTTAAAAACAACTTGCTTTTCCTGCTAATTTTTTGATGGACTGTTTTTTTTGTAACTTTGGCTTTTTACTTTAGCACTGTACTACGGAATATACCCAAGGTCTTCTAATTTACAAAGATTTTCTATTACTGCAATTACAGTCAATTACATGTAACAGAGTTCCTTCTAAGTGTGACTAACATAAATGAAATTAAAACTAGACTCTGTAAAATCAGTCAGGTGTGCCTTTGCAGAGGTGGGATATGAAGCCATATTCTCTTTCCCTCTCCTTTTAGCTCTACTCTTTAATTTACGCAATGAGTTAAAATCTGAACAATTCCCAACATTCTCTTAACCATCAGCAGCATGGCTATATATTGTTTTTCAGTAAATGCCCATTTGTGATGAAAATTTTCTAATTTATGCCCACTGTTAAAGAACAAGAATCTATTAAGTCATCATTTCTAATACTGATAAATGCAATTCTTAAAAGACAAAATTCCGGTATGAGATCAACAGTTTTACTTTAACAGGGCCTGAATGCAAACTTGCCAGAGAGCTTTACTGAAAAAGAAAACTGTCCTAAGACATTATTAAATGAAAAAACAAATAAAAAAAATCAAAATGGAAATTTCTTAAAGAGAATTTACTCCAGCATTCTGTAGTGGAAGGGACAATTCAAAGACACTGAGTGGAAAATAAGCAATACCATTTAATTAGAACAGGTAAATCTGTTAGTGGCATGTAAGCACACACTACAGAGCAGTATGGCTTGGAAATTTTTCAGGGCTTAACATGAAAAAATAGTGACACTGCTGGCTTTTGGAAGCAATAGAACAGAATTTGGAATGCAGACTGATCCTCAAAGGATAAACATACAGCTTTGTAAGCAGGCATAATGAGCAGGGTAAACATGTATCTATTGCATATTGCATAACAAAGATAACATGCAGGTTGCATATTGCATACCTTAAGTGCATGGATACATGGTACATGGATATTATTTGGACTCCCCTTTCTTGTCTGGTTGTTTCACATTATAGATGAAGAAATACAGTCATAATATTTCTCTTCTACTTAAACAGCTTTTGTTAAAGTTAATAACAAGATTGTAATTAGGGCTGTGTGAAGAACTGATTTTTAAGTTTCAACCTTCAAAACAAAAAACAAAAGTAAAATAAAAAACGTGATTAAAACCAAAGCAGATTTTTTTCTCCTTTTCTTCAACCAAACCCAAAGCAGACAAAGAGTTTCATTCAACTTGAAGTGCTCTGTTGATCCAAAAAGAAGGGTTAAATCCTCAGAACTGTCTCCATCTTATTAAACACTCAAATTTTAGAATAGCTATTAATGCTGACCATAGCCAGGATCTTTTCCTATCTCTTTAGAGGGATCTGAAATTTTCTTTCAGGGAAACCCTAGCTGCCATAGGATGTCCATAGATGGGTTACTTTGTCTCCTACTGACATATTTATATTCTGTACAAATAAACATACCCTAAAGCACTGAACCCAGCTTATCATTCAGTCTACTGCAGTTTGGCACAATTTCTAGTAAGTTTAAATACAAATGCTTACCAAGTAAGAGAAGAAAACTGCACCTCAAAATACCTCATAGTCTCTGGTTAGAACACCTTCCCAATTAATGAGTTCCTTCAGATAAGGTTGGGAATTCAACTAGGTCTTCTACCTCTTAGGAGGAAGCTAACTGGTAAAAGATGAACTGCTGTCTTCACTGACATTTCCCCAAGAGTCCTAACTGTGATGAGGTACAATATAGTTTTGCATCTTGCACAAATAATTTCATGAATTTTCATCAGAAAACAATTTCATTGTTAGAGTGTCTGAAGTTCTAGTTCAACACTTAATTTTATGCAGTTTTTCCAGGATATCTGGCAATTGATACTCATTACTGCTGTGGATAATTTTGTTTTATAGATTATAAAAGGTGTGCAAGATTGCTAACAAGATTAGCAATGAGCCCTTTGTGTACACAGTCCTAGGATGTTTGCTATGTAAGTATAATCTCCCCCACCCCCATTTTCTTATTTGTTGCATGGTCTGATAACTCCCTATATGCTTGTACCTTGTTAGCAGGAGTGCATACAGAAATGTGGTATTATCAGAGTACATCAACATGCAGTTCTGTCAGTGCTGTGCTCTTCTAAGGACTGACTGGTTTCTCATAGAAATACATGGAAGCGCATATACCTCTGGGCTTGACCCCACTGTAATGTCCTACCAGTAACTTGCGGCACCATAGGTTGTAATTATGCTCTGAGTCACCTCTTATTCATCTCCAGGGTCACTTTTCCTTCCCAAAGCTTCTCCTGAGAACTAGTCTAAAGGTAACAGCACCTCATGGTGATGGGAGTAAACTGAACATAAAGATATGACAAAATTAAAGACTAAGTAACAGGCTGTGAAAGGTACCAGTACTTTGTTGTTTATGGCTAGCATATTTAATATGTTACTTAAACAGCAGTGCCACTGATAAAAGGAATGTCTTTGAGAGAGTTGTTTTCTCCAGTACCTTGAATATCAATAACATGTATACACTTCTCAGACTAATTTGAAAAACTGCATTAGTTACTATTGGGCAATGAACTATAAAAATTGGGGAAAATAAATCTATTTATTTATCTTCAAATATGTCATTGGAAAGTAGCATGGTTTCCTCTCCCCACCTCCTCCTGAAAAGTACTGCAAGCCTGGAGCTTGGGGGAGTTGTATATATCACTTCTTCCTGAATCAAGACTTCAATTCATACTAATCAAAATAAGAAGAGTAGGATGTGAGTCAACGTTAGCTGATTTGATTCTCAAGTGGAGGTGGGATCCATTTTGGTGACTGTAAGAAAAAACTTAGAAGAATATGTCAACATTTCAGTGCTGTGAAGAAATGCCATAATTTCTTTCTCCTTTTCTTTTCCTAACCATTTTCAGTCTGCTTGGTCTCTTACCTTCCAGGTCTTCCAGATGGTTTGAATATATCTGGGACACTGAACCAGCAACTGACTAGGGATTTCACTGCTTTGCCAATTTGCTTCTTGCAAATTGCTTTGCCATTGCTTCTTTTTGTGACTAAGGGCAGGAAGCTTTTTCTGAATGTTCTCCTTTAATTCATTTTCTTTGGGTGCCCAACATTCTTGTTTGTTAATTTGTTAGTTTTCTCTTTCAAATCTCAACTCTCTTTAAGGTGTACCACCAGTCTCTCATTTTCTGCACTTCCTATCACCTATTTAGTCTCTTTTTCCCCCCTCCTCTATATCCCTTTTCCTCCTCTAGATTCATGGCTCAGGTATTCCAGAAAGATTTCTGAGTGTTCCAGTACGTTTTTCCCTGTTCTTTCAAGAGGATGAGTCAAAGATCTGCCTCTGTATCTAAAGTACAAAACCATCTATCCCAGTCTATTTCCAGCTTTATAATGTGAAAAGGATCAAAAGTTGCTCCTGATTTGTAAATGCAGCTGTTCTAATTTGCCTGTCAAAAATGCATTCAGTCAGCTGATGTGTGGGGAAGGGAAGGTTTAAATGGTAAGCAACATTAGCAGCTCATGTGCATTGTGTTCATTAAAAACTGTATCTAGGCTGACTTTCTATCTACTCTGTTAAAAATAAGCAAAACATTATAGGAAAAAGTGGAGCTATAATCTGAGCGTATCCCAGTTGCCTGTGTGGGGTCCCTTGCTCTGTTCCTCTACCAGGTAGATATTGAATGGGTATTTTCCACTAGAAGTAAGGCAGGCTCAGCTTTTCATGTCTTCTCTTATCCAGTTTCTTCTTAGAATGGAAATATTTATCTGAGAAGGATGAAGGGTGACGGGAGCCCCTCTCCTCCCCCCTTGGCTAGACAGGGTGGTGCAGGAGTGATATGTGTCCTTCCCTCAATAATGCTGCATTTCCAGGGTGATTATATAATTGGTTCTACTCCACCTTTTGGCTCAGAGGATCTGTTCCCTCACCACCCTCACAGTAGCTTAGAGAGGGCATGCTCAGAGTCCTGCTTTACACAAGGGAATCTTCCCTTGCCTTAACATCTGGGAGAGTCTTGGAGATTCTCTCTTGTCTCCAAGAAGGAGGCTTACCTGTTCGAAAGGCCTACAAGCACTTTATAACATTTCCTCTGCGTGGGTTAAAATAACCCTCATTTTCTCTGTAAGAATAACTGCAGTCCTGTTATGCACATTTTTTCTTCCCTCCCCTGTCAGGGCCTGGGAACAAAAAGGGGATGTGGTGTGTTCGTCTTAGAAATTAAGTTTTAGGTTGGAAAAGCCAGTCTTCCTAAAGAAATTGGTAGCAAAAGGTCTGGTAAGAGTTGAATGGGCATCCGCCGGCTCGGTTTCAGGACCATGGAGAAGGCCGCCGGTGAGGCGCCCTGGGTGGCGGCTCCTTGGGGGAGCTCGCAGGCTGCTTACACCAATCACAATGCGGGAAGCTTTTTAATACCCGTTTGTACCACTTATTTGTCATTACAGCCTCTGTAAATTTTGTCTAATTCATCTTTTGGGAGATTATTCCACACAGTGTGGTGGTAGGAGATACCTGCAAGTGGCAATAAAGCATTTGATGGAATCCCGAATCTGGAAATGCACATGACTATATGCATGGAAAATTTTCTTGTAACACGTGCAGCATGGACTATGATATGTTAAACCTCTTAGCATCAACACTGAGGATTTGTCAATGCAAAACTCATTACTATTCACAGGAGATCAAGATCCTTTGGCATTCTGGAATTAAGATTATGCAATCCACAGGAAACTGTGATTTATAAACAGAATTATACAGAGCAATCTGCCTCTGTGTTTTGAAACTAGTTGTAAAATGGCATATCTCTTTCTCTTGCAGACTTTCTACTAAGGAGAGAAATCTGATTTGCCGAGAAAGTGCCTTGAAATTTTCCAAGACAGAGAAGACATCTTGTACCTTTTTGATTTAAAACATTTTGTTACTAGATGCATTTTATTTTCATATATATGTCGGACATTCCATGTTTGTGTGAAACATTATTTTATTTTAATTTGTAAATTTGTTGCCTATAGTTCAGACAAGCCAATTATTTAAATACATTGTATATAAAGAATACTAATAATATACTAATTAAATGTTATAATCATATGCAGGGAGTTGGTAAAATTTTGCTGTTTCTCTTGTTCCATTGTATTTACATCATTTTGCTCAGGCTCTTACTTTCATTATTTGCACTAACTTGAAATGCAGAAGTCTATGTAACTGAAATCTGAATAAGCTGCAAGTGGGGAAGTTTTACTTGCCATGGAAGATATTTTATATTATGAAGCTTTGTTAATATATACATATATATTATTGCGCATCAGAAAAAATGCTCAGAAATGCACCTTGCTTTCAGGAACATTTGTATGACTATTCTGGATTATCATCAGTTACATTTGTACTGGCACTTATGGAAAGAGTTGCAAATAATGTAAATATAAAGACTGGAAAACTGCAATGCAGTTTTGATGGAATAAAGAACATAAAAATAAACTATTTTTCAGGGAGGGTTATTTAAACTTATTAAGGGGTTATGTATTTCATATTTCACATTTAATTTATCTAGTGAACTTGAAATAATTTCCACTGAGAACTTCAAATTCACGATTGTTTTTTTTTACAGCATTTTATTTTCAAAATGTAAATTTTCTTCAGATATTCTTCAGCTGATTAGGGCGTAAAGGAGAATGCCTATGTATGTGTGTCTACTGTGCACAACAGGACACTGTCTGTGAGAGTGAAGAGAGCATAATAACATAGCCCACTAGAGGAGAAAATAGTTTGAAGTATAATGTCATAAAACCAAGGAGCAGAATGATCTGGCTGAAATTTGGCTGAAAACATGTCAAGCTTAAATATTTGGAAAGAAACCAAAGCACAATTGCTAGGTCTTTCTTATTTAAAATCAAATTATGATGATAACATTTGCTTTCATTTTTCTTGTCTCTTCTATTGCAAGGTTATATGATTGCTTTACAAAAAACTTGACATAAAGTGAGGTTTTTATGGACAGGCCTAGAATAAGGACATCACTGACAACTGTGCCCGAATCATAATTTGTGTGATTAACTGAACATTCAAACTAATCTCTTCAGATTAGATGTTGCCTCTAGCCTTTCCCTCTGTGTGGTGTTCATGAGCCCCTTACCTTCTAAGGCCCCTTACCTTCTAAGGCCAGCATTTTTTCGTCTACGGAACAGCAGAGAAATTCAGCCATAGGATTCCTTGTTAAACAGCTAACACCTGCTTTATTAGCTCACAGATCCAAAGGTGTTCATTTCTTTCTACATTTTTCAGTGTCTTTCCCCACCAAAGATGTGGTGTGTCCTATGATACTTCCATCCAGCCCATGGCTTCTCCAGGTACTATCACATTCTCTCTGGGCAACAATGTATTACAGCAGCTGTTTTTAACCAGCTCTTTCATCAAAGCTGTTGAATTAGTTAGTGCCCTGGTAATCATGGCTAGAAGGTTGTCCTGTGCTGTTTGTATTTATTCATCATGCAGTTGTTTCTCAAGCCTTTTGCCATCATGTTCTTCTGATAAAAGCAAAGTTGAAAGCAATATCCCTACTGAAGATACAGCAGCACATATGAAATCCCAGTGGCTGAATGGTGAGATGATAACCCTATTTCTCTGTGAGTAATGTGTTTCCTAGAAGGAATATTGGCCAAAACAAATATGTGGGTCGTTGAGAAGTGCTGCAGCCAGAGGAGAAAGGATGAGGCCAGGCAAGTCCAGATTAGAGTGAGATCAGAGGCTCTGAGAAAAGCCTCTGTCTTGACTCTGGGTTTTGTATTTCCATTTTTTTTTCCTCTCAGTTTAAATAAAAGTCCATCTCCTCAAGGGACTGAAAACAATGAAAGGAGAATCAGAAAAAATGGTTTATCTGGCAATGAGTTTTTGTAGTCTGGTGGTAGCAAGAGGGAGTCACACAGGGAAAAAGCTGAAGAACACAAAGAACACTCAGAGTATGCTGGATGGGTGAACTTTCTAAGACAATAACAAGCCTACTGAGTGATTCAAACTTTCTTACTTTTGGTTTGAGAAAACCCAATACAGATTATTTAATGTAATTTTGAGCTAAAATCTAATGTGCTAAATCAGGACCTTTACCTTTCTTTGTATAGGGAAAAGAAAGAAAACCCATCCTATTGAGCAGATATGTGGTCAATTCCCTGTCTTTGGGAAGATTCATAGATGTTGTGAAGATACTAAGCAGAGATTAGTGAGGCAAGTGTTCTTCTACTTTCCCAGAAGAAGGTATGATGTGAGGCTTAGCTTCTTCTGGAGGCAAGATGTTGCTTGAGACATCTGTCTCATGGTTTCCTCTTTTTCTGTTTGTCCCTAAAGATTTTTTGATGCTCAGTATGCTCTGAATGGCTGGAAGTAAAATAAGCTTTTCTGTACCCTCCCTCTGTAGTTTCATATGTCACCATTCTTCACCATAGTTTTTAGATGTAAAGCTAATAAATTAAGTAGTATAAACATCACAAAGCATATGATAGAGTCACATAGTCACTTTACTATTTAACATGAAACATATTGGAAACACAATGAAGAACCACGTGCCATAGAACCTGAGAGGAGATGGTATGCTTGTAAGTGTGTGGGGAGAAGGGTTCTAGTTAAAGCAACTTCACACATAGTTGTTTTCTCTTCTAGCTTTCCTTTAACATTTTCTTAGTATTAAATCTAAATAATAGTTTCACTTCAATAATTAGGTCTGCTTATGGCTTCTCTCATGTCCTTGCATGTTGTCCTGCAATGTCTGTCTGAGTTTCTATCCTGATGTAGGATATTGGGTAGGTACAGGACCAGCAGCTATAGTAATGCCCCATCCCAGTCTTTTGTTCTGGTTAATTTTGGTCACCTTTCTCAAACAGCTTCATTGCTCCAGAGACTTCTGAATTTGTAATAGAAACCATTGTAGGCAAATAATATTGATCCCCTCGCATTTGCAGAGGGATTCACCTCTCTTTAAGTTGGATCTGGGTAAATGGAGACAATAAAACAAAGTTCAGTTTTCTCTCTTTATTGCTCAGACAATATTTTTTTTTTTATCATAGCACAGGGAAGGTGTCCCAGGCTGTTCTGGGTGCTACACAAATGCAGGACAGAGGCCCTATTCTCATCTCAAGTAAGTTAAAGCCATAGAGTAAAATACAAGAAAGAATACATGGAAACAGTAACTTTGTGATGATCAGTGAGGTGGCTTGATTGTAAGCTGTCTACAGGCATCACTCAAAGTGAGATTTGACAGCAGACAGTAATACAGCTAAAAATATTTTTGTAAGGAACTTTTCCCACATTGAGGGCTCTGATCAGAAAGGAGATTCTTGGAAGGGTAAGAGTCAGGAACTGAATTTTCAACATGAAATGAGAAGAAAAAAAAATAACAACCATGGAAGGCCTTGAAAATGAGGCTGCCACTCTGGGAAAGTGAGTAGGGATACCCACCTACTGTATGTCATCCCATGGCCAGGTGCTACCTGCACTAGGCCTGAGCTGGAAAAGATTGCTAAGCCAAGGGGAAATAAAGGAGAGGTGCAAATAAAAGGAATAAGTGGAGACAACGCTTACGGCACTGGTGTATGGGAGTGAACTCCCTATGCTGATATTTGCTGCTGCCCTACACATTTCTTCCCTCCTCCATTAACAGTCTTAACAGCTGAGCTTACCATCTAGCCTGAGACATTACCTCTTCATTGTCCCCGTGAGTACAAAAGCTTTATCTCCTGCTCCCAGTTGGATGTTCAAAAAAGCAGATATGAGCAGTCATTAATAAAAATCCAGTAGGTCAGGATTTTTGAGACAGAAAAGAGACAGAAAGAATGAAAAGACAGAAAAGTCCAGAGGAAAAATGGATGTGGAGACTTTGCAAAGCTTTGATGTAGCTTCGCTGTAAGAACATAATGCTTAAATTTCAACACACAAGTTTATATCATCTGATAGCCTGCAAGCTGCCCTTTGACTCAAGGATATGCAGTCCACACCAACCCAGCATCATTTTACCAGCCATGTAGGCTGATTTTGCCCTGGCTGCATGTGATTAATTTAGCTCTGATGTAATTTGTCTATATCACTTCCATAATTCTGTGGAAGTGCTATAATTCTGCCCTTTGCTTTGGTATAAAATTCATTTGCTTACTTGTAGTATCAGAAAAAAAATCTCTACAGAGTGCCATTTGTCTCTTCTGTCATTGAAACTGTTGTCCAATTTTACGCAGAACGTGGCTGGTTTTGCATTTTGCATATGAAGCAACAAGTTCAGGGAATCATCACTACCTCAGCTGCTACAAACAAAACTGGTATCTTTTATATGCTATGTTCTTTGGTGGTCATATCACCACTTCTATTTATGAAGCATATTTCGCTATAGTCTTTTGTTCTCTGTAATATGAACTCCATTTCTCCCATTTGCCGCCCTTAGAATTCATTGTCTAAATAGTATATCTATTAAATATTTGCAGTTTATATAACTGATATTCCTTTCCTAGTAACATTCAGTTTGGTTATTCGACCACCACTGAGAAATGAACTGATGTTTTCATGGAAATATTTAACTTCTAGATCTCACTCTTTGGTAGTAAATTTTGGCTCAAAGACCATAATTTTATATACATACATACATACATACATACACATATATAAATAAATTATATACACATTATATGTGTATATATACATGTATGTATATATGTAACATGACTTTTTTCATGTGCATTCCTTTACAATTATCCACACTGAATTTCATTTTCTGTTTTTTGTCCTGTCATTCAATATCGTAATGTCTGTTGGTAACTTTTTACAGGTCAACCTTCATCTTTGTTATCCAGAGTGGCTTCTCTCCAGCAACAAAAATTACTTATGATTGATCAGTTATTGATCTTGCTTCGTAAAATCAAAAGCATAATATACTCCTCAACTAAGAGAATGCTAAGAGGGAGAAGAAACTGCAATCTTTCCTTTCTTCTCCCTTCTGCAGCCTACTTGTCCCAGTAAATATGCTCTGCCTTACAGTATTGTCTCTGCTCCAGCTGGAAGGTATGAAGAGCTTTTAACTTATGCATCTGCTGTGTGGAGGTTTGACTGCTTAAGTCTAAATTTGGGTGCTGCACCTACTCTCCACAGTTCCCATGCAGAATTATCAGATAGGGACATAAGTATTCATTTCTTCCAAGGGTACTTTTTGTTACATCAAACAAGCTGATGTTTCCCCATGAGAGTAAGTTCCCCAAACCAATAGTCCAGTATTCAACTAGCCACAATTGCCATTTCCCTTCATTCTGCATGCATGCAAGCACTGAAAGCTTCAACATGGAACAATTTAGATGTGGAATACTATTATTGTGCTCTGTGGTATTAGTGAATATGAAAAGGACAGGACTGTGTCAGTGCCTAAAAACTGGGATCTGAAGATAAGCTGTGACAATTGTTTGCAGCTGGCTGCAAGGGGAACTCAATGGAGCACACACCAGCTGTATTTACACTGCTGCTAGTGTTCCTCTGCGCCATCTGCCTCAGTGCTCTGGTATTCCTTCTAATTCAGGTGATCTGGGCCTCAGTATTTCTTATTACAGTTCTGATTTACTAGGGACACTGTAGAGATGGCCCTCAATGTTCTTCGGTAGTGGTGCTACTATCTGCAGTGAGGCAGCACAAGAACAAAAGTAACAAGGGATGACGATGGAAGCTGGCTCTCTGATCATTTAGGAGCTGTGGAAATGAGGAACTGGCATGGTTTAACATGAATACTAGTATTGGAGTTGGAGAAATCAGCTCTCATGTGGTATTCCTACGGGAAGATCAAAGCTGCTACCAAAAATGGCATGACACCGAGGCGTAGCATGTGTCGGGGGGGCCAGCTATGGAGCACAGGATAAGAACCTGCTTCAGAGACAGAGGCACTGAGCAGCTGGGTATCCGAGAGCTACAGCATCACAGCAATACTGTGCTGAGGAATTTTGCAGGAAGAGACAGGAACTGTGTAGCTCATATGGAAACACTAGTGTAGGGCCAAAGTAGAGCCACAGAGGATCTTGCCCTGACTATGGTGGGAAGTACCCAGGGGATAACCTGTGTACCCTGCAGGGAGCAGTATGCAATTCAGTTCTGCTCTTCAGCATTTTTCTCTACTATCTTTGCCTTTGGGGGAGATGAAAACACCCATAAAGCTGTGGGTGTTCTGCCAGCTTTTGTCTAGAGAGGGAAGGGTTCAGACTGAGAATCTTGGCAGATGGTAGTGATAGAGGTTTCTTTATTTTTTTCTTTCTTTTTTTAAATCCTTGTAGCATATTGTCATTAAAAGGCTTAAAAAAGAAGGTGGAGAATCGGCTTGTCACTTTGGGGTGCTGGATTTTTGTCCCAAAGTTTGCAATAATTCAGATAAACTATAGCATAGGTACTTTTTCTGGTGAATATATAATTTAAATTATTTTAGTTTATTTAAGTTCTTATCTCTTTTGAGACAAAGACTGACATATTATTTTTGTTATAAGAAAATATATTTATTTACGTCACTGAGCAGGTCAGCTTGGCCCTTATGGATCTAAGAGTATGTGAACTAATCAGAATAATATACTGTGATAAGGATACTGTTGAAATATCCTTCATGAATTCATATCGTTCTAACAGTAACCTCTCATGTCTTACCATTGCATCACATAATGTAAAGAGATAATCAGTCAGGCAGACTAGTGGGGCAAGTAGTACATATTCATTATGATTTATTGGGCTCATTATGTGATCCTTTATTCACCTGTCTCATCTTTTTTTATTTAAATTATCAATGGATAGTTGCAGAAGTAAGAGGTTGTGATGTCAGGCCTCATTCCTGAATAAACATTTGAAGTAAAAGCACAACAAAATTAAGGATTTTGTAAATCCAAGATTGCAAAGATCTTTTTTGTTTCCCAGACAGCAGAGCCCATCTTACAAGGAAAATACACAGCCTTTAGGTTAGGTTGCTTGTTTTCCTGCTGAAAGGTTTATGGTAACATTTGCTTTAATGCAGGTTGAAGTATCTACTGCATTTAAACTGTACTTAAGGGTGATGAGGCCTTTAGATAGGACCTTAACAGGCTTGTGGCCACTTAAAGGATCTCTGCCTTGAGTAAATAGAAAACAGCACAGCTTAAGCTGTTTCCTCCCCTTGAATTCTTGAACCTTTGAAATCACTCTTGCAGCAGACTAGTAGAAGCTACAATTTAGATCAGTTTAGATCTGATTTCAACATAAGTTTGTGCACCTATGGGTTCTAATATTTAAAGCTTCAAATTCGTAATAGCTGGCCCTGAAGACTCATAAACGAGCTGATATATATGTCCAGTGGAACTTTCTACTGTGGTTGTGCCTAACAGTAAAGATTATATAGTCTTTGATTTATTTTTTCTTTATGGGAGGATTGAAAAGTTTTATTAAAGACTTCTGATATAAATTAAAATAAAGATTTGAAGCAGACAAATGTGAGGGTATAACTTTCACTGAACCTCACAAGCTTGGGCTGACTGTCACTAGTGTATTGGTCAGTTATCTACAATCATCACAAACCTAAAGCTGCAAAAATTCTCTGGAAATTCAACCTCTCCCAGAGCTTCTATATGTCTGATATATAGAGATAGATGCAGATATCTGTCTCTCTATCTGGATATCTGGATATGTCAGGATTACTTCACAATCAAGAATGTTTCTAATCACAATAGAACAAAATCTGTCCCTGTTCCTATATCTTATTCTTTTCATCTAAACTGTCCTTCAGCAGCAAAATTGGCAATATCTGCTTTATAATGATTTAATTAAAAAATGAGACACGTTGTTTCAGGGATTCTTTTTTTGTATTAGTTAACTGTCTGCTTTTCCAAAATAGCTCTGTTTAGTATAGCTGAACAAGATGTTTTCAAATACTGAGAGGAAATACTTTCAAAAGTGCATAGGAGAGCTTTTACAGAGAGAGAATTTCTCTTTACTTCAAAGTAAAATTCCCACTGAGCAAACAGTTACATAAGATGACTCAGTCTTGAGGGTAATGTATACTTAGGAAAAATTTCAAATCAAAGTGTCTTCATCCTTCCTCCCATCTGCTACATATGTAAACTTTTACTAAACAACCTGCAAGCTTATATATATGAATACCTTTTATCTTACTCTGCTGATCCATACAATCTATAACTTACATTTAACTTCTTAATTGTCATACTGATGATATAATTATTGTTTCTACTTTGTAAGTTCATTCTAAGGTTTTATTAGATATTATTTTTCAACCATCAGCCATTATTGCTTTGTCTTTAGTGACCTCTTTATGTTTTCATTGGACACAATAAGCTTATGATATTGTACTGTTATCAAAGCACTTCAAGCAGACTTTTTTGTCTCTCATTATGTTAGTAGATGATGTAAGTTAATGTGCTATATGAAAATGCTGCTTAATGTTTTTATATCTCCAGAATTCTGTGAACTTGAGATATTTAGCACCTTGCATGTAAATGATAATTTGTCATACTTCCAGACAAATTAACTCATAGAGAAGGGCAGAGAAAGTGGATATTTCTTATGTCCAAATAGCTGATGTAAGAGTTTACGTGGAAGTAAGCATATACAGTGACATCTGAGTTTACTTAACTCTGCAAATGTGGCCAGGGTTGTTTGAACACCAATTACACAGGTGTGTAACAGGAAGTATTTTCAAAATATATTGTAAAGTATACATCATTTATTTTATTTATTTATAATAAAGTACATCTTTTATTTTCAAATGTGCCAGAGACTCCAGTTTTAAACTGCATAGAGAGATGTGACCTGTTCAGAGACCTCTCTTCAGATAAAAACAGTCTGGATTAAGAGGATCAAGTCCTTTCTCATGACTGCTAGTCATCATGCTTTTTGTATTCTAGTCTGTGAAAAGAAAAAAAAAAATGCTTGAATTTGCCAGGTTGTGCAAGCATGACCCGACTATTCTTTTACCAGATTCTGGGAATGTGAGATTGGAATTTGAGCCCAATACAGCAGACAGCTAGGGGAAACCATAATGTGCCTTCTGACGTTTTCTTCAAGAGTGACTACTAATGGATATTTCATAGAAAGGTGTAACAAAATACTTCATGAATAGTCTATTTGAAAGAAAGCTTCTTAACTTGTATCAATTGCATCTAATTTATTGGAAGATCAGGTTTTTATATCTCTTTTTAGTAAAACCAGAACCAAACTGCCCTTTCCTATTTGATGTAACTGGGATGACTTTTTCTACTAAAATGGATGTATCCACTGTAGAGTGCTTCGGACAGCACTCATAATTAATCTTCACTTGCATTCATACTCACCATTTGATAGTATTGAAAATTTTTAGGTATTGAGTTGAATTTGTCTGTTTTCTTAGAAAAATACACAATAGCAGCTAAATCAGATCTATGACAATGAGGAAGCTCTTCAATAATCAGGCTTTTAAACAGTTTTAATACTTCAAAACTCCTATTTTGCTTTCTTAGTTACAGTTCTATAAAGCAGCCAGAAGTTCTTTTTCCTCTGAGCACCTTTTCTTCCATTAAAAATAAAAGCTTATTTTAGGATTGGTGTTTTAAAATTTACTATGAAAAACAACTAAATAAATCCATCTACCTTCATTCTACAGTCTTTTGTGGCTTATTCAACCTATTGATATTATCATCAGGTTGAACCTGCAAGTCCAAGCAGGTAGTATCAATTCTTAGAGATTTTCCAGACTAAGCAGGGGAAAACATTTTAAAGAGAGGGCAATGAGTTTAGTAGATTAGACTTTCATTTTTGAAAACACATCTCACAGTTGTCATCAGATCACGCATGATCTTGATATCCTTATTACAGTTCCCATATGGTGTAAATCACTAACTCTTTGGCATAATTCACTGTCTGAAAAGACTACATGCAGATGTACTGTATAGGAGTTGCCTTTGAATAAACTTTAGGACAATGTTTAGAAAGTGGACTGAAAGCTGAAAGCTGTCAGATTCTGAAACAGCCTTCTAATGGCAGTGGTTAAGGCTTTAATGACAGGACTTAGTATGTTTATGAATGACGAGATTATACGATGCCTTTCTGTAACAGCTAAATTCTGTGTCTCAAGAGGTCTTTTACATTCCTGTGCCACAAAGGAAGGCAATGAATGGAAGTACTGACATCAAAGATGGAGGTTTTCAAGGTGGGGAGAAAGGGGGTCTTAAATGTCAGCTGTTCTTGAAGGGTTCCTCCATCTTTTCACATTCTGAGATTAACCTGTACTGCTCTTACTGAATTGTGTGCAGCAGCCACAGCATATCAAACATGCTGATGGCATATATCGAGGCAATAACCAGGCACTGGCTCAAAAAACACCGATTCTGAACACTAGAGCTTTGGACAGGTCTAACCACACACAGACACAGGGTACAGAGCAGAATGGCACAGTGCTCAAGTCACCAGATTATATTTAGTTGCCACCTGAATAACAGAAATGTGCTCTTAATTTTATATGAGGCTGAACTGCTCTTGCTGAGACTGGATTTTGTCAGTTTATGGGGTTATATTGTGAGCAAAGCAAAATAAATATAACAGTGGTACTGCTTGAATTCTTGCAGTTAATCCATATATAGGTTCATGGTTGAAGTGTGACATCAAATTGAGTGCCAGACTGCTGAGGGAACTAGTTTATTATCCACCATCTGGTATCCTCAGGCCCAATGAGAGGTTAATAGAGGAAAAACCTTAATTCTTTGTTAGGTAGAACTTTAATCAACGAACTGAGAGTATCTTCTGGCCTTTGTCTGTGAGCACACAAGGAATAATCCATGTAACAAGGGTATGAATTTTCTGTGTTGGCAGTCACTGTTACTGGTTTGCTCAGAAAAGGCTTTGGATGGAAAGATTTTTCTAGTCATTTAGCATTAAGACCTGAAGGCATCACCTGAGCTTTCCTAATAGTAATAATTTGAGAACTCGGATTCTTCTTAGCATGGGGGAAAACAGTGTATTTCAGGCATAACTTCTGGTTTATTACACTAGAACTGAGGTAGAGTCTCCCTGGATTCAAGAGATCCTGGACACCTAACAATACAGCAAAGACTAATGGTCTTTGAAAGAGAAGAAAGTTTTGTTTTCATACATGTAAATTATTACTGAAAAAATTAGACATGAATTCCAGACTGGTTTGCATTTGAAAGAAGGGAATTGATGGTTAGAACTCCCAAAATTAAATTATAGGCCTTTACATTCATGGACAGAAATGAAATACAGATACCAAAGGGAAAATTTCTCTGAATAAGTCAGGGAGGAGGAGTGAAACCTATATTCTTGACAGGACAAGTGATTAAAGAAATGACACAAGCATCTGGAGATGAATAAAACATAAAATCCAAATGGAATCCATCCTAGAACTCTGGAGGCAGAACCAAGAAATGTCGGGCAAGTTGTACTAATCCAAAAAGAGGGAAACCCAAGATGGTATGACTGAGTGCCAAAAATATAGCATGAAACATGCAGATACATAAGCTAGGGTGTACTTATCTCTTTCCTTTCTTAATTAAAATGGGAACTAACAGGACTATAAAAGCTTTTCCAGATACTGAAGCAAGTCCACACATGAGCTGTCAGAAGCTTACTGTCTCAAGTCTAAGTTCTGTATCTTGAATCCTATTTCAATCAATAAAACACAGTCCTTATGCTTTGTTTTAATTTTAACTTGTCCAGCATAAAATAGTGAAGTACCTTGTTATTTAATGCTGACCTGTGCGGTAGGGGGACAGGGAGCAGAAGAGGAAAAGGTGTGTGATGTTTTCAGTAGACTGTCTGGTGGACTAGTGAGTGCATATTCCAAGGCATCCTTCCAGTTGGTGCTCTGCCCAGAATAGAAAATCCTAAACCAGAACCACAATATGTGAAGCTGCCTCAATAAATCTGGTTTACACAAGTGTTTAAGTTTATTAAGACTTGAGCGTCTGAAAGCTAGTAGGAATTATTGCTACAGCTGGATTATAACATTCTCTCACTGGTCCTGTATTCTTTCCTCCATGGAAATCTCATAACTTATATCTACTTCATCATGATGATTGATGGCTTTGTGCCAGAAAAAGCACATATGTGATAATATTCTTGCCATGCAGAATTTTTATTTTTAAATCAACAAAAGGCCTAATAATAGCTTGCAACATGATATTTACAAAATATCTCAAGGAAGATGAGTTCTAGTCAAAACTTTCACTTGAAAAATCTCTATATACTCCAAATCTATCATCCCTAAATTGAATTCCTGTAACTTGTTAACTAGAGAAAATGCAATTTTAACAAAAAGACTTGGATATAACCTTGAGACTTGGCTCATTCTCTACAGGCTTTAGCACTCTTTCTCTGATAAGAATGGGATTGATTCATTTTGACCTTTTGGTGTCTAATCATAGGAAAGAAGAGGCCGGAAGCATGGGGAGAAAAAGGGCTCCTTATGATAGGACTTGCCAAGGCACAACCAAATCAGCATCACAAAGCTTATCTATGATATTTCACTTCTACCATGTCTCAGGAAATCTCTTTGAAAATGTTTTCTGGTATCAGTCTGCACTGTGTTTTTGTGGTGGTTGTCTTTGCTGAAAAATATATGTTCCCTACCTTTTTGTCATCTTCCAGCTAAATCTGTTTTCCTCTAGGAGGAAAATCAGGCTTGTGAACCAAGAGCGAGCTGCAATATGTTTTAATAAGTCAGTCTGAACAAATAGAAGATTAAAAGTGGGAGAAGAGTATGCTGTTTATTCACCTCATTGCCTCATGATCCATAAAATCCTAACTGGCAATGACTTTATTAAGAGCGCCACACCTATTCTTACTGTTTTTTTGTCCCAAATTCTAGGCATATTTATCCCATTAAGCTTTGTGTGATAGACTGGGTGAATTCAATCAGCTTTGCTTGAAGAAGGCAGTATGTGCTCTTTTCTCATTTTAGTAAACTCTGTCAGTTCTTTGATCTCAATTATTTTTGTCTGCTGTGTTCTATATCTTCTACATTTTGTCTATGCAGCATCTAAAGGTACATTTAGACAAATTGCAGCTAGCTAACAGGTTGATCTTAAAGGAATTGTCAATCATGACTCGTTGCTAATTTGGAATGTTGTTGAAAGGGGGCTACACATAAATTTATGCTTTTATAGATTATTAAGTACTTTTGATATATGATTTGGAAGTACAAAGTTACTTCTGGTAAAAGTCTAGGTAAATAATTAGGAAAAGGTGGTAGTCATATAAATTACTTGATGACCAGACTGGTTTATAATATAGGCCTGTTTTAATACTGCTTTAATATTGACAAAGGCAAGGCCACACATCTAGGAATATGGAATACAGACCATATATACAGAATGAAAGATTACATCCTGAGAAGTAAAGACTCTGGAAAGAGTTTTAGGTTCATATTAGACATGCTAAAAAGCCTTTTACTGAGAGGTAAAAGTGGAGCTGCTCTTGTAATATGTTGCATTGCAGCATTGATGTCATCCATTCAGTACAGCTCTAAGGTATATACATTTGCTGCCTAAGTGGAGAGAGTGCAGGGAAGGAATACAAATATCTTGAAGTTGGAGAGTATATGTTAGAATGAGAGAATTAAAGGATTCAGTCTGCTTAGTTGATTTTTAAAAGGCTACCCAGTAACGAACAGATTTCCATGTTTAATTATTTCCCCAAGGGAGAGGCACAAAGGAACTTTGTAAATTTGTATGGAGAGCTATAAAAAAGACCAAAAGCTGGAAGCAGGTGTTTGGCAGATTCAAATTTGGAATGGCCCTAAATCACTAAGAACCTGTTCAAAAAGTTAATCTATCAAGAGATATGGTGGATTCTATGGAAACATCAGGAAATAATTAAAGATGGAGGTTTTTCTAAAAAATATACTAGGTTAATGCATACATTATTAGGCTTAGTAAGTAGCTAAACATATTAAGATGTCTTGGCCTGCTATAAAAAGCTGGAAAATCTAGCAATCCTTTCTGGCCTTACATCCTATGCTTTTCTCTCTGCCTTTCTGTTTCTTTCTAAATAAGACTTCAGGAAAAGATTGGCAACAGCTATACTCTGTAATTAGGTACACTCTTACTTGAAGATATCACTGTTAATTGTAGAAAATGGCAGTCATGACCTTTTCTGCAATAAAATGTAGGTTTACTGATACTGTGCTGTATTCTGAAATAGCCTTGATGCATCTGAAATCTCAGATGCAAGAAGGGTATTTCTACCTGAAGCCACTTCTTTATACTGGGGTAAAGAATAAAAACTGTTTTGGTTGACTCTTCTCCTTTCCTATTCCCCAAACTGTAAAAATTAAGAATATTTCTTGACAACTTTGTTCTAGGCACAGAGTAGACAAGAACAAGCCAAATATCTCTTTTCTGTTACTGACCTAATAGGTAATGACACATCATACAGTTTTGGCTTTCCCTCTTACTTTGGCTACATATGTGACAGGAGATCAAACTGATTGAACTGTTCTGTGTAACTGTGTAACTGTGTAACTTACATTTTTCTAAAGTTGACAGAACACACTGGATTTTTTTTTAATTAAAAATATTTAAAACTCTTCTATGCTTTCCCAACATTATTCTAATGCTATATACGATGTGTGTGTTTTGCGACTGACTATAAGCAGCTATTTGAGGCCTGTTCAATTGCTAAAGAGAGAAAAATGGAAAGGACAGCTTCTCTCAGGAGTTATTCAAGAAAACTTCAAAAACATCCAGGAGTTCTTGCTGTACACTGAATTGTCTGAAGATGAAAACCAGGCTATGGTGAAAAAATGTCAACATAATAGTTTTGTATATGAACTTTTACTAATTTTAAAGGGTTTTGCAATTTTTTTCCCCTGCCTACCCCCTACTCTTACAATACCTGAAATGACATACCTAAAAAAAGAAATGCATTTTGGTCTAACTGGTCACTACATGAAAGAATCACTGACAACATTAAATAATTGCAAATGAATAGCAAGGTGGCATTACATGCACTGAAATTATATATTACACCATCACATGGGCAAATATTTCTGGTGTCTAGTACACAAATAGAGAAATAAGGGAGTCCTGCTAGCACTGTTTACTTTGGCTGTCATGGAACAGGCTATGCATCTTCTTCCATGCTGAACCCTTTCTACATAGAGATCTGCTAATGTCTAGAACAGTTCCCACAGTCTTGGCTTGTGATGAAAGTGACCTTCTCTCTGTGTCCTGCATGGCCTGTTTCCCATTTGGCCAAACTTGAGTTCCTGCATGCCAGCAATCTGCTCCATATATCCTTTGTATATCTGAATCGTGACAAGGATCAGCTGATAGAAAACATGAGGGAAAACATAAAGAAAGGCCATGTTCCTAAGAGGCTTGTGACTGCAGGGGGCAGATTTGCACTAATTCACATCAGTGGTGTGTGTCTTCAAAGAATGTGAAGGTACGGTTATGTAAAGAAGAAGAATAAGAATATCATATTAATGTTACGTTTATGCCATCTGGCATTCAACAGCAATTGTCCACCATGTTCACTGGGCCAAATCTGTTCCATAGTAATAACACATATATCTTTACTTTTTGATCTTAAGGATAATTATATAGATCATCACTTAAGAAAATGCTCTGTTCTGTAGCACAGATACACAAGTTACTCCAGCGCTCTGGTTCACTAAGGTAGACTGCTATGCCTTATGAAGGATACTCTGACATCTCAGAAAACTGCAAGAACAGGCACATAGTCTGAAACAACTTGGACAACAGTGTGGATTTTAGAAAATCCTGAAGCAATCTTGTGTGTAATATGTGGGTAGTCACACACATACCCTTTATGGTAAATTGCATAGCATTTGTATTTTTCTGCTGCAGTTGTCTTGTTGCGTGCTATCATCAACCAGAAGTATCTGAGCACACTGTGCAGTGATACTTTCACATAAAGGCCACCAGTGGCCTTTTGCTACCAAGAGCTCTCATGATGTAAGATGTTAACTTACTTAGAAGAGACCAATCAAATGATCGTAAGCTGCTAGAAAGTACATGTAGTACATACATTGCAGTTCTGTGTTTGCTTAATTATTTCCTCTTATTTTTAAGGCAAAGATCTTCTTGTTCAGGCATGACCAGGCAATGCAAAATGTATTTACTGCTGTTACATCCAAACAAAATCATCAGGCATCACTTGCTGGTTAAAGTAGTCTGGATTTATTTGAGCAGCTCAAAGTATTTTCCTGCTGTATCTTAGCAGAGATGGAAAATTGAGATTTTACTTCTAAAAAATGAAAAGGACATGTAGGAAATAAACTTTTGCATTAGGCAAATCAACAACCTAACACTGTCACCAGATATTTTTAACTAAGTATAAGGCAGCTGAGTCCTACATCTGTATTACTGTTCTGGATCAAAATGGTACCAGAAAACAGTCTGAAAATCTCTACTCTTCAAAGCACTGAGAAATTATTGCTAGTGTAGTCTATTCAGTGGGTACTCAAAAGGAAGCCCAAACTTTTTTAAATTCATTTCTGGAAAATCCATTGTATTCTTGTGAAGAACAAGTGACAGCTTCTATTTCTTGTGTTTCTATTACTCTATATCCTTTATTTTATCTGTTTTATAGTTCTCTAGCTATAGAAAAATCTTTGAAATCACTTCAGTTACAGTTCTTCTGTACTTTGGGCAAAAGAAATAAAAACCTTCTGTAATCTGAGTCTTATTCTCTTAAGTATAACTTGTTGAATAATTGATGATGATTTATGAGACAGAAAAATTACTCTTTCCAAAGTCCCTAGATGGTTTATATTTAACCATCAGCAGTGTTCCTCTCCTAACTTGATGTCTGTTTTGAGAAAACTGCAAATTCTGACAGCACAGCACTTGGTATTTTTATGTCATTGGCTGCTTTGCCCAAAATCAGCAAAAACAAGGTTGAAAAATAATTTGGACAGTGTTTCTTTTGTTTATGTTTCTACCCATAATAAGCAATGCTTTAAATTCTATACACCAAGACACTCATAAATATTCTCTAAGTAACAGTAATGCTGGATAATATTAAGAATTTAGTCCTGGGATTTGATCATGTGTTTGGGACTAAAGACATCCCATCTAAATAAAGGATAAATTTTTCTGATTTCCCTACATTGTCAAAGGAGGGAGAGAGATGGTGGCACTCAGAGAGTCCACATAAGATCAAAATCTATAATCTAAAACTTTCACTGGAGAAGCTCGTTCTTTCCATTAATTATGTAGGGAGCTTACAGTGAAAACACTATTAACTCAAATTGATAAAGTTGGATAGATGAATTCTGATTGGTGTTGATATGTAAAAAGAGATGAGAAATTACTAGTATAATGAGGAAGATAAGAAAGGAGGAGGGAAGAGGACAGAGGACTTCATGGGTTGCTGTGTTCCTACCTGAGTGAAGGAAGTAGGGGGCAAAATCAGAAGTTGTAAAATTTAGAGGAGGGAAGCAAATTGTTTCCACTTGTAAGGGGAAGGTTATTTTAATGATGCCTTTGATACAGCTGATGCATGTGCAAGCCATGTTCAGTTTAGCTATTCATGGTTTTTTTGGCTTAGTGGAACAGAAGTTTTCAAGGAGGGCAGGAAGTGAAGAGTGTGTCTGGAGAGCATATTGCCATTGGGTGGGAGATGGGGCAAGGAGAAAATGCTTTGGACAGGACTGAGACTAGGGGATAGTTCAAGGAGGGGGGCAAGGAAGAGGAGCAACAGATCACGGGCATGGGACTTGATAAACCCACCTGAGGGCCAGACTGTAAGATAGAATCAATAGTCTCTAACTGTTGATTTCATTTCTTTTGATGGTAAAGAAGCACTCCCAACATATACTTTTGGGTGAAGAATTCAGAAAACAAGTGATTTGCTGTGCCAAGGCAAAACTCTCACAGCTAAATGAAAAATGTACTGCTGACACTTAGAGATATTGCCAAAATATAACATTTTGTTGGATTAGAGTAGGCACTAACAGAACCAGTATGTGCTAGGTCAATTGGTAAAATGGAAATAAATGATAGTGTATTGCTGCTTTGGCTAACTTCAGAATCCAACTAGGGCAATGTGCCTTTGTGGCCAAGAAGGCCAATGGTATCCTGGGATGCATTAGAAAGAATACTGCCAGCAAGTGGATGGAGGTGATCCTCTCCCTCTACTCAGCCCTGGTGAGGCCACATCTGGAGCACTGTGTCCAGTTCTGGGCTCCCCAATATGAGAGACATGGAACTACTGGAGCGAGACCAGTGAAGGGCTACTAAGATGATGAGGGACTGGAGCATCTCTCTCATGGGTAAAGGCTGAGTGAACTAGGACTGTTCAGCCTGGAAAAGAGAAGGCTGAGGGGGGATCTTATCAATGCATGTTACAGTGGAGTGACATCCATCCAACTGGAGGCTACTGTCAAAGTCACCCTCTTCTATCAGCTATTGTAACTGTGTGGGTAGGTGTGGGGGGATTATTTTTGTTTGGATTTGTTTGCTTTTTTAAAGAATTCCAGTTCTGCAGCCCTTAGATATACCTCCACTTCGCACAGGAAATCTGTGGTGAGTTTTCCTACTTCCAAACTTTGATACCTTAGTGGTCAATGGAGAAATTTCCTCTAAATGTTGATTCATAGCACAGTCTCTCCCCATTAACTGTAAAGAAAGTGTGAGAATATCAGCTTATTAAATTAGCTGCCTAAAGTTGGTAAGTAAATCCCTTGTATGTCTCAATGACCCTACTTCAGAAGTATCAGGAAATCAGCTACAGAGCTGTGATGACTCACAGTATTTGAACTTTTATTCATAGTAATATTAAAATTAAAAAAATTACACTGGGAATAGTTTACAAACTCATATCTTAAAAATATGTGTTTTTAAAAATAAGTAAATTACATGGTCCAGGTATAAAAACCACGTGTTTATTTAGACTTCCCACATATGGCTTTCTATGATGAATTTCAGTGGGTTAATGAGGAGGAAAAGCATGATGTACCATAAGAAAGATAGGATGAACCGAGCTCAGAGTCACAAAACACTTAAACTCCAGCTCCCAGGAGGGAGACTGTCATTATCAGCAGATCTGGGTGCAGTTGTATGGATGGGTGGCCACGGTGCCTTGCAATTGCTCCTCTTACATGACTGAGCTCTCCACTGTGTCACACTGTGCAAGGAAGGGAAGGGAAGTGAGAGGGAGGCCACGATACAGTTAGCTGTTCTTGGTAAACACTTCCCTTGACAAAACATTTCTACCTTGGGTTTTTGACATATTCTGTTTTGGACATGTAAAACAGTTTAATTCATGAGGAAAACCCATTGTTATTTTGATTTTTCTCACCTTTTTTCCTTGGATGTGATTTTCTTACCTCTAGACTGAACTAGAAATCCCTTGTTCCTATCTAACAAGGTTTGTTTGCCACTCCTGGTATTTTTGAACTTTCTCTGATTTCTTCTTCTGCCTAGTAATTGAAATAACTATTCAAACTTCAGTTTACATTATATTTTAGAATTTATACATGATTTGTTTTCAGTACTGTTAATAATATGGCAAGTATCAAGAGAATACTGTGTAGGCCAACAATTCAACATGCATTATGTAAAAAGAAAATACTTCTATGCTATTACCATAATTATTTCATGTGATGGAAAGAGATTTGCAGAGCTGGTAGTATCAGCTTTGTTTGTAAAGCCCCCTTATTTTCTAATAAGCTTTTTAAGAAGATTATTATTTGACGGAAGGACCACGTTCTTTGCCAAATTTCAGTGGTGTAGCCTGAATCTCAAATATTAAGTTTCAAACAGTCTCTTGTGAAGGAAGAGTGCATGCCTGTGCACGCCAGGCCTTGTGTGGGACTATGTCAAATTAGACCTTTCCTCAAAACAATATCTGTCTTCATTCCTGCCAGGGTGAGGATGCCTAGATCAGCCAGGATATAATTAGCTGTTGAGAACAGGATCCTTACTGAAAAACAGTTTAGGTTTGTGAAACAACACAATGTACTGAAGATCTCCAAGTCTTTAATAGGAATAAACAAATATGACTTTTTTCTTAAACTGAGTAGCCATGGATTTTGAGATGGTTTCCCTCTGGGAACTATGCCAGAGGAATTATCTATTTCTTGGAGACAGGAAATCACACAGAAGGGTTGTGCCACTGGCAGCTTGCCTTCTCCCTGAAGGGACCATGTGGCACCTTCGTGTGGCACAGATCTCAGGAAAGAAAATGGTCAGGCTCACATGCTTTTGCACATAAACACTAGCATAGCTAAGGTACTCACTCAGTATATGGATACTTAAGGCTCAAATAACCCCTTACTAAATGAGAACTGCTTGACTGCATCATCAGAGAGAAGTTCAGTGTAATTTCTGATTTTTGGAAAACAAGTAGTTTTTTCACGTTGATTTAAGATTTCAATACTGAAAGAATGTTTAAAAGTTTGTTTTAAAGTGTAAGCTTGAGGTTAAATGGTCTGGAATCCAGTTCCATAACATGAAGAATAAAAGTAAATATAAGAAAATAATATATGAATACACAATTTTAAATTTTGCATAGAGGAAAACAATATTGGCTTTGATGCACAATATACTGCATATAACATTGGTTGTCTTCTCCAATTCAGGCACTGAAAAAAAGGCTTTGAAACAATATTGTTATAATTATTTTGGCAACAATATAAATCTGCCTAAGTACTGTAGGTTTAACTAACTTTTCAGGGGATTAATTATATCACAATGAACATCTGCCCATGGAATAATTTAGTAAGTGGAAAATAGAACAGTATTATTTTAAAATATAATAAAAACATGCTTTTTATTTTTCTTTCAAGGAAAAAGGTACTCCTTTTACAACTTTCAAGAGGCATAAAATATAATCCAAATCAAATACAGTAAATTTGAGCACACAATCACACAGAGGAGGCAACAGTGTATCATTCATTTTCCAGCTCTACCATGGGTATTTAGTGGTGGGTAAACCTATTAGTGCTTTTCTTCATTTGACTGTCTTTAACATAGTGTCATCAGTTAATACATAGAGCTCTAAAGAAGAGCCTCTAAACAGATCTCTTGTGTGGGCTTGATGCATGATTTTGCTTAATGATAGTTCTAAAATGTTTTGAAAACAGTAACCATGAAGGACAGTAGAAGAATGCAATGCCAACTCCACTACGTGCCTATGTGAGCTATCTTCAGACAGTAGTTAAGGACTTTTCTAGCCCAAGGGGCTCCTGATATGTCTTACAAGTGTACTACTCTTGGAGAGGGGAAATTGAGAGAAATGACTGAATCTCATCTTAAAGACATCTTATTTCCTGGCAAAAATTACAACAGCTTTGTAAATGCTATTCTTTTCAGAATAAACTAGGTTGGCCGCCAAAAGCAAGCTAAGGGATTGGGGAAGACAGCTGAAACGACACCCTTACTAAGTGAAATGAGTATTGTTCTTCTTTCTTTTCTGTTTTTGTGTAGTCATCTTTTTGCTTGTACTAACATGGAGATGACAAGCAAGCACATTTGCTGAAGGACACACATGCTTCACTGCTAATAAGAAGGGTGCTGCATGTGTTGTTTTTCTAAAGGGTGTGAATACAAATATATGGATACATTTTGCTAAGGCCAACTTTTCTCCAGGCCTTTTATTTTAGTCTTATTTTCAGCTTTGCAGTTTCTCTGCTTGTTCTTTACCTTTTCTACTTTAGGACATCTACTTCATTTCTCCTGCCTTATGCAGATATGTATATCTTTACAAATTTATCTTTGCAAGAAATATTACCAAAGGAGAGGTAGACTTTCTAGTAAGAGTCTAGCAAGCATACTAAATCTGTCCCAAGATGTGTTGAGAGGATTTTCTTCTCCAGCCACTTAGCTTTCCTACTTCACCTCTCTCTTCAAAAGCTGACTTGGAGCTACAGTAGTGTGGAGGGCCATGACAGGGTTAAACTGGTGGAAAGTTGCAAGTAGCAAGCAACAGGAGTCTCAGACAAACGTACCCAAGGACACTGGTGCAGCTGGAAATGATACATCCTGAGAAAGTACAGATAAACTAGCAGAAGCCAGTGGGARCCAAGGTTAAGGGYWAGAYRGYTTTKCTAAAYAAGTAGCAAGGTACAAGGCATGACCGCTGCGTGCGTGATCGGTGCTATGATTGGCTACCTGTGACATAATCTGTATGAACCACCAATCAAGGGTCAAGGCGCTGCATGCCTGCACCTATAAGGTGGGCAAATTGCTGAATAAAGTTGGAATTGAACCTGCATTCTGTGAATGCGTATGATTCTTTCCCGTCACTCCCGCGGACCGCGACACAGTAGAAACTGAAGAGGGCTTTAAAAGCAGTACAAAGTTAAAACCACTTGGTGATACAGCTGCTGCTGAAATGTTTTAGTCATTTGTATGAGCACCCTTCATTTCAAATTAAGGTATGAGAAAAGGCATTCAAATGTGCATTTTGTAGAGATTTCTGTGGAATGATCTCCCAAGGAATGTCACCACATTAGCCTGAATATTTAAATAATAATTGAAAAATATTTAGAAGAATATATTACAGGGAACATTCCTGCCATTGAATAATGGTGACCTAATGATTATTGCTTTTGAGTTAGGTTCTGCTCTCATAGGCTCCCATCACCAATGAAATCCTTCAGAGCTTATCTGTTTGCTGTATCTGGTCAGTACAGTGGACTTGAGTTGGACTTGAGTCAATGATCTGAGGGTTGTTCATAACAGTGGAGTATCGTTACAATATATTATATATAAAAAAAGTCTGTATGTGACTTTACAAGGGGGCCGAGGAACTGTTCATCAGATTGACTTTATTTAAAATTCTTTATTATTTATGTGATATTCCAACTTTAAATTCTACAGCAGCTGTTGAGTGGGTGACATGCAATGTCAAAAAATAATCAAAGATAACACAGGGATCAGTAAGCCTAGGCGATTAGAACTTGAAAGGATAAATGTTATTAGTATATTTATGATTTAGAGACAGATGGTGCAGAGCTGAGTTGTGAGAAATTGGAAAAACACAGTTGGCAAGCAATATCTCTACTTTGCTTAATAAGACTTTCAAGATTGCACATGCTTTTGCAGAGCTCAGTTTGATTACATAAGAAATCAAGAAGATTGATAAGGTTAAGCTTTTGCACACGCTGGATTCATTCCTCACCAGAAAGGTCTGGAGATGCCCTTTTCCCTGGCCGAAGTCCTGGTCCAGCCTCTCTTCCCAACACCCAGCAGAGGATAGAGCTAAAGGCAGTTTCCACTTGCATTCACTTGCCTAAGGGCACACTGACAGGATCACAGGACTGCAAGGATTTCCTGGGCATGCTTTCTTCCCTACCCGAGCCCAAGGAGGCGTTTCTGGGGGTAATGGCAGGAAGGGGAAACTGCTGCTGGCTGCTCTAGGATCTTGCTCCAGCCCTAGGAATATTTGGTTTGGTTTCTGTTATTAAGGCCAGTATTTTGCCCACAGTTTAATTGCTGCCTTCTGTTCTAAGGTCACAACTTCTATGCTTGTAACCTCATTCTCAGTGAAAACAATGACTTCTCTAAGTAGTAGTGCAAAAACTTTTGCAGACTTCTTGCCTGCTTTACTAGAAAACTCTGTAACTGAGAGGAAAAGTGCTTTCTGCCACTATAATAAGAATTAATAAAACATAACCATAAAGCCTAATGCTTTTTTATTTGGGTCCTAGGCGAAGAAAGCTGGTTGTGCCTTCTAAGAAAGGATCACTTCCTGTGACTCTTCAAAGCTCATTTTGCTTTGATGTCAGCTCCACTCACCATTTCTTTTTTTGTTCATCTTAATTTTCTGAAACTACCTTCAGTTCTCTTCACTTGCCTCAGAGAAGATAGTAAATAAGTAGGTGAAGAGATTCAGGGGACATTGGAGATCCAACAGACACTACTGTACATGAGCTAAATGGAAACAAGATAATTGTTTTGCTTGTGTGAAAGAAAGATGCAAAAAACAACAGCAAAAGGAATATATGTCTAACAGAAATAGCTTTGGGGTATCCTGTTAGTGAGTGACCTCTAGTTCACTCACATTAATAGTTCAGATGTTACGATCTAACAATCCTCAATTTTTAGTATCAAAGGGGAATCTTCTAATAGATGTTGGGTAATTTCACCTTTCCAAGTAAGTGCCCTGATTAGAAGAGACAGCTACAGATACATATTCCTAACATCTTCTGGCACTTCAAATGGAGATTTTAAATTTGATCTTGTAAATTTTCTATGTTGCAACAGTCCCTTAAACAAAATAAGCTAAGGAATAAAAGAACTTCTGAAAACTGAATAAGACCATTAGAAGCTAGAAGTAGTAAAATTGTACAAAGTTATTCAGGAAAGTCATATTTCTTTCTAAATACAGATCAAAACCTGAACGACTTGTTTGCTTTATGTAAGGATGAAATAATTTCAGTCATTACTAAAACAGAAGAATGTTAGATAATATATACTAAGGAGAATAATTTTAAAATTAACACATTTGATAATCTACACAAAAGATCTAATGAATTTAACTGCCTAATATGACTACCAGTGTTATTTTTAATAATTCTTGGAACACAGAAGATATTCCAAGAGATAGGAAGAGTGCAGGCAGGTGGTAGGACCTGGCTAACTGAGAAAGTAACCAGACATCAGACTTCCAAAAAAAAAAGAAAAAGAAAAAAAGTAAGGCTTGACAAAATGAAGTTAAGAATAAAAGTAATGGCTCATCAGGACAGTTTCATCATCGGAAATAATTCTTAAACCAGATTTCAGTCACTGAAGAGATTACATGTATGATTAACAAAAGGATTCTGCTCTACTTGGGCTCAGTGTGATCACTGCTTTGAATTAAGCAAAAACTTGGAACTGGGCATTCCGCAGTAGAGAATCATCAGGTTTAAAAGATTCACAATTGCTCTGCTTGTTCTGTGTTCTTTCTGCTTTAGGATATCTACTTCGCTTCTCTTGTATTATGCCAATGTGTGTATCTGTACAAATGTATCTGTACAGGAAATATTATCAAATCAGAGGTAGACTTTCTAGCAAGAGTCATGTACTAAACCTGGCCCTAGTAGTGTTGAGTGGAAGGTATAAAGAAGTTAAGAGAATCTGCGGTATCTGTCACTCTTCAGCCCCTTATTTTTCTTGCTTTGCTTCTCTCTTCAGAAGGTGACCCTAGGAGAGGATCTCCTAGTTTCTCACGAAAATATTATTGAAACCATCATCTTACTGGGCTTGATGGCAGAACAAATACTTAAAATATCTCAATATCTGTATCTTTTCAAATGTATCCTTTTAAGCTCATGAGAGCATATGAACCTGAGAAGCAGTAGCAGAAAAATGCTTTGTATAGTTCAGTAGGAATCTGTTTGTTAGGTACTTATCTCTAATTCAATAACCTGTTCCTTTTTATACACTACCTCACTTGGGGTTATATTCTTGAGTCTATGGAGTAGTTTATTTTCAGTTGTATTTTATTATTACTGACACAAAATGATCATATTTACCTTCCTAAACTGCTGATCAGACTAATCATTTTAATATTTCAGAGCCTGATAGGCAAAGCCCTGGGATCAAATGTGTGAGTAGCTTTTGGCCAACATAATAACAATGTTGATATTCTATTTGTATCCACAAATGTTGATGTTGTATTAAGCTTATTTGGCTAGCAAAAAAAAAACTACACTCCAGAAAGAAACTTGACCAGTAGTATGGTAGAAATGTGGCAGTAGAATAGCAGTGGTAAAATGCCACTAGAAAGTACCCGATCAGGTACATTGTTATCTTTGGGTATATGTTAATGGAAGGATACCAGCTGGATAGAAGGCTGGCAATAAATAAAGTCACTAAGGAATAATGTGTTTACATTACTTGCGGCTCATCCATAATTAAGGGTTATTAAAATCAAGATGAAGAATTAATAGCTGAATTGAGATTGTGGCAGACACTCAAACACGTGCACTGGCAAAGTGAAATTAAACTAATTTCAATCTGGTCTAAAGTCTCCTGGTTAAACTGTGTTTCATGCATATGATGGGGAACAGAAAAATATTCCTGCACTTGGATGTATGAACAAGGAAAGTAGCAACTCTTAAATATTACTCTGGGAGGAACTGGGTGAATACTTGAGTCTACTGGAGTAAACAAGGATTCCCACGGATTTCACCCATATTTCTTGCATTTTTTTATTATATTTTTACCAAATCTACAATTGTAACATAAAAGTAACTGGCCAATTTTAATTAGTTCTTTAATTTTTATTTCATCAATATTATTGAACTATTTGGAACAAACTATTCAATTTTGAGATATAATGGCTTCCATACTGATGTATTTAAACATGATTCCTGTTCCAGATCACATTCTGGAAGATCACTAAGGGGGTGACCAAGACATAGGCATCTCATGTCATTCTAGATGCCCTTCATTATCCTACCTGGTTCTCCATCCAGAAAAAAAAGTTTCCCCATAAGTCCTCTTTCATATTTGCTAGCTCAATGCATATCAAATACTTGTGGGAGTCTAAAATGGTACTACTTCTTTTGTTAAAACACTTTCTTGTTAGTGGTAACAAATTTGGAATAGAACCTGATTCACTTACATAGGTTTAATTTTAGTGGTATTACTTGAATTTATCTTCGCATAGCCAAGATCAGTGTTGGGCCACTATGGTTATCGCAGCTTGTCAAGTTCTAAAGATATTATGTTGCGTACCTAAAACAAATTATATTTATTCTCCAGTTATACAAAATTATTTTATAAACACAAATGATATTTCAGATTTAACCAGGCTGGCAGTAGTGCAATGATGAATTTTACTGTTTTTGCACATTTCTAGAACTGGAATCTTGGGTGTTGATGTATATTGCTATAGCTAAATTATCCTGTATAATATTAAAGAATCCATATTCAGTACCAACAAACTGAAAACATATTTTTGAGAATTTAACAAAATTATTTTGCATAAAAAGTTTGTCTGTTGTCAGCTGACTATTAATCTTTTATTTAATTTGACAAATGTATTTTTGATCATTTTGTCTTGAGGGAATGAACAAATGATTATGGAGGGCAGTATTTTCTTCTCACAGTAGGGTTAGAAAAAAAAAGATTTATCTTGGATTAGAGAACAGACAAAGATAACATCTGTTTAACAACCTGTACTGTTTCCATTTCAGATAGTATGCACAGATACGATGCTTATATGCATGTGACTGTTCATCAGACATAGAAATATAGCAGATGATGGAAAAAGATCAGTGAACTCTGCTGAGTAATCTAATTATTGAATTTTTAAATAAGTATGATTTTCCCTGAGTGGCATGTGAGAGTGCACAGACATTCTAAAATGCTTAGGATTACCATTCTGGCCCATCATCTGCGTACCTCATTGTACATGAAGTATAGACAAGTGTCTGGATTCTTTGCAATGACATCTTCAGAGGTTCTTCAAAATAGTGAAGCGATAGTATCAACAATAACTAATATATTTTTAGCAGTGTAGTACATTGTATAGTACTAATTAGTCTGTTTTTTCCCAGGCACATCACTAAGAATGACATGTGTTCAGCTTACATTACTAATGCTATCTGCTTTCTTATTGCAGCTCTCTGGGATTTTCTGATGCCCAGTGAACTTTTAGTAATTTAGTCTGGCTACTAAATAATGTACTACTGGGATTTATTTTGTCAATATCTGATTAATATAATGCAGCAAGTGACTGCTTTCGATCACATTCATGGTATATTGGGGGCTGCATCTCCATATGGGCAAACGAATGTTCCAACAGTAATCTAAGAGCTATATGAAATGCTCATGATCTACTAAGCAGTTAGTCTATCATTCAAGTATCTGTAGACATTGTTTTTATTAATCTGCCTAATTGTGAACAAATGAGCTAATCTGGTCACTGACAGACTGGAATCTGAAACTTGCAATTAAAATCCCAGAATACTCAGGGTAATTGTCCCAGCCAGAACAATTAAACATACAGTTCTCGTCGGTCATGTGACTAGGATAGTGCATTGGCTTCATGTGATCTTTTTATTTTCGAAATGAAAGCAAATAAATCCCCCCATAACACACTGACTGTGTATTCAGAATCCATTTGGAAATGTCAAACTTGCCTTGTCTGGGAAGATTCTGAAAACCAAGTGCACTTCAGCCATATGTAGTCTTCACAGTATGTGCAGTAGTTGTGCACAGACTAGGTGGAAATGAAACAGTTTTTGTTTGTCTAACTATTTGACATTTTCTCTAAATTTGCAACATTAATTACCTGATTAGATTGAGTAAAATACACTGTTTTATACACTGTTTTATACACAGGTTTGTATTCAGTCTAAATACTAACTTGGATTATAATGCACTAATATGCCTTTTACCTAAGGTTATTCAGCTGCTTCACAAGACTAAGGACTAAATGCCCAAAGGAGGGAAAGATGCTTTTGTCCTAAACAATTATGTGGAATCCAAAACTTTTCCTATGCCTGGAGAAGGCTAAATTTCTCAAGGTGCTAGCATTTTCAGCAGAGAATTCCCATGGGTGCCTGCATGTCTATCACTTAGCATGTGCAGTGCTGTTGAAATCTTGTCAGAACTAAGAAACTCAACAGGCCTAAATAGCTGTAGGACTCACAAGCAGAGGTACGTCTCAAGGAGGGGAGAACGCAAGTGACCTTGTGCTGCCCATACTGCAACTGGTCATATTTACCAGCTGCAGTCCAGAAGCCATCTAGTCATTAACACAGCTCTGCTGAGGCAAGATGTTTTTGTTTGGGCACAGGGCCACGCTAAAATGGATCTATAACTTCCAGACCACAGCTGGCTTGTGTCTGTGAGCTCAGAGAGCTGGCAGAGGAACTCTGAGATGTCTTAGGCAAATGTGTGGGGTAGATTTATGTATGTTTTCCAGACCCTACAGAGGAGAGAGGCATTCTTTTAGATGAGCATATAGAATGTTTAACCTCAAATAAAACAGCAGGGGAGAAAAATATAGCCTCTTACAGTCAGCTCTTATCACCCTAAGGCCCAGGCTGAAATCCCTCAATTGCTTGGGATGACTCATGCTCCTGTCTGCCAGGTTAGAGGGCAAAGTAGTGTGTGGACAGGGTCTCTCCCTTCTTTTGCTTAAAACTGTTTCACATAGGGTGCGCAAATTGCACAGAGAAAAGCCAAACTGATTCTATTAGGTAACATCAAGAGCTGTTGATGTGATGTGTTAGGTATTTCACACAAAGTGGCACAGCTTCACTTAGAGATAATGACTAAGCCACAACCAGGAATATCCTATAGCTTAACTGTGTATATGGTACATTGATGGGCAATGAGGGCTTCTGTTCTTCTAAATAATAGTTACTGGAAAGAATTCATAGCACAGTGTTCAAAGCGGAGACTGCCATTCAGTACCGGACGGCAGGATAGCTAGTTTGAACTAATGTTTAATTAATCTTACCAATGGAGATGCAGAGACATAAGGGACATTAAATATGTAGTTTAATGCTAAAAAATGGCTATGTCTGTATTAGTAAACTGTATAAAAATGTTCTCTGGTGCTGAGGCCAGCTGGAACAGAACAGCCCACAGCCTTACTAAACTCCAGTCCTCCAGAACAGAGTGACCACATTCCAGACTGCCTATTGAGAATGGTCCCTGGCCCATGCTAACTCGAGCCAGAAATGGTTGGAAAGTGCTAACTCAGGCCAAAATTACATCAGGAATCATTCTAAAAACTGAACAGTAGATAACCCAGTTCCATGGTCTGAGAATATTCACTGGTACTCTTTGACTTTCTAGTGTAGGTACAGCTAATGGCATCTTGCCAGCACTGGGATCAAACACAGGTATCCTTACGTCAGATTGCTGTTTCCTTGGAAGAAAGTATTTTTGCAAGGTTGCAACAGCATAAAATAAAACAGGAGTAAAAATGTAGTGAACAAAAAAGAGGACATATGAGAGTGAAATTCCACTCAGAATTTGGCTGAGGTTTGGTTCCTACTTATTCCTGGGGGGAAAAAAAAAAGCCTATTTCTCCATTCCAGAGAAGGGCATGAAAATTCTTGCGGATTATTTATTGATTAGTTATGGAATGAGTATTTTGGATGTAAACAACACTATAAATAGGGAAGATATAAAGCTGTGCAGATCCAGTGACCTCTCACTTACATTTAATTCTTTTTTTATCAAGCATAACTGCAATTTCTAAATGTGTTATCTACTGTAACTGCAGCAATAATCTTGTTCTCAGATTGTTGTCCATATAACTTTTAGCTGCATTACTTGAGTGGTATTGGATTACTAAGTTTACTCAGTTATTTGAATGGTATTTTTGAGCACAATTTTGTAATGGTAATTAACATCAGTATTGCTTTTAATAATCTGCACATTTCTTCACATCATGTGCAAGATTTGCCACCAGCAGTTAAAAAGATGCTAAGAACCTATCAATAAGTTGTCTCTGTTAATATACAGAATGCCTAGTTTTATTTTTAGTTTAGAGAAACTAAATACTGTGCATGATTTTAGGAAAAATATTAAGAAGAAAAAACACCCAGCAGTTATTTGCCTACCACAGATTTATATATCTGAGTGGTAAACCTGTTTCTTTTTGTTATGCCAACTCTAGTTAAACACCCAGGGTGAAATCTTGCCATAGATGTTTTAACTTATATCAGTTTAAATAGAGTTAGAATTTTGCTCCAAGGCTCTCATGCAGATTTTCAGTGTTTTGAGAACATTACAGGGTTTGGCTAAGCCCTCAACAAGAATGTCTGCCTTAAAACATCCCAATACAAAGAGCTTTCTAGCAACCAACATGACAGGTCCAGTTCTGCAAAGTCTTTAAACTGGCAACCATGGCATTCCTATTGGCTTTCAAACCTTAACGACAGCACTATCAACTCCTTTGTGAAATTGTCCATGAATATAAAGTACCTGACACTTCTGACATGTTCACACTCTTCTATGGGACTTAATAGCCTGCAGCACCACTTAAACCTTGAGAACTGTCATTCTTTTAATCTCTTTCCCACCGTGTCCTTAACACAGGAGTGTGGCTAATTCCATGAGTTTCAAATGCAGCTTTGAAAGGGGACTGTTGAGTACACAACAGATTGGACCTAAATAGAATAGTAAACATCAAATATACTTGAAGGAAAAGAAGTATTTCCTTTTGTTTTAGTGTTGGGAGGAAAAAAAAAAAAGAACTATAGCTTCACATGAAGGTGAAGTCAGGAGCCATTTAGTCACAGACATAAAGTACTGTTGCAAAGTTATGTAAAAGTATCTCAGCCAAACAGATTTATCTGTTTCAAGTTGCACACTTGCACCTCAATGCCAAGGAAGTGTTATTAAAACAAAAATGGCATAGCTTTGATGCATGTATTTGTTCACGTTATACAGCTCAACTAAAAATTCTTTTTCCACTGGCATGAATCCATGCAGTCCTTCTGTTTTTTTCCTATGACATGCATTTATAACTGCTTTTAGACATAAGACAGTCACCTATTTATGCTAAGCTGACATGACACTGAGAGACCACCATACATTGTTTATAAAACATATTGTGAATTAAGCATCTGTTAAAGCAGGAAATGTGCAGGAAGAACTTGATGAGTCCTGGTTAGAAGAGCTTGAGTTTTGCCTTTTTTTTCTAGTGTGTTGTGACTGTCTGTTCTAGAAGGATCAAGTAGATTTGGCCAGCACRTTCTAATAAAATAGATTTTTGAAAAAAAAAAAAGAATTTCCTGGAACGTCCCAAGGCTGCATTCTAAACTTCTCATTTCAAGACACACAAGAGTTGAGATGAGGTCTGCCTGGCAGGTTTAATTGGAATGGTGGTGGCCAGAGAACAGCTAGAGACTACCTAGCTCAAGCTGCAGATCTGTAGCCCTCAATAAATGTGATCAGCAATAAGAGCAATCCAGCCACCTGCAGAAACAGAGACATATTTCTTTCCTTAGACCTTAGCTAAGTCTTCCTGATGCAAGGTATGAATCAACAAAACATTTCAGTGCTGCAACTTAATTAACTTGTTTAAAGGGCTAAGGCTGTAACTCATGGAAAATTGATGTGGTGTGCATTTTCATAACTGCCCCAAATTTGCTGCACAGATAGTATATTCAGATTTTAAATCTATACAGTAAAACCTTAGTTGGATATTCAGATTTAGAAAGAATGATTAAAATAAAGAGTTAATAAATGTTTATTTTTATTGGTGGAAGAAAAACTGAAATATGTATCATACTGCAGAAAAATATTCTTTTACTATTTACTCATACAAAGTGTGAAGCTCTATGTATTTTTTGGACAAACTTTTTATGAGCATACAGTTTGGCTGCACAATTGTTATACAGGAAAGATAGGACTACTAAACTCTAGGAGGACACGAGCACAGTGCTTCATACTGAAATTTTTGTCAAAGGGTCAAGTGTAACTTGGCTACAAAATTCATATATAGAGGAACGTGTAATTGTTTTTCCCCAGGGATAGATCAGCAGTAAGGTTAGATTCACTCATAATCTTCCTTTGATTTTCTATCTCCTCAGGGAAACAGAAACCAGAAGGAAATGTAACTGTCCATGGGGACAGGTGAATTTGGGAAGATCAATATGCCAGTAAGTGAAGTAAGCCACATCTTGGTAGGTTCAGTAAGTGTTCAAACAAGATGCTTGCCAGACTTGTTTTATTCAGAATTTTAGTTTCAACTATTTCTGTTTTATGTAATGTGGACTTTTAAATTATGACTTTTTCCATACTTTGGAGTTTAATAAGATGATCACAAGGGATTGTTTTTCAAGGTGTGAAATTCATTAATGTTTTCAGAATAGTTGAATAGCTGAGGCTGGAAGGGACCTCCGGAGATCACCTAGTCCAACCCATGATTCTTCAGAAATTAGTTATGGAGACAACAGACAAACAGGAAGAAATGGTCTAAATTTAAGCAAATGCAATAGAAATATTAATTAAGAAAGTCTGGGAGTGGGAAATGAACTAAACCCTTGAAGTATCAATTTGTAATCACCATTGTATTTCTTCTAAGGTATAAATAAATGGGAAGCAGAGTGAGAAAGACAAAAAAGCTCTGTCCCTCATACCTGCTATGGAAGGAGGAGAAAATAATACATCTTTTAAGAATAGGAACAGTAAATAGGTGGCTCTAAGAGCTTTCTGTATCATGAAGAAAGTGGGGAAGAGGGGAAAGGTTAAATGGCCAACCTCACTTTTAGTCAAGATGATGAAACACTTCAAATAGACATGAATTGATATACATAATCTAAAATTGTGTTTTGCTGGTGCTTTTCTTTTTGTAAGAACACAATTGTTTTCATTACAGCAAACATATTTAAATTCCAGCCTCAGCAGGAGTAAATTAACTTTTTTATCCTCTTTTATAAAAATCATATGAGTAACCTGACAACACATGGTGTCATTCTCAGAGTAGTACAGCAAACATAGTTAAGGTGTATTGGTTACTACTGAATGTCAAATAACTCAGATATAGCAGTCCCTAACAACCCATGGATCACTTTTCCAATAAGCTGTTATTCTCTGCTTTTAGGCTTATAATCAAGTGTGCCAGGCTTGTGGAAAGAAGACTCCCTTAGTCAAAGGGACTTGTTGACAAGTTCCAGGAAAGCAAAGAGATTTGGGGGGGTAAAGAGGGCAGGGGGTCTCTTTCCAAACTTTTTATACATAGTTAGATACTTGTGTGTCTTTGCCCTTCAGGAAGAGGAGCGTATTTTTTAAGTTTAGTTATTCCACACTGAACTACTTGGAAGGAAAATAAAAGGGACGCTATTTCAAAAACTGTGAATCTATACCCCTATTGTTTTGCTAACCAGAATTTTCTAAGTCTCAAAAGAAAAATAATTCTCAGCAATTTTACAAACTTTTTTCTGTCTCTCAATGAGCCCTCTGCTTTAAGATTCATGATCCTGTATTCCCTGCTGCAGCCTTTTCTTGTTCCTGTGAGTAATACCTCTGAGATATTGTCATATTTCGCAGCAGGGCGCGCGAAGGAACCTTCGTTTCTGTTCCCTGTGGTGTACGTTTCCTCAAGTATGGTTGTGACACGCCGCACAGCGCGTTCCCCAGTGGCTGTTGGAGTTGCTGTGTCAGAGGCTTGGACCCAGACCGACCCTCTGACAGTAGATGCAGCTCTACAGGTCTCAGGCTGCAGGGAGTGCTTGGGGCCTCTCCGGGAGGTCTGGGCTGGCAGCCAGCTCTCCTGCAGGAGCTGGGCTGCTGTTGATGAGCTGTGTCGTCAGGTAAGGGAGTTACGGGAGGAGGTCAGTAGGCTGCGCAGCATCTGAGAAGATGAGCAAGAGATACACAGGGTATTCTCAGAGACTGTGCAGCTTCGGGAGTCTCAGCCCCCCACAGCAGTGGAGTTGCCAGAGGGCTCTGTGCCGTGTGAAACGGTACATCATAACACCGTAGAAGAAGGCTGGAAACTGGTCACTGCTYRTGGGAGGAGAAAGGCTCCTACTCCTCCYRAAGACTTGCAGCTGAAGAACAGGTTYAGTGCCCTCCAGGATGAGGAGGAGATGGGCATGGCTGCAAGGGAAGTACCTGGGACAACAGACCCTGTGCCTTGCGGGAACGCCCGGGAGAAGCGGCGGGTGATTGTTGTGGGGGACTCCCTGCTAAAGGGGACGGAGGCATCTATCTGCCGACCTGACCTCATGTCTAGAGAGGTTTGTGGCCTGCCGGGGGCTCCTGTGAGAGATGTCATGCAAAGACTGCCTAGGCTTGTCCATGCTTCGGACTATTACCCACTGCTGCTCTTCCATGTGGGCGCTAATGACACCAAGGGCAAACTGGAGACSATCAAGCAGGATTTCAGAGCTCTGGGGATGGTGGTCAAGGGTCTGGGAGCCCAGGTCATCTTCTHCTCAATCCTGCCAGTGAGGGGGATGGACAAGAGGAGGAGGAGACAGACTTTCCAAGTTAACAACTGGCTGCGCCGCTGGTGTTGGCAACAGGGTTTTGGTTTCTACGACCATGGGACCCTGTTTGAAGATCGACAACTGATGGCGAGAGATGGGATCCACCTCACAAGGTGGGGCACGCGGGTCTTTGCCAACAGGTTGGCCAACCTGGTAAGGAGGACTTTAAACTAGGAAAGATGGGGGAAGGGGAGAGTTTTAGTGCCAGGGTAGCTGGCAAAAGACTGCTCAAGTCAAGATGCCTCCAGCAGGTGAATGCAGCCAGGGAAGTGCGCATGGGATGTGGCTATGGAGGATCCTCTTKTAYCCCTCCTGGGAAACCTGCATGCTCAATCACCTCTCTGAAATGCCTGTACACCAATGCACGCAGCATGGGGAACAAACAGGAAGAACTAGAGATCTGTGTGCGGTCGCAGGGCCATGATCTCATTGCCATTACAGAGACATGGTGAGATAGCTCACATGACTGCAGTGCTGTCATGGATGGCTATGTGCTTTTTAGGAAAGACAGGCCAGGAAAGCGAGGTGGTGGAGTTACTCTTTATGTGAGAGAGCAACTGGAATGTATCAAGCTCTGCCTAGGGGTGGATGAAGAGTGAGTCAAGAGCTTATGGGTAAGGATTAAAGGGCAGGCTAGCATGGGTGACACTGCTGTGGGTGTTTACTACAGGCCACCTGATCAGGAAGAGGAAGTCAATGAGGCCTTCTACAGACAGCTGGAAGTAGCCTCACAATCCCGGGCCCTGGTTCTCATGGGGGACTTCAACCACCCTGATATCTGCTGGAAAGACAACACAGCTAGGCACAAACAGTCCTGGAGGTTCCTGCAGAGCATTGGTGACAACTTCTTGACACAGGTGGTGGAGGAGCCAACAAGGAGAGGTGTGCTGCTGGACCTCGTACTAACAAACAAAGAAGGACTGGTGGAAGATGTGAAGGTTGGGGGTAGCCTTGGCTGCAGTGACCACGAGATGGTGGAGTTCAGGATCCTGCGAGGAGGCAGCAGGGCACTAAGTAGGATCGCAACCCTAGACTTCAGGAGAGCAAACTTTGGCCTCTTCAGGGACCTACTTGGAGGAATCCCATGGGTTAGGGCCCTAGAAGGAAGGGGCGTTCAAGAGAGCTGGTTAATATTCAAACATCACCTCCTCCAGGCTGAAGAGCGGTGCATCCCTATGAGTAGGAAGTCAAGCAAAGGAGGTAGGAGACCTGCATGGATGAGCAAGGAGCTCCTGGCAAAACTCAACCAGAAGAAGGAAGTATACAGAAAGTGGAAAGGGGGACAGGCCACTTGGGAGGAATATAGGAACGTTGTCAGAGTATGCAGGGATGCGACGAGGAAGGCTAAGGCCCGTTTGGAATTAAATCTGGCAAGAGATGTCAAGGACAACAAGAAGGGCTTCTTCAAATACATCAGTAGCAAGAGGAAGACTAGGGAAAATGTGGGCCCTTTGCTGAATGGGATGGGCACCCTGGTGACGAAGGATGCAGAGAAGGCAGAGTTACTGAATGCCTTCTTTGCTTCAGTCTTTACTGTGGTAGATTAATGGCACAGACTCAAGACATGGTGCATCTTGAGACCCTTATTGTTTATTCTAACACATTTATACTAAAAAGTTAGCTACTTCAGTGATTTCAGAGATACACTTTGCTAAGCCAATTGTTATGCAGATTATGTCACAGGTAGCCAATAATTGTACCGATCACGYAYGCAGCGATCATGCCTTGTCSTTTGCTGTTTGCTTCTTTGTTGGAGAAACGCTGTCTTGTTCTTAGCCTTGGTTCCCACTGGCTTCTGCTGGTTTAACTGTACTTTCTCAAGATGTATCATCCCCAGCTGCACCGGTGTCCTTGGGTATGCTTGCTCCTGTTGAGACTCTTCTTTGTTCGAGCTAGCAACAGTTTCCCCATTCACCTTTTCCCACAGCTTGCTACTTGCAATTCCCCTCCAACTTAACCCTGTCATGACTCTCCACACTTTACTGCTCAGGCCAGCCCTCAGGAACCCCAGATCCTGGAGGCAAGAGAGAAAGTCTGGAGAAAGGAAGACTTTCCCTTGGTCGAGGAGGATCGGGTTAGAGATCATTTAGGCAAACTTGACACCCACAAATCCATGGGCCCCAATGGGACGCACCCATGAGGGCTGAGGGAGCTGGCGGATGTTATTGCTAAGCCACTCTCCATCATCTTTGAAAGGTCATGGAGAACAGGAGAGGTGCCTGAGGACTGGAAGAAAGCCAATGTCACCCCAGTCTTCAAAAAGGGCAAGAAGGAGGACCCAGGSAACTACAGGCCAGTCAGCCTCACCTGCATCCCTGGAAAGGTGATGGAGCAGCTCATCCTGGAGGCTATCTCCAAGCATGTGGAGGACAAGAAGGTGATCAGGAGTAGTCAGCATGGCTTCACCAAGGGGAAATCATGCCTAACCAATCTGATAGCCTTCTCTGATGGAATGACTGGCTGCGTAGATGAGGGGAGAGCAGTGGATGTTGTCTACCTTGACTTCAGCAAGGCTTTTGACACTGTCTCCCATAACATCCTCATAGGTAAGCTCAGGAAGTGTGGGCTAGATGAGTGGACAGTGAGGTGGATTGAGAACTGGCTGAATGGCAGAGCTCAGAGGGTTGTGATCAGTGGTGCAGAGTCTAGTTGGAGGCCTGTAGCTAGCGGTGTCCCCCAGGGGTCAGTACTGGGTCCAGTCTTGTTCAACTTCTTCATCAATGACCTGGATGAAGGAACAGAGTGCACCCTCAGCAAGTTTGCTGACGATACAAAACTGGGAGGAGTGGCCGATACACCAGAGGGCTGTGCTGCCATTCAGAGAGACCTGGACAGGCTGGAGAGGTGGGCGGAGCGGAGAGGAACCTCATGAAGTTCAACAAAGGGAAGTGCACGGTCCTGCACCTAGGGAGGAATAACCCCATGCACCAGTACAGGTTGGGGGTTGACCTGCTGGAAAGCAGCTCTGCGGAGAAGGACCTGGGAGTGCTGGTGGACACCAAGTTAACCATGAGGCAACAATGTGCCCTTGTGGCCAAGAAGGCCAATGGTATCCTGGGGTGCATCAGGAAGAGTGTTGCCAGCAGGTCGAGGGAGGTGATTCTCCCCCTCTACTCAGCCCTGGTGAGGCCACATCTGGAGTACTGCGTCCAGTTCTGGGCTCCCCAGTACAAGAGGGATGTGGCACTACTGGAGCAAGTCCAACGAAGGGCTACAAAGATTATTAGGGGATTGGAGCATCTCTCTTATGAGGAAAGACTGAGAGAGCTGGGCCTGTGTAGCTTGGAGAAGAGAAGGCTGAGAGGGGATCTTATCAACGTGTACAAGTATCTGAAGGGAGGGTGTCGAGAGGATGGAGCCAGACTCTTTTCAGTGGTGCCCAGTGACAGGACGCGAGGCAACGGGCACAAACTGAAACACAGACAATTCCATTTGAACATGAGGAAATACTTTTTCACTGTGAGGGTGACAGAGCACTGGAACAGGTTGCCCCGAGAGGTTGTGGAGTCTCCTTCTCTGGAGACATTCAAAACACGCCTGGACATGATCCTGGTCAACGTGCTCTAGGTGACCGTGCTTGAGCAGGGGGGTTGGACTAGATGATCTCCAGAGGTCCCTTCCAACCTCAGCGATTCTGTGATTCTGTGATTCTGTGATATTTTGTCCAAATCATGCAAGCATTGCTGGTATATGAAGATTCTTCCAATGTGTTAAGATACATAGCATTTGTTTAGAGGTTTCCTGTATTTCCTATTTTCCTATATTTTAGGTACACCACCTATATGTCTGTCTTCTGTTGACTCCTAGTGAATATATTTCCCTGTGCTGTTCTTTGGCTTTGGTTTAGACAGTTACACTCCTCAGATCTCCTTATCAAGTATTCTGGTTTCTCAGTCATGTCCAACCCTGTCATTAATACTGTTAATTCAATTTAAGTTGCATTCTCAGTTGGATGATTTTTTAGTTCAAGGTTTTAAAAGCTTTTAAATTTCATATCTTGCTGTCTAAATAATGTAATTGGTTATTATTAAAAAGTACATGTATTTCTTAAATATGAGAGATTCTCTCATTTTTATGATGCTACATGTATCTCCAATTTCTGTAGAATAAATTCCAAGTTCTCCTCCTCTTCCTGAGTTACCTGAACACTATTAATTTTAAGTGTTTTAGGTTCACCTCTTATTTAAAATGGAGTTACCTTCTGAATATCTACCTCTTGGAATTCCATTCAGTTGTCTTCAGCATTCTTCAGTGTTCTTCAGCTCTTGGGGTTTTTTGGCCTCATTCTTCCCTTTCATTAGTACATCAAATAATCTCCCAAGGACAGTTGCTTAACATACATGTCTGAAAGGTATTGGTGTCAACTGCCTCTACGTGACCTCTTCTGAGGGTCTTAAAACTACTCTTCTCAATAAGTCATTTCCTCATCCCTCCTACCCATATACAAAACAATTGTAAATCTCAGAAGCTTTTTCTCCCTTGCATTGGCGGCAGTGTGTGCATGCACCAGCAGGAGCCTGGGAACCCTTATTTCATGTTTAGACATGCAGAATGGATTGTGCAAAGGAATACATAAAATAGATGAAGTTACTGTAGAACTTCTCCTTTTTTTTCTTTTGCATTTCTGAAATTGTTATCAACACAGTTTGTTCTTTTTTAAGACAGAGGATAAAGGAAAATAAAGATATATTGAGACTTCAAATCGACACTTCAGGAAACTTAGTCATAACGGTTAATAAGTTGTATAAGCTTTAGGAGTTTCTTGTGAGAATACACCTCTCAACCCCCATTCACCAATAATTAAGAACAGTTTTCTAAAACACAAATGTTGCTGCTAGAAGAATAAAAGTCTTTCCTTGTAGATCAACTGCTAAAATACAGTTTTCACTTGCAAGAAATGAGTTCTAGAGGTTCTTAAATTTAAAAATGGCAAATAATTACATGTTGTCATAATCAGAAAATAAGTTCTTTCATAACTTAGCTTACAAGGAAATAAAGACAAAATTCTGGAAGATCTAAGAGGAAAGGTGTTAATAATGGAAATTAATAGTCTTTTTCCAATGATGAGGAATTATTTAGATTTTTGAGAGAAAAATATTTTTCAGTCTGCAATTTACCATTTGGCCATATATCTCATTTATTAGCTCATTTCCAGTTAGTTATTTAAACAGCAGATAAAAATAACTGATAAAGTTGTTTGAACAGAAACTGTAGTCTTAAGATGTTCATTTTTCAAACAAGTATGCTGGCTGGTATAGATAATACTCCCATTTCTTTGAGGGCAGCAAACTTTTAAGGCATTAAGTTGGCAAAATCACCAAGGTCAGCTCAACCTGATGAGAAAAATAAGCATAAATTAACCTGGATAATTTTGCCTGAAGAGATTATGGAGGTCTCACACAATGCCTTCAAGCAGTGCATTGCAGGTAGCAGAGGTGGGTTGGGAGATGGGGAACAAGGAAAGCAGCAACAAGCTTCTGGGGAATGTACAGTATCCAGGTAACACAGCTGGACCTGGAAAGGATGCGAGTCTACACTGGGCTGGCTGGGTCTGTGTGGCACATCCAGTGGCAGCTGCTGAAGGTACAACTACTGCCGGATGAGACTACAGTCTAAGGAAGTTGAGTGTATGGGGTAGGGGAATTGCTGCAGGAGGGAAGCAAAACTCAGCAGCAGGAAAGGAGCTGCATCTATACCCTGTTCCAGGAATAAATATTGTTGTTAATGAACTCATTCCTATGTCACTATTCCAGGGAATTAAGTGCTAATCCACTAACAATTGACCCTTCAACTGCACAATATTTTTGCAGAATTTTATTTAATTGTGATACATTCTTGGAAGGAGACAGAACTGCGCCCTGACTGAGTGCCACTGCCACCCCCTCCTGCTGCTTGCTTCTGCTTTCTGACCAGAGAAATATCTTTTATAAGATCCATTGTATAATGAATAGGCCAGATAGGTAAAGATGGCCTAAATGGGCCACCCCAAACCCTGATTACTAGTGGGTGATTTACACAGGAGCATGTATATGAGTAGTTAGTTTGCATGCATAGTTTTGCAGCCTCTATAAGGGCTGGTGATAAGAGTCTGAAGAACCATTCCATGATTAGAGGGATGTAAACAGCAATTCAATTCTTGTCTGCATTCAGTACTTCCTTTGCATCTAGTAATCCCCTCCTGAGATTAACAGGAAAGCACACAGATGAAATCCTAACCTGTGTGAAAAAACATGACCATTTTCCCATTGGCTGTAATGAGGCCAGGATTTCATATCTGAAGCTGAAAACATCAGCTGCAACAAAGATTTTTTTTAAAAAATGTGCTTTATAGATTCTCAGTGCTTTGAGATCTAGCAGTGAGTATTATGTCTAGTTCACAAATGATCATTTTGTACAAACATTCAGTTTCATTTAATGCCATCATTCACCTCTTTTTCTACAAGAAAATAGTTCCAAATTGAATTTATTTGTGGGGAAATGATCTAACTATAATGTACAATCAACTGTACTGAGAAGAGTTAACAGTGCAGAAAAAGTACCTCCAGTAAGATTTTAGATGTGGAATCAGGTTTAGGACTGAAATCTGGTTTATAATTAGTCAAGGTAACTATTCCCTGGAGTGGCAGACGACTTAAGCACAAGAAGCCTTCTCATTTCTGAGTGGTCCCAGTGAATCACTGGCTTCCATGCCTTCATTTGAGATCTTCTGTTTGGAACATTTTCTTTCCATTTACAATTGGTATAGTAATTGCAAAAAAGTCAAGAAACCCTTAAAAACATAACAGTTGACAGTTCAAACAGCAAAAAAAGAGTTTCTGAACTATCCACCTAAAACACATGACTTTTCTCAGTGCAGGTATGAATGCAGACAGGCCCTTTCCCTTCTCTCCCCAAATGCGTGAAGAAAATTATTTTTTATGGAAAAAAATCTATACCTAGGAAAACCTATGTTACAAGTTGTCCTTCAGGTGGCAGATAGTATTGACTTAATGTTAGCAGGGAGAGCCTGGAGAGAGAAAATACTATCTGGAATTGAGCTACACTGATCAAGATTTCTTTTTTGTTGGCTCTTGTTGTTTAATATGTTGATTAATGATTAGGAGCATAAGATGCTGCTAGTTTGTTTTCACAGTATTCTCTACATTATGTTAGCAATAAATTAAATTCTTTAGATCCAAAAATGTAAACAATCTCATACATATACTCCAACCCCCCTGACAGAATAGCCTTTTCTATTTTTTTCAATAGAACCATGTAGTTTCTAACTTAATTTCTCAAGCCAGGAGTGTTCTTTGAATGATTCAAGCAGCAGAATCCAGTGATTGTTGGAAAATTATGTATTGGATCATGAGAAATTGACACATGTGCAGTTTATTGTCTGACTAAAAAGAACCCATGTGTCAAAAGGAAAAACATGATAGTTATTTGGCAGGCCTGTTTTCAGCACATTCCTTTCATAACTTAACTGAATTAAATCTAACATCCAATCACAAGTATCTCTTCTAAAGAATCTAACCACTAGCTGAACTGGGAGCAATCAAAAGCCTGACTCTTCACACCCATCACTTGCTATCAATAAGTACTGGTTCTCCAAACCAAGCAATCATTGTAATGAGTAATCATTAATAAACAGCTATGTAAGTTCCTGGATTATTTGTTAGTGTCAGTTATGAGTCCTACAAGATGTTTATATGAAAAAGTCATAAAAAAATAATAAATTTACGCATGTATCCTGCCACTAACAGGCCTTGGAAGAGGGTCAGTCTAAAGTAACATGATAAACTATACTGGGAGTTCTTTGGTAAACCTTGGAGACATTTTAGCACTTCCCACTAAAAGTCTGATGGGAAAGCATGTTTGGTAGTAGCTGGCCTACAGTATAGAACCATCTGTAAGTAACTGAAAGGCAAAATCAGAAAAACTCATAAAATGGAAACTGCCAGTATAAGTGGATTTGGTTTTTGTGTGAAAATTTACAGTGGTTGAAAGTTTTGACCTGCTCTAGTGAACAGCAAGAACCAGGGTAACAAGAGAGAGTGACTAAAGGGGAATAGGTCAGAATTAAGAATAAGCAGATCTTTATTTTCAGTTCTCTTAGACTGCCAATGTGCTTGCCAAGAACACTGTAAATGCAGCAGAACACACATCTGAAGAAACACCAGCAGAGATTACTCTCACCTTGTGGCTCCAATTGCTCTCTGTTTTATAAGTACTGTGTTTTGATTTATTACAATAACATTATGGCTATTTTACAGGGTTTTTTTCTATTTACTGTTTGACATTTAAGTCTTATATGTCAAAAGTCAAAAAGACTAACTTTAATCAATTTTATGGGTTTTATAATATTGAACATTTGGATGATGACTTGTCAAGGACTAGGAACAGGAGAGCAAGATCCTGTTTAACATATTCAAATGGCAACATTAGAAATCCTGCGGGTAGAAGATGACTGAAAAAGTACTGGAATGGAGAGAGCATCTCAGGATAGAAGCAAAACTACAGTTTCATTTGCAATTTATTACCTTTGGGGAACTTCAGGTAGGAACCATAGTAGCTACATAACACAGTCAGATATAGCTGATTTAATTTAGTCATACAGTATGCTTGGCCGACTGGGAAGAATTTTGCTTTTTTATGATGCTAACCTTCTCTGTCAGAATAGTTAAGTCTTTGTATGTAGATTAATGCAAAGAAGTGTCTACATAAAGCCAGAGAGCAGTTCCTTTGTTTTTTTTCTCAGTCTTTCAAAAAGAATGTTTTAAGATTCCCTTTGCTCCTTGTGTCTTGCAAACAGAAATGCTAAGCTTCCATCGGCAGAAACATACAAAAATACACTGCTGGAATTTTACTGAAATTACTGAATTACTGAACAATTAAAAGGTTTAAGTTTTCTTATTCAGTTGGTATCCTGTTAATGAAGATTCCTCATGGTATGGTGATATGAGCCATATAAATTCTTAAATACAACAGAATAGGAATCCAAATCCATATGTCTTGATTGCATCAAGACATTTAACAAAGTTAGTGTGGATAGGTATGGTTTGACTTAAGGTAGAACAGCAGCAGATTACCTATATTCTGTTAGAGCCTCCAGGTATAAATCCCAATATTCTGAAGCCAAGTATCTCCAGCAACAATCCAAGTTTGAAAAGTAACCGAAGGACAACATCAGGGACCAGAGATTATGGAAACTCAACAGCTAATGACTTCTGCACTTTCCCCTTAGTCAACTTCACATAGAGTGAGTTAACAGGAACAGTTTAGCACACTGGAGGCATTCTTTTTGGTGTGAATTTGCATATACTATATATATATTTGCACCTACACTTGCAGACTGTATCCAAATGGTGATATGCTCATACCCCAGTCCTTTGTTCCTTGATTTGCACCAGTCAGTAATGTAGATGTATCTTCACTTACCAAAGTCACTAATTCTTGCTGCACTGCTTCATCTTTCCTGTCCTGTTCACCAGCCTCTACCAAATGCTTGTAATGTTACTTTCTTCCCCTCTGTCTCTTTTTTATCGCCTTTTTCAAATGCATTTATGCAGTCATTTTCAGCCCCTTGAGATATAAGTTTGTAAGTCACTTCCTCTAAAGCATATTTGCCTGCACTTCTACAGACCCACTGAAACATGTACAAATTCCCAAGCAAACACAAGGCACATGTCAGTGTGCAAATCAATTGCACAAGTTCAGTCTCTCCTCTCTGCAAGACATTACAATGTGTGGTGCACCAATGCAGCTTTTGTCAAACTTCTGAGCGCAACTGTGGAGCAGCCCTGATCACAGTGGCTATTCTTCCCAGACCAGATTTCCAGATCCCAGCAGATCCCCCAAAGCAGATGATTAGTGATTTTAGCAAAAGGTGACTGAAATTAGGACTGTCAGGCCTGCTTCCAAGCTAAGAATGCTAATATCATCATACAGGCTGTATTTAATAGCCCAAATTAGCAGCTCTATGAAGTTTGAGGATTACTACATTTCTGCCTGACACCTGAGCCATATTAACTAACCCTGTATGCACACTTCACCCAAACATTTAGGTAAAATGAACTCAATAAGGCTTCCAAACTAATGACTTTAACTTTTTTTTCTTTTTTTTGCCATGGGCTATGAGTGTATGCATAATTTACTGTGGCTTGGCTAATGCACAGAAATATAATTATGTGTCTTGGTCTTGAAGCTGCTGTTATCAATTAAAAATAGCTAGTGAGAACACTAAAGCTTAAACTTTGGAGTATTTTTTTTTGTTTGCAAAATAACAGTTTTCTATCACTAGTTAATAACAAAAATCAATTCCTTAAAGTACTAATTCACCTACAGACTATGTTTACTTGATCTTATACTTTTTAGCCAGCCAAGTGAGATCTGTTCACATATACTAATATTCAGGAGTATAACTCATCATACGTTTCTTACCTCAGATATAACTATTTCAAACAAAAAGACAAGTCTTTTTGAGCATTTTGTTAAAATATGATCATTCCCTAGTAGGAATGCTTTGAAGTCAAGCGTTTATGCTTAGTTAGATTTACAAATGTCTAACACAAATACATTAGTTCCCAAGATGTATGCTATGCTTCAACAAAATGATTAGTTATGAAATTGTGCATTAATAAAAACAGTTGGTTCTCTTTGTAGCTCAACTCCCTTTGCCCTCACTCTATATACAATAATGTCATATAGCTCTCTGCAGTATTTTTGAATGACTATAACTATGTTACAATCATAATATGTGAATTTATATTATGCATGAAAGGTCATGGCCTATGAGGAAGTCAGTTTCTTTTCATGCATGTAGTCCTTAACAGTTAGCACCTCCAGAAGTGAGGCAAAGGAAAAAAAAAACAAGTACTGCAACGAGTGTGATCTAAAACCTTGATCCTGCAAAAAAAGGACATTTGGTGAATAATGGAAAACACACATATAAGATTTTCATAGATAGGAAACACGTGAATTCCTGTACCAAATAGACGCCTGGATCTCGTAACCCAAATGAAAAAAAGAACCTTCTCATACCTGTATGAGATTACCCATGTCAGATAGTAGAATTTACCTGTTCCATTAGTAGCATAAGAGATGGAAACCTTTACATTTCCATCTCTTACTCAAAACATGCTAACATCAGAACACCCTGGAATTTGTAAAGAAATAGCAGACTTGGGACAATGTTTTAAAGATTCTGGCATGTTGCAAATAGTGGGATTTTAAGATAAGGAATACTCCTTTTGATTTGAGAAGTTAGATAAAATTTTTGTGCCACAGACATTTCCAGCTTGGAGAAGGAAGTGACGATCGAATAGGTGGTTTTCAAGATACCATTGTTTATTTACAAACAATACACTTACAACTATTCTTAGCTTCCCAGGCTCTGAATGAATAAAACAAGATACAGAATCTCTCTTCACAGCCACAGGAATTCAGTTCATGCATTTTTGGGAGGGTAAGGTCCCCAAAGCTTGTTCTCACTGCCTGCTGCTTTCTAACAATCTACTTTACTTTGTCATTTAAAAATCTCCACAAAATAGCCATGGGAAACCCGGGGTCGACCCTATCAGTCACTTTTATTTTGGCAGTGACATGAGTCTGTCTGGAATAGGGCCTAGTGCTATTTAAAAATACATATTTTAAATATTGTTTATAATAAATTTTAATTATAGGGCAGCAGGCACTCTCTGGAGTATAACTACCAGTACCACTTACCCTTATGATGCTTAAAATGATAGCTCCCTTCCCAGAGACAGTTTGAAGAGCTACAGGTTATACAGATCTCATTGAATGAAAAACACGTTTTCATGCCATCCAAGAATGTCATCCAGTATGATTTTGTTACAGAGGGTTTTGTAGCAGCGTGGTTACTTCTTGACAGACCATGAGAACATTTTGCCAGAGGACATCTAGAGACTGAGAATCTTTTGAACGTTGCCCTGAAACCTACAGAAAAACCACGCTCCTGGCCAAAGACATCCAGGTCACAGCGAGACTGACTGAGAGTCTGAACTGACAGGAGAGTTACAGCTCCTTGAAATACTACACAAGTCTCAGTTGAACAATCTGAGTGATCAAGTCCAGATGTTCCTGGCTATCTGAAGAAACTCATATTCTGTAAGAAGGAGCTCATACTGAGGTCCTAAAAAAAAAGGAGATAGGCCTCAAACCTTGTCTATTGTGTCTTGGAAACCAGGAGAGAACATGTATTAGCCTTAACTACTGATGATTTTGTACTTTACAGAGGTTTGGGCAGCTCTGCAGAATAGGAGCTGACTGTGGCTTATGCCCGCACCTGTGGATCTGTTATAGGTTGGAAACCAACTACAGCTCAGGATTCAGCCATGAAGGAGCTAGTGAAATTGTTGCTGCTTGAAGCCTGCCTGAGGAGAAGCTCAGGGGGAAGCACTAGTATTTTGTGGAAGAAAGAACGATACAACCTAAAGTGGCTTGACTAATCCACCCCTAGTTTCTCCTATAGGCATCATCATATTACTGTGGCCTATGGATGACTCTCAAGGGCTAAGCCTCTTCCACCCAAATACTTTTGCCCTAAGAAACCAAAGTTTCTTTCAAAATTTTACCTTCTGCCTTTGGGGACCCTTATCTAGGGCAGAAGAGAGTGAGACTTCCAAAGCTTCCCCTCAACTTCTGGAGATATGCAGTCTTTATTTCACTCTTGTGGATCAGGCCTTCCTATAAGTTCAGCTCATCTGTCATTTGCCTCCCATTTTTCAGGTCTGTAATCACACCATTCCCTCTCCTGCTCTCTCCCTCAGTTGAGTGGTATGAGATGGCTTTCACTATTCAGCCTGCTGCCAGCCTTACTACACATCCATTTTAAATTTCTGGTATTCTCCTCCAGTCTCTCTGCTTTTTTTCCCCACATCAAGGTTTGTTTCAACGCCTTGAGAAGCTTATAAACCTCATCAAATATCCTCTGCATGGCAGACAGCAGTTCTGAGAGCTTGTTAGCCTCATTCCATTGACATATATATGCTTTTGCTGCTTATCTGAATTCCTTGCAAACATCAACTATAAAAGGAAACCTGTGTAAAAGCTGCAATGAGCACAAAACGAAAGGAAATAAAAGTGAGAAGGTAAAATCATGCATGAATTTCAAACAAACTAGCAAAACTCTCAGACAGAAAATAGGTTAACACTTTTGAATCATTTTTCCCTTTTAAGCATGTCAGTCTAATATCCTTATTCTATAACTTTGTCAATCAATCAGTAGAAGCAGCACCATGCTCCAAGATTCAGCAGAGGCTTGGAGAGGTGGGAAGTGGAGGGCTAACTTTTGTGGAGACCAGAGGGCACTTCTGCTTTCCTTGACGGACTGCAGAGCTCCTGAATATTGAGCAAACTCCTGTATTTCATGCTTGCTTCAGTGCCTCTATGGAAATCCCACCTCACTGAGGTATTGAAATGGATGATATGATTTGGTGAAAAGGCTGATGGGAATTCCATCATGGTGGTAAGCATGGAAAGCCTGGAAAGGGTCAGTAGGTTTTTGGATGAGAGCTGGTTGAAGAGGAGAGTCTGTTATTCATTAACAGTAGCAGGCTGGTTTCCATGCAATGGAGGAGGCCCGGTGGACTTCACTGAGGGAAGGGTTTATGAGTATATGAGTGTGTGGTGGGTCTCTCCTCTTCCCTATCATCAATTACTCTGTCCCTGTAGAGTTCAGGACTTTCACTCCTTCCTTCCCACACCCTCCTTGAGAGGCCCTCCCTTCTCCTCTCCTGTGGGCTTCCCTTTACCCTCCTTCCCTGACTCACCTTTATCTCCCTTTACTCACCTTCTTCAGCTGGCCCTACATACTCTTCCAGGTTGCAGGTACAGAGCTAGAGAGGAAAGGGATGCATATTTGGTCTACCCTTGCTGGGATAGAGGCAGAACCAGGCTATTATTAGCTATCTAGCAGGTGCTTGCTCTTCCTGCTGCCACTTGGTGTGGTGAGGACTGCCATTACTGGGAGAGGTTACTTCCTACAAGGAACCTTCCGCTTTCTTAAAAGTGGCAGCACCAGGCAGCTGTGCAGGTAGGAAGGGCCAGTTGGGGTGATGTGTGCTGCCACTGCTGCTTACGATCTTCCTGGGCATCCTCCAGTCACTTGGGTCATGAAGCAAACACAACGTTCCTCCTCTTCCTCTGCATTGGCAGGTATCAGTCTGAGGAGCCTCCTCTGGGCCTGGCAGAACCGTCCTACTTACGTCCCAGGTAGCATCCTCTTGGCATCACCAGGAAAAGTAAATGCTCTGCTGCCAAAGCAGCTGACCGCTTCGCCTGTGCCTACATCTGGCCCTGTTGGTCTTCAACAACTTGGCAATGCACTGCCAAACTATAATTATGTATTTGGAATATTAAAAGAGGAAGGTAAATTTTGTTTATGTCTTGAGACAAAGGTTTTACTGTGGTTGGTACTGGTGGCTCTTACACAATCTAAAAGTGCATTGCATTGAGTTTTCCGAAAATACAAATTATATTGCAGACTCTTATGATAGGAATACATGCATTAAAAGTTAAATAAAAGTTCTCTCCAAATTATATAAAAATACATGTCCTTTTCATATTTTGAATCTCCAGGTCACAGAGTTTTTGTTTCAAGCAATAACTTCTCTGGCTCTTGCACTAATGTTTTAACCCAAAACCATTAAAGTCAGGAAATAAATAAATGAAGGAAGGAAGCAATCATATTTTTACAGGCAAATATGCATAGGTGCCAACTCCACAAAAGTTAACTAGCAGATTTTGGGTCTCCCTGTGACTGGAAGTATGCCAGATGGTTTGGCAGATCACGTGCAGGAGAAACACATCCTGCTAAGAAATAGGTAAGTGATATTCATTGGCTATGGAATGGAAAATTCAGCTAGTAGCTAGAATAAGAACTTATAAGAAAACACATTTTTTACATTCATTTTAGTTTTCAAAGCAAGTGCATCTTGGTAGCTCTAATATATGTGTATGCACATGCATGTACATACATGGATAAAACATACATTAATTCAATTTCAGCTGCAAATTATTTTTGTTTTTTCTGTTTAGATATGCAAATATGACAATTTAAAAATGATATCTTAGAGAAACTAATTTTTTTTTCAGTTTGGAAGTTTAATCAAAATAAAACAGCAGTAACTGAATGATAATGCTAACTAGATAACACATTTACTGAATATAGCAGTATTTTTTTCTTTCTTTGTGAAATGTGCATGTTTATGTGTTATAACATTATTCATGATCTCTATTTCTTTAAGTTCCAAAATAAATTATCTTTACCACAATTAGCAGAAAGGAGTAAAATAGTTAAAAAAGCTTTGGTAATGTACTGTATTGGAAAATCCATAAGAGATACTCTTTCATTACTGCTTATTGTACTCTTTAATTGCCATCTCACTTTAATTATCTCCTAAGCTCTCATCCATTATTCTTCCAGAAAACTGTCTGTTTTTCTTTATCTTTGCTGTAATGAACCTAATTCTTTAACTCTTTAATTTCCATTTTGCAGTTTTAATATAGTAGTTTTTCTTCTAAAAGTAATGTTCACTTTCTAAAATTCTGGTAAAAATTCAAAATATGTTTCCATAATTTTTCAGAATATATTCTAGAATCTTTAAATGTAATTGAATATCACAAAACTTTGAAATGGCTTCTACAAATATCTGCTCTGTAACCATCCCAAAGGACTGAGGTGAGGCTGAACGCAGGCGAGGCCTGTAGTTCCTCAGATCCTCTTGCCCTTCTGGAAGATGGTCTGCCTTTTCCAGTCACCAGAAACCTCTCCTGATTGCCATGACCTCTCAAAGACAACAGAGAACAGCCTTGCAAAGTCTCTGTCAACTCCTTTAACACTCCCAGAGGCATTCCATCTGGTTCCATGCACTTGCGTATGTCCAAATGGGTTAAGTGATCAACTCTTTCTTCTCCTACTGTGGGTACTGCTTCACTCCCACAGACTCGGCTAGGAGCCTCAGGGACCTGGGAGGTCTCAGCACAAGCCTTACCAGTAAAATCTGAGGTAAAGAAGGCACTGAGAACACTAAAGGCTGAAGCCTTTTCCCTATTGCTTGTCAATAGGTCCCCTGCCCTACTGAGCAAAGGGCCTATACTCTTCTTAGCCTTCCTTTTGCTACCAAAGTACTTACAGAAATCGTTCTTCATGCCCTTCACCTCCTTTGCTAGATTCAACTTCAGCTGAGCTTTGGCTTTCCTGACTCCATTCCTATACGTGCAGGCAATGTCCTTGTATTCCTCCCAAGTAGCCTGTCCCTGCTTCCACTTTCTGTGTATTTCCTCCTGGCATTTGAGCTCAGCGAGGAGATCCATGTTCATCCATGATGGCCTTCTGCCACACTTGCTCGACTCTGTGCACATCAGAATGGACTGTAATTGTGCTCTGAGGAGGCTGTTCTTGAAGATTTGCCAGCTCTCCCTTTGTCCCCCATGGGATCCTGCCAAGTGCCTTAAGAGGCTAAAATCTGTTCCTCTGAAGAACAGGATTTTAATTCTGCTGTCTTGCTTACTGCTGTCAGGATCTTAAACACCACAGTCTCATGGTCACTGTAGCCAAGGTTGCCTTGAGCTCTTCCTTGTTTGTAAATGGCAGGTGCAACAGAGCATCTCCCCTAGTCAGTTCATTGATCATCCGCCTCAAGAAATTGTCTTCAGTACATTCCAGAAACCTCCTGCAATTCCCTTCCAACTGCTATAAGGGTGGATAAAAGTAATTCATGAGTATCAGGGCCTTTGACTGTGAGGCTTGCTCTAGCTACCTAAAGAAGACCTCATCTGCCTCCTCTTCTTGACCAGGAGGTCTGTAGGAGACCCCTACTACACCACCTATGCAGAAGAGGCCACCACCTTGCTGGCCCTGGGGAAAGGACCTTCTCCTCAGTCCCAGGCCTGGGCAGCAGCCCCCTCCCCCTGGAGCTCCGTCTGGGCTGACACTTCTGCTGTGCCAAGGGCACTAGCACCAGGGCCAGAGAGCTGCCCCTATCTGCTGTTCCCTGTGAGCCTCCTCCCTCGGTTCAGCAGTTGGATCCGAGGATGCCAGAAGCAGCTCAGAACCGGGAGCAGAGCCCGGAGCTGTCGCGCACACTGACAGCGTCGGCCGCCAGCAGCTGCCTGGTGCCCCACCCCGCCCGAGCTCCCGCTAACGGTCGGCGGCCGTTTTGAACCGCTCCGCTAACGGCCGGGCCCCATCGCGTGAGGCGCGTCTCCCCGGCGAGCGGCCGCTCCGGGGCGGGGCGGGGCGGGGCGGGGCGGGGCGCCCTGAGTCACTGGAGCCTTCCGCTCCCCCCCCCCCCCGAAAAAGGAAATTCAGAGTCTTGGTTCCCTTCCCCAAAATCTATTTAGTCTTTCTCTTGAACCCAGTGGTCCAGAAACATGACGCATCTATTAGTTCATTCCTCTTAATCTCACTCCCCAAAGCAGGAAATGTAGTCGGCACTCCACCTGGAAACAGTGACTGTAAGAGATCCTCTTGCCCTGAATTTTTGCTAGATTGTACTGGCATCGGTAACCAACGCAGCTGATTAGATCTGTAATTTTACTTTGTTTAGATAAGAAAAAGGAAGTGCTTTCAGAAATACGGAGGGCAGACTTGTTCATTTGACTTCTACTCAAGATTTTAAGAACTTGAACTTCTGAAGACCTTTCGAGTATGGAGCTTCATAGTGTATTTTTAGATTAGAAAGGATTAAACCTCATGTTCTTTCTGGACCATATTTTTATGGGATTCTGTCCTTCTCCCATCCCTTATTAGGCATGCAAGTGTTAAGATTCCTAAGATGCTATTTTTTCTCAAATGAAAGGATTAAAAATTGATAGAATGGGAGAGGTGACCTGTTTTGATAATAATTATAATTATCAAAGTGATTGTGGTTATAAAAATAATATATGTTATAATTTATATATAGCATATAAGTAATATAGTTGTTATTTAAGGCCTTTATTTTTGTATAATACTTTAAAATATTAATCCACATTAGATACAGCAATACTGTTATGGAAACTCTGCTTGTCCTAATGGAAATAGTCCTGGGCTCTGATTTTTGCTATGCAATTCACTAAAAAAAATCTGAAAAAATAAGTCTCAGATTACAAAAAAAGAGTTATTAAATCAGGTGTCATGCTCTTTGCATTGGTAGGAGTACACCTGTAGTTCTTTTTGCTGTCCTGGCTGTGTTATGTGACAGGCCTTTGCTTAACCTGAATTAGCTTTATTAAGAACAGTTAGCTGGAATGAGAAGGGTTGGACTGATATCTAAACATTTTTTTCCCTGTTGTTTGCAGGCAGTACCTGGCTTGTTACCAAGTGCATCATGGCTTTCGGGACTTACTCTTCTCCTCCAGCTTCTCAGTGTGAGGCCAATAACATTCACTTGTACCATTAGAACAGAAGAAAATTTTTACACTTGACAACAATGACATATTTTTGAAATTCTTTAGTGTGACTTTCCTTTTGACTCGGTGCCCTAAAGGTGTGTCCTGAGGTCCTTTCCTACTTTCAGTTTCCATAGAGTGTAGATGCTGATATTTCTGCTTCAGTGACTTCTTTGCTCATCCTGAGGCAGAGTGGTAACATGAGATGCTCATAAGTAGGAAAGTGATGAGATATGACATATCATATGACCATAACATATGACCAAACAGTGAGCTTTAGATCTAGGAATAGAAGACTTGAGTGAGGAAGGAATGAATAGTGGTTGGGAAGTGTGTGAGAAAGGCATCCTCCAGGCAGGCCAAAAGATGTGGTGGGTTTCCACTTTGCATTAGCCTGTTTGCTAGTTAAAGACAATGAAATTCCAGTCTACCATATGACATGTACTAAAATGTAACACAGAGCGTACAGGCATTGTGGGGATATGGAAGAACCGCTTCATGCAAAGAAATCCTGATTAAGGTAAAACCAAGTGTCATGTGTTTGGCAATATGTTATTTCTCTATTTGCAGTTAGAGTAAAAGGTCATCCAGCCACAAGGGTGGAGTGTGCATCACCTTTCAAGTGGCTTTGCAAAAGGCACTTTCATGCAAGTGACAGGCCTGCTGAGGTTGTGCTCATGCTCACAGTTAGGCTGGGCAACCAGCTTCTGAAGCATTCAGCCCTTTTCCAGGCTCAGAGGTTGGATTCCCTGTTCTTCCTCTCATTAAACAGACTGTTTAATGTTTAACCAAGATGCACCAGTACATGCTGGGAGCTGACCTGCTGGAAAACAGCTCTGCAGAGAAGGACCTGGGGATCCTGGTGGACAGCAGGTTGACCATGAATCAGCACTGCGCCCTCATAGCAAAGAATGCCAATGGTATCCTGGGCTGCATTAGGAAGAGAATTGCCAGCAGATCAAAGGAGGTGATTATTCCCATTGGTGAGGCCACATCTGGAGTGCTGGGTCCAGTTCTGGGCTCTCTAGTACAAGACAGACATGGATGTACTGGAGCAAGTCCAGCGAAGGGCTACAAAGATGATGGAAGAACTGGAGCATCTCTTATATGAGGAGAGGCTGAGAGAGGTAGGAGTGTTTCGCCTGGAGAAAAGAAGGCTCAGGGGGTGATCTTATCAATGTGTATAAGTATCTGAAGGGAGAATGTAAAGAGGATGAGGCCAGGCTCTCTTCAGTGGTGCCCAGTGAAAAGGCAGGAAGCAATAGGCACAAACTAAAACACAGGAAATTCTATCTGAATCTAAGGAAAAACTTTTTTACTGTGAAGGTGACAGAGCACTGGAACAGGTTGTCCAAGAGGCTGTGGAGTCTTCATCTTTGGAGATATTCAAAAGCCGTCTGGACATAGTTCTGGACAGCCTGCTCTAGGCAACCCTGTTTGAGCAAGGGAGTTGGACTGGATGATCTCTAAAGGTCCCTTTTGACCTCAACCATTTTGTGATTCTGTGAACATTGAGCTCGTTCCATAGGCAGTGCCAACAGATACTGACTTGCCCAAAATTATCTTGGCAGGTACATGGGAGATTTTGAAGTTGTGGCTGACAGACCCTCTGCACGACAGGATATGGTGGCATACTTGATAACAACAGTAAGTAAGATCTGCTGATCTATGTGAGCTTCCTCATGCCATGGATCATGTTTGTGGAGACAGTAGGAAGAAATTGCCCACTTGTCTTAGGAGGAAAACACCAGGGGTCTGTCATAGGAGAAAAATGCAGGAGTAACACAAGTGTGACTTGTGCTGGTATACAAGAATCATCTGGAGTAAATTATGTTGGCTAGATACTACTTCTGAAAGTGCCCAGTATGGAGTGGACCTTGCTGAAGCACATTCTGGAGGCTTGCTGTGGGAACATAAGCCATTCTCACAGGACCAGTCCTCAGAAGCTACCTAGTGAAACACTATAGGCCTGGCTCACGAGATTCCAAATTGTGAATGCTCTGTCACAAAAGTAGTTGACAGACATTCAAAGGTTTTGTGGAACAGTCCTGTAAGAAATGATTTTTGATCCACTTTTCGGGGTAACTATTGTTTTTCAAAGGTGAAATAAAAATACACTGTTAATGAATATATATGCTTGTGTAATATTAAGACTTTTCATTCAAACTATTTAACCAAATTACAAATTTAATAATAAAATATATAGCTCTTATATGGTACTTTAAAATTAAAAGATGTAAAGTGGTAATGGGACACTTCACTCTAATGTGTCAATACTTAACCACTAGCAATAGTAATGCAGGTTACTTTCCATGCTGGAATGTCCTTTTCTCTCAATTTCAATTGTGATACCAAAAGCAATCATGCAGGATGTCTTCATTTTGTTTATTTTGGTCATTGCTTTTTACACCACAGCTTACAGTTGACACTTAAACACAGAACATCCAGACACAAACTGATTTTTTTTAAGATGCAAGAAATAATGTGCATAAAAGTTTCTTCTTTGCATACTGCATATATACAGCAGAGGAAAAATTGCATTTGAATACTTGTCTTACAAGCATGGTCTTCAGAATGAACCCCAGTAGATAAATGACAGCTGTTTAAAACATATGTAACTGTAGATAGGCCAAACACAAGGAAAATTTACTATGAGCAGTAAATTTATTGTCTTCTTGATAAGATAGGAGGGACCATGGTTAGCACAATGTAACAGTTTACAGAGAAATTATTCTAATAATAATTACACATTTGCATATATTGCCATACTTTCAAACTTGCAACATTAAAAATATCATATACATTAGCATTATTTTAATTATATATGTAAATTTAAAACCTGAATCCATAAGCACTATATCCTAATAGTTTCTTTCAGTATGTAAATTACATTTTGCTTTAGCCTTACAGTTAATTCACGAAATTTTAAAATTTTCATTCACGTTTTAGTACATGTCTATCAGACTATAAACTTCTCTTTGTTTGCAGCTAATACAGTTTACCCAACTTGATTTTCTTTTATCTAGGAGATATACATCTAATCATAAATTTAATCTTTGTTCACTCAAATGCTGTAAGAAATTCTCCAGAGAATGCATTCTCTGGTCTTTCCCTCTGTCCCAAATCATTCCTAAAGGGAATTGTCTTTATCCAGTTTACACAGATGGTTCAGTGATGGTGCCTATGGTATTTCACTTAACCTAGACCTTGGTTCCAAACCTGTTGCATTTAGGTTGCAGACAGAACCTTTGCACAATAAGTGTTCTTCTCTTTTGGGGCATTATTTGTAAAACCTCAACTGTATAGATTTTTTGTTATTATTTGGCAAAAACATTACTAGTCATACTAACCATGAAGAAAGTAAAACACTTCTACAGAAGTCCTGCAGCTGCCTTTTGATCATAAGTGCCTAGATAATATCTAGGGGATATACATCCTTTGATCCTTGTGTCTGCTGTTATATTCTCTTGAATTCAGCCTAAAAATTCTTATAAAACCCTGAATTAATATCACTATTAATTAGAACGAGAGCAAATAACACTAGAATTCTGTGATTGCATTACAAGGTAACTTTGTAATCATTAAGCTTCTGCAAAAGCATGGCAGACCTCTATAAAGTATACGCATTTAGTACAGGTCAGTGCAACTATTGGGCGGGCATTTCTTTTTTTATGTAATTCAAATAAAATGTAAATTTTACCAACAATTCTCTTGGTTTCCCTTTCAGCAAAGCTAAAACACTCCATTAAGTCAACAGTGTTAAGTTTGTCTCTGTCTATGAGTCTGAAGGGAAACAAGGATGTGTTATCATGAGGTAGTAACATCGCTAATAAATGAACAAGTTAACAAAAACCTTTCCAAGTGGATTTTCACACTGTGTAGTTTCCTCGAGAATGAGGGGGAAGAAATTTATTTTACCTGCCTTTAGCGCTGTAAAAGTTGAACTTCTAGGATAAAATAGTCATTTAGCCTCCTGGTAAGCTTGGATCTGTGGCCTAATTGATGGAGTCCTGACAGAGATTGTGTGCACCAAATTTGCTTTGAGAGTTTATGAATGTACCACATATATACTTATACTGATGTAACAAACACATTTGCTTTATTATGCGAGTGCATATGGTCTTTTGGTTGAGGATTAAGTTATTTTAGAATTAACAAAATTTAAGATATGATATGATGTAGAAGAATCACTACCATTTTGGAGGGACAGCCTGGGGCATGGTTAGCAGGTGAAATAAATAGAAAAGTGAGGTAGGCAAGCCTCAATTTGTGGACAGGAGACATGACAGAAGGAGGCCACCCCACCCATCTTTTCTCCCTAAATCCCTTCATTGCTGGAGGGGGGACCACCACACTCATAGTGTCTTGAGAAATTGCAAAAAGAGTTGGTTGTCCAAATACCATATTTTTATTTGATTTGGGGGGGGGGAGAAAAACCCCACAACCCTGATTTAATATTTAGGATATTGCTTAGTTTCTCAGTAAACCTGGCAAATTAAACTTATTTCCTATTGTGACTATCAAGTATTTCAGTTGTCAGGAGATAGATGGTGTTGTAACTGTCTGAACTTTGTATGTTATGTATCATTAAGAAGGTGGCACTGATATGCATATTGATGTGGTTTTGGCATTTCCAAGTGTGGGATCTCTTCTTTCTTTTTTCATGCAATGCCAGTACACAAAATGAGTCATGACCAAAAGGGGGGCAGGTTATTCAGATACATATAATATAAGGAAAATAAAGTATATTCAATTTAATTAAGTCTAGCTAAAGAAAATCAATTACTCAAGATCAAGAATTTAACCATGCAAGATTATCTTTCTAAAGCAGGTTACACAACATAAGAATATAGCAGCTGCAGCATGTTTCACTGAAGCTAAATTATTCCTCTGAGGACACATAATTAAATCAAAATGATTGCCCATAACAATAGGAGATAATCTATGCATTTCAAAACATCATTGTCTTTTCATTTTTTGTGTGTATAATCTTCCAGTTATGAGTGAATTTCACTACTGCACAAGTTAAAAGGTATTTGCTGTCATATTAAAAAAATCACTGATTTACTCTGAGTAAAATACTATTTTTCCTTTCATGTGACCTATAAACACCATTCTCTCCTTTGCAGAGTAGCTGGGGAAGGAGAGAGGGGTGAGAATCATTTATGAGATCACATTAACCTTTTTCTTCTCCTAGTTCCCATAATGAAATTCATGTCTAGCTTGATACATAAAAGGTGTCATCCCAAAATGTTTGTGCAGTTGGCAAGTTATGACTACAGCTAGTAATTGAGCATGATTTGTATACACAGCTAGTGTAGCTAAAACAACTTATGATTACTTTATTTCTCCTTAATCATAGTATTACTGTCCTTCCCTATCTTCACTTGTTCCATTCATTTGCTAAATTTTATCCTTGGGCCACAGGCCTGCACATATGGTATATGCCTGAGCTTCATGTTATCAATGGGCTTGGCTTATATATTTCTCCAGATCTTCCATGTGCAAAGTCTTTGTACTCCACCTCTCGCAATGAATTGAACCCATACTGAATTCCTGCAAGTCTTTCTTCAGTCGCAGGTACCTACTTGGGCTAATTTACAATATTTCTTTGGTATGTCCCCTTCTTAATTGCAAGTAACAATATGCAAATACAGGCAGTCTTCCACTAGCATCTGCACAACAGTCAGAGGTATTATTTGCGTGTGTGTGTGAATACGTGGAAGGAAATGCATGTACATATAATCATAGGTCTTTGTTTCTTAACTGGAAATTCACTGACTTCAGTTTCCAGAAAAGTTAAATTTCCAGAAAATTGTGGGATTTTTCACAGAAACTTTTCTCTTTACATAGGTCTAATTGTAAGCCTGAAGTCCTGATTTTCTTATATTTTACAGAAAAAAGAATGCATTTTTGCAGGGAAAATGTACATAAAAGCACAGTAATTTTTCCACAGTAAACACAACCATGGGCCTGCTGCTCTGGCACCAATCCATTTCAGCTAGTGGAAGGCATGATGGAAGGCAAGCCTCTGGGCCTGTTTCTGATTTTTTTTTTCAAATAGGGACATAACACCTCAGGAAAATAAGTTGAATCCCACAAATGCATAGTAGACAATCTACATGAAATAGTCTTATGGCTTTCATAAATGGTTTTGTTCTAGTGTGAGGAAAGAATAGAAGAAAGAGTAAAAAGGCTTATAGAGCAAGTGAACAGCAAATTCACTACTAATATTTTAATTGGAAATTCTGTGAGATACTCTGCAGACAAATGCCACCTGCAAAACCGTGCACTGGTATATTAGTAGCTCAGACTGAACATACCATATTAGGGAAGAGTGGATTCCACTGAACTACCATATCTGATTGTGGAGCATGGCTAGGTAATAATGTGGTACTAGCTTTCATTGGTGGAAAATCTATCAAAAAACTTATCAGACTGTATTTCCTCACAATTCTGACATATTTTTCTCCTAATTATAGAAAAATACTTGTTTTAGAATACATAGAGCATATACTGTATGAAAAATTACAACTTTGATGCCCTGTAAAAACTTAACTTACTACTTGGCTTAATTTAACAGTTGTTCATCTTCAGATTTATGTAATGTTTAAAAGCAGACTGAGGACATCTGTGTCTCAGGAGTTCATGATTTTTCTTTTGTTTTGTTACTGATTATTAGATGAATTGAACTGTAAAAGAATTAGTGAGACCTAGTATTATCCTCTTTGAGTCGTTTCCTCTTTTCAGAGTTGTCACACAATAACTTTGAGACACAAACTGCATTGTAACTCTTGGATGTACTTACATTTTGATTCTTATATCTATTTTCTTACTAAAGCTCCTGAAATTGAAGAAAAACTTACTATTCTGAAATTATTTGCTCATGCCAGTCAAGATTCAGGATTGAGGCTTTAACTATAATATGATGTCTCATATTTGAATCATACCAAAGAAGAATTAAGCCTTTCATATTTTTAATCACTAGAAGCAAATGTTCAATCAAGTGATCTACTTCACCAGGAGGGCTCATGGTTTTAGTACTGCCTTGTGTTCTGAATTAAGTATGCTCTATAGCCTAGGTGAGAACCACATAGGACAGAGCCTGAGGCTGTTTGAAATATCCATCACAAAAGACTTCTCACAGTATTTCTTTATAAGCTATCCTGACATTTCTGTCTTTGGTTTATTGGGATGTCTGATGACTGGGAGGGTAGGTCAGCATTCTTGTCTCTTCCATTCATATTTTCTTACTATAGACCATCTTCAAAAATTGATGTGAGCAGGAATTTGTGCAAGTTTTAAAGAATGGCTTTTCTTACACACAAGCAAGGATAATTCTTGATAAAAATGATTACTTGCTGTTCTTTCTTTCCATATTTAAAGAGTTTTTCTCATCAGATTGGAAGATAGAACAGATAAGATGTGATACATAATCAGCCAGAGTCCATGAAGATCACAAGTGTGAGCTGAAAAATGGGGTGACCTCCAAGCAACTACAAATCATTTAATTAGAAAACACGCACATTCACAGAAATCACAATTAGTTTGCAATTAAGAAACTGACCACAACAAAAAATCTTGCACATCTCCACATATAACTACTTATATGGAACAGAACACTGAATAAAACGTATAGTAGGTTTCGCATTTGTTCTTTAGTTTCTCCTTTCGATATCAGCATGCCAGGCAGGATACTGTGTGGTTTGTTTTTTTTTTAGACACTTAGGAACAGTAGGTCAAACTAACCTTGTGAACTGTCACAGAAGTTTATAGCACTGAAATGGAGAAAACAAGTGGTGAAAGAGCAAAACTTGCATCCTTTTTTCAGAAGAAATTTTGCTAGCACCTCGGTTAGTAAAAGAACAATTATGAACTCCTACAGTTTGGTATGTCTTTTGAGCAAGGTTCTGAATGAGCATCCCACTCTCCATTCCCCAGAGAGAAGCCCAACAAAAAAAATCTATTTAAATCACAGCTTGCCCTTGTGACTATCTCCCTAAATGAGTGACAAGGCTTAGGCTTCCAAGGCGTTAGGCATTAAGGGCTGGACCTGGAGAAGAAACTTGTGCTTCCAGCTAAAACAGTAAATATCTGTGACTGTGTAGACATGATAATGTGATCCAGGAACACCAGTTTCAATGGTTAGTATGGTCTAAATAAACCTCTGTAGAGATGGGATACATAGATCATAAAAGAGCAACATTTTGCATCATTTTGTAGAGAAGTAATTAGGTGGGATATTCAGGTAACAGGTTTTGTACTTTGGAAAAATTTCTAAGACCAAAAATGTTCTTCAGTATTTGTTATATGGACATCATGTGTATAAGATGGGATAAGGAAGTAAAAAGAAAGGCTATACTGTAATCTGGAATATATTACTACAAGTAAATGCTAGTATTTTCTAGAACTTAAATATAGTTCTGTATTCGTTTCAGAAATAAATACTATACATCATTTTTTCTGTGATCTGGCAAAGAATCTTTAAATATACATGACCAACTTTTTTTTTCAGTTTCTAAAGAACAGGGCAGATATTCACAGGGCGGGGACTGATTTTCTAAGGAAAGGAAGTTTATGTAATTACAGTGTTTGTAGGGGGTTTGATCTGTTTGCCACTTAGCAGCTTTTGAACTTTTTCAGCAGTTTCAGTCAAATTCCTAGTTCAGTCACTGCATGGTTCATTTTTAGTGCAAAAGTCATTATTTTATGTAAATTATTTACTCCATCCTTTGTATTCCATTCACAATCTAAGGCAACCAGAGAGTGGTCCCTTGTGTTTCTGAAAAATTCTGCAAATTGAAGATACAAGCCTCTCTTAGAGGCAGCAGTTGTAGATTGTAGAAAAGATAGTAGAAATTTAGAGATATCAATAGGAAAGAAAATAGTATTCAGTCTTTACAGATACAAACTACTAAAATTCATGCTAAGCAAGCAAAATCATAATTTATAATGCAGTGGTACTACAAGTTGTCTACAACGATTAGGTTGCATCTGCTGCAAAATTCTCCTTCAGTCATGTCTTACTGTTTGGTCGGTGACATTAATTTTAATCTTTAGTGACCCCTCTAGTTCATTTTAAATTCCTTTCTGGCATTGTGTCATCTATATTCACATACCCATGTGTCAGTGATCTTGTTAAGTCTCTTCTTGCTCTCTAGTTTTGTGAAACTATGTATCAGCCACTTTGAAACTATTTTAGACACTAGCAGCAGCACAAATTGGAGAAATCCTCTTTTTGTTACTGATTAGCTTTTGTCATCTTTTTCTTCCTTCATCATCTCCCAGATTCACTGCTTAGTAATTTCAGCTTCCAACTTCCAGGGTGATGACCCTTCACATCTTATAGCTGCCTCGTTTCCTCTTTTATTTTTTTACTTGTAGTTGAGAATTTGCTCTGCCTACTAAAAGGACCTTTTACTAAAATTATCCTCAACTAACACTTTTCTCTCTCCTCTCAGTAACTTCGTTTTTTCCTTTCCAACTTTTTCAATAGTGTCTATCAAGCCTTCTCAAATCCTTTTATTTGAGCTCCTGCCCCTACTAGCTCATCATTGTTAGTGACTTCTTTTTTTGCTCTGACTTCCTTTACTAGTTTACTCTTCATTTTCTTCCATCATTATTAGGATAGTTGTTTTCTCCTACAGATAATCACTACATCTGCTGATTTCTTTTACCTCTCTCTTCATTACAAGCGCACCTGGCCAAAGTCACTACAAATTTACCCCTTGTAACTGTTTCCTCTCCTCCTCTCAAACTGCAAAATGACTTTGTGGAAAACTCAAAATGGTTGACCTCCTTCTTTCTGTTCTTACATGTAATGCCAAATTCTAAGCCAAAACCACTATTTCTCCTCAATACACTTTGTTCTTTCATGACATAAAGGCAGGAGAAAAGGAATATTTGAAGACTAAATCTCTTTGCACAAGATCTAACCAACTTCTTCCAAGAGAAAATTGACCAAATGTTAAGTAACTTTCTTCTTCCCTTTGGCTCACCCTCCCTCTCCTCATAGCAACATGCTAATCTGGTATCCTTCTAATCCATTCTCATGCCCCACTGATCTAATCCCTCCTTCCAATCTCTTCTATGGCCATTATTTCTCCTACTTCTTTCTCAGTCTTTCTCACTTTGTTTTGCCTCAAATAAAAGCATGTTTAATCTCTTTGATGTTCTTGTATTAAGAAGCTGCCCTAGGTCAGATCCAGCTACCAGTTCATCTCTCTTTTCTAAGCACATCAAAAAATGTTGCATAGAGTACTCACCACAAATTGCATTCTAAATCTTCCAAACCCTCTGCAGTCTCCTGACCCCACTGAAACCACTGTTAACCTTGATTCTAACTAAATGATAGACCAAGGGCTCCTTCTCAGTACCGCTTGACTTTTTGTCCTGTTCAAGTTACTCTTGAAATATTGTCCTTCCTTTACTTCTGTTTTCTTCTCTGATTTCTCTTCTCTTTGTTCATATTGTTCATGTCTCAATGTCCAGAAAAAGAAAAGAATTATAATAGGAGGACAAGGAGTCCTGGTGAATCATTCTGAGCTTTCTAGTTTGCTGAAGAAATTAATTGTTGTATTTGAAATTAACTGGGAGAAAAGAAAATGATTAAATAATAGTTAAGCATGCAAAGATGACATCATTAAAAACATCTAGTTTAGTCCAGTTAAATATTTCCCCTGTAATGAGTTAGTTTGGGAGTTAGGGAAGGAAGGCTAGCTATCAGGAAGCTAAGACAAAGGTGAATCATCCTTTGAAAATCTTGCCTACTACCAAACTTTTCATATTCACCGTCACTTCTTCCTCCATCCCCTGGCTTAGTTAGAAAGTACTTGGTTAGAAGGTGCACTAACATAGAACTTGAAGTCATCAGATGCAAAGTCTTTATCTTCATGTGAGCTTATGCTACTTCCAATCAACGAGAGAATGGTTTAGAGCTGAGGAGCAAATAATAAGCCTTGTTTTCCCCATAGACCTCTTGTTGGACTGAGGGCTGAAACTGAAATGGCTCCTCTAGCAGAGATGCACGCTAAAGAGCATAACTTACTAACTTATATTTATACTACATAGAATTATTGGGTAAACAGTCTGAAAATGACTTTTTTTCCTCCTTTTCACTGTCCAAAGTGTACCTCTAAAAGAATTCAAATCACAGAGTTTTGCTGCTAGGGACTTGATCAGGAGTTCTTTGGAAAATATGGCAGAATACCTCTAGCAGGTAGCTCTCATGGTCTACCTAATAGCATAGTGATTCGCATACTTAATAGCTTGTTGAGTTGTTGTGTGTGGGCTTTTTTTTTTTTTTCCTTACTGTAATACTTGGTTCCCAAAACTTAAATGTCTCAGCCAGTTAGACTAGGATAAAGATCTCTTGTTGAAACTGTTCTGCTCTGTGTGTGAGCTCACTGAATGGCATCAGAAACCAACCTGATATGGTTGCCTGTGGGCATGCTATTGATAAAACAAGGAGAACTCTTCTGATACTGTTATTTTCATCCTGATTTATGCTCTCCCCACCCTCAACAATTCCTGAAGTTTTCATTTTGAGAGAGGAATCTGTACACAGTGGTCGTTAATATATATATTTTAAAAAATTGTTAATTAATATATTACTAAGCAGGATTCTGTTTGCTGTGCATGTTTTGCTCTGCAATCCTTGAAGAAGATTGTTGATTAATATGTTATTATTGGGTGAAATGCTACTTAATTTTTGTTGCCGAAATTAATGTCTATCAAATTCTCAGACTACTGCTCTATTTCTGTCATAAAATGAAAAGGCTATTCAGTACCCTAAATTGTGTTTGAAAACTCTGGAGGAGTCCATGTCAGTCCATATAGTATATAAATCTGTCTGTATACTGTACTGCTGTTACAAATCAGTCTTGGAAGTAGAATAAAAAAAAATCTGTTAGTATATTTAATATTATTTAATAAATTTTTCTTGTGTGCAATACAGGTCTTTTTCATATCTTCAAAATAAGATAAGTGCTTCCATGAGCATGTTGTGAGGCAAACATTTTTTAAAATCTAGCTCATCTGCCCCTCTTGAAACATGGCTCATTACTGCTGTGTTTCCTTAGAAATGCTTTGTGTTGGGATGAAACTTGCTGTTGGCTTGCATTCTTTTCACTATCACTTTAAGAATGTGTTCTTGGGGAAAATCCACGGTTTTAATTAACAGACTCTCACATCACAAAAGATTAAGCCAAATTCTGACGAGGGATAGTGTTGGTATTCATTAGTAGATCCTTTGTGTCTATTTCTCTGTATCTTCTCTATCATTTTTTATTGATGGTAGACCAATTTATTGTAACCAATATTGAAAAACACCTAGAAAAATAGAAAAAAGTGTAAACCAGCTAAACCTTTCTTCACTAATTCATTTGCAGGGAGATTTTCAGTCTGAAATTATAATGCTCTATAGCCTCTTTTTATTAAGAGACTAGCAGAGAAGATAGTGTCTGCAGATATTAACTTCATTATTTGATCTTCATGTACTCAAATGAACTGCAGCATGGCTTCTTAAAAAGTTCTGGAAAAAATGAAGCCAACTAATTAAAACATTTCATTTCAAGTGATACTGCCAAGTTGTTTGTAACAGAACACTTTAGACAATAAGGTTGATTTCCAAAAAAGCTTTCACTTCGTAACAGTTTCATTTTGTGATTTATTTGCAGTTTTTGTTTTTTGATGATGCAAGTGATAGTCATATGCACTAGTTTTACCCCCAATTAAGAGTTTTTGTTTCAAGAGGGACCAAGTTGCCAAAGCCTTGTTTATTTAGCAAGTATGCTAGAGACCTGGGCAACCAATACCACATAAACATATGTATTGATCGATACCATCTCTGTTGATGGTATCAACAGTTGACTGATCAACAGTTTTACAGGTCAGTTGGCCAGTTAGTCCTCAGGTGTCTGGGGATCACAGGGTATCTTTTTTGAAGGCTTTTTGCTGCAGTTCAGTCAAATAGAAAGAACCTTGCCTGAGCTTTGTTACATATAGTTTCACTGCATGGTACATGTGAGGTCTGATTCTCTTTAGCTGTCTACTTGCTGATCTAATGATCTTGTTTTTAAGTTTGCTATAGTTAACATTGAGTCATATTTAACATTCTAAACACAAAACTTAAGAAATACACTTACAAAATCAGTATGAAGTACCTCATTCTAAATTAAGGTAGTATTTGTTCCATTCTCCTTTTTTACATGCCTGTTTTTGTTTTATTTTAAAGACTAGGTGTGTTTATATATATATATATGTATGTTTATATCTAAATAAAATGTACATTACTTATATAGAAGAACAAAAGAACTGCAATATTTCTCCCTTGTTAGCAGCTGAATCTATTTTGGCCCCAGGTAGGGGCAATATTCTTCTCTCAGCTTTCAGAAGACAGCTCTCTGAAATGTATCTTGAATTCTGGTTTAATGGGAAAATGTCTTTCTTTGGCACGTTTAATGGATTTCTGTGTTAGGTCCTTTTACTATAGTTACGGAAAACATAATTCTTTCCTGGGGCACCCAGCAGGATCGCTAAGCAACAGACCAAGTGCCAGCAAGTTCCCTGTTAACATCTCACTCTGTGGGTTGAAACACTCTTCTGTTTTGCAGTGGCTGGAGCAGTTCCTCCTGCTGACATATTTTGAACATAAGGATCCATGTGTTAAATCAGCAGTTCTCCTGTATCAGGGAAACTGGTAGCAGAACGCAGAATCACAGAGTCGTTGAGGTTGGTAGGGACCTCTGGAGATCATCTAGTCCAACCCCTTACTCAAAGCAGGGTCAGCTAGAGGATATTGCCCAGCACCATGTCCAGTTGGGCTTTGAATATCTCAAAAAACGGAAACTCCACAATCTCTCCTGGCAACCTGTTTCAGTGCTTGACCACCCTCACAGTAAAAATATTTTTTCTTACATTTAAATGGAATTTTCTGTATTTCAATTTGTTCCCATTGCCTTTTGTCCTTTCACTGGGCAATACTGAGAAGAGTCTGGTTCCATCTTCTTTACACTCTCCCATCAGATATTTATACACATTGATAAAATACCCCCCAGCCTTCTCTTAAGCTTAAACAGTCCCAGCTCTCTCAGCCTCTCGTCATATGACAGATGCTCCAGTCCCTTAATCATCTTCATGGCTCTTTACTGGACTCGCTCTAGTATTTCCTTGTCTGTCTTGTACTGTGGAGTCCAGAACTGGACACAGTACTTCAGATGCGGTCTCACCAGTGCTGAGCAGAGGGGAATAATCAATTCTGGGCATGCTGTGGAAGAGCTGGTGATGCTCTTCCTAATGCAGCCCAGGATGTTGTTGGCCTTCTTTGCTGCAAGGGTGCATTGCTGGCTCATGTTCAACTTGTTGTCCAGCAGGACCTACAGCTCTCTTTTTCTACAAAGCTGCTTTCTGGAAGGCTGTTTTCCAACTGGTCAGCCCCCCCAGCCTCTTCTGGTGCATTAGGTTATTCCTCCCCATGGGGGACTTTGCATTTCCCTTTGTTGAACTTCATGAGGTTCCTGTTGGCACATTTCTCCAGCCTGTCAAGGTCTCTCTGAATGGCAGTGCAACCATCTGGTGTATCAACCACTTCTCTCAGTTTTGTGTCACCTGCAAACGTACTGAGGGTGCTCTCTGTCCAGGTCATTAATGAAGCTGTTAAACAGTATTGGACCCAGTGTCAACCCCGGGGCACACCACTAGTGACTGGCCTCTTGCTGGACTTAGTTCTGGTGTTCACAATCCTTTGAGCCTGGCAGTTCAGCCTGTTTTCAGTCCACCTCACTGTCTATTTATCTAGTCCATACTTCCTCGGTTTAGCTATGAGGATGTTAGGGGGAAGACAGTGTTGAAAGCCTTTCTGAAGTCAAGGTAAACGACCTCCACAGCACTCTCATTCACCAAGCCAGTCAGTCATCAGATTGTAGAAGGGAGACAGTTGGGACAACTGTCTGTGAGAGTGAAACAGCAGATTAAGACTTGTCAATTAAGTATTTTGGCTTCTTTCTATGCCCTTTTTAAAAATGTGTGTCAAAAAGAAAAGCTCTATGTATAAATATTTGTCTATCTTATTTACCTGTGTGTTTACTTATGAATGATTAGAAAAATTGTTTGCTGAATTCAGCAGAAGAATGCAAATGATTCTCTTTCTGTATTGGCTTTAAGTCTCCATACTGAACTCTGCTTTTATATTATTAAGTGCTCTAACTGCACATTGCTGAGAAATAGGCTGCTCACAACTTCCAGTCCTTCCTTTCAGAGCATATTAGCAACATTTCCCCAAAAGCCTTTATAAATGGAGAAAGAAAAGAAAATATAACCTTGATCTTTGTTTTTCCCACGAATGGTCTTTGATGCAGTACCATATAATTTACAGAGAGATTACACTGTTTAACCAAATCTTTTGCTTCATGTGTTTTGGCTCCTTTCTTTTAGAAAAGCACTTTTAGAATGTTTTCCTTCTGTGCTTGTCCACAAAGAGATTTTACAGCCTTTCTAAAGGGTGTACTCTAAAGAGTTCCAGGAGGCAGGAAATTTGAATCCTGTAATGCTCAGGGGAAAATTTTGATTCGACTGAAGTCATTGACTGAAGAGGCCTTTTGGATGTAGTTTGTCAGCTAAAACTAGGTCACTTAGCTAAACATAAAAAGGAAGAATGATTAAACAAAAACAAAATACCATATCTGAAGAGATTTGCCAATTTACCATATATCTATCTGCATTAAAGATGTGTACATGAAATAGGAGAGTGAGATACTAAAGATTTTTATTTATCAACCCTGACTAATGCTAGCCCCTCTGCAGATACGTCCCTGCCCTTTGCTTCCCACTCTGTTCTTTTACAGATTAGAATATAGGACTGAAGCTATCAGAACATAGCAGGTTATTTGTTGGCTGGCTGGTCAGCGTGCATTCTGTGAGTGAAATACATTGGCCAGCCACATTCTGATCAGGAATGTATTAGCCAAAAAGTATGTGTTGCTTCTTAGGCCAAAAAAGTTGCTCTGCCAAGCCATGTGTGTGATATAGGCCTGTTTTTTATCATGAAGAAAATAGATATGATTAAAAACTTGACATTAATAACTCTGCTCCTTTCTGAATCTATTCAGAGTTGTATACTCTGGAAGCATGCTAATGCACTGATTGTTAGGCACTGTATCTTATTGAATCCCATTGGAACTGGGTACAATTTCCAGGTCCCAATAGTATCTCTTAAAACTTGCAAAGATGATTACCTACCTATATAGAGACCCGCTGATAAAGAGAGAAATCTGCAGGAGCACAAACTGCTTCCTAGCTATATGATACATGTAATACAGGAAAAGGTCTAATGTCTTCTCATAGAGTTTTATAATTTTTTAGTTTAAAAATTATTTTTCATATCTAGCGGTGGTTGTATTGCACTTGTATATACAGTATATTCTAGTGTAAAAGTGGTTAGATTATAATCTTCAAAGGTGAATGTGGCTCAGGATTCTGCTGGCCTTTATTCAGCAGAAAACCTAAAACAACTTGGGGTGAACATCAGGGAGATAGGTAAAGCAAATAATTTTGCAATTTGAACCATTATTTAAGATGAAGTATTCAAGAAAAAGTTCAGGGGCATTTAAATGTTAAACTTCAAAGATATTCAAATTATGAATTTCTATCAGCACAGTCGCATGTGTAAAAGAGAAAATAATTGTGAGATTTGTTATTGGTAGCGGGTTGCTCTTTTAGAGGGAAGATAAAGAACCTTGTAGTCAATAACATGAAATAGTCAAATAGTCACATTGGAGTCTAGTCTTGATAAAAACAAGGCTTTCTACCTAAGTAAAATATGATTTTCCATTAATGGTTGATGCAACTGTAGAAAAAGGACAGTTTATACAAACATAGCATACATGGGAAAGAAGTAACAAAAACTATTAGGCACAGATTTAAGAGGAAAGTCTATTTATTTATACATTAGCATCTAGGAACACCATTTCCTGCCTTGCACTTTAGTATAGTTGGTGCTCTACAAATACTTCTCAAAAGAATTGGAGTTCCCAGAATAATTTAAATTGTAAGCATAAAACATAAGACTAAAGCTGGATCAGGACTGATGGGAAGTTCCAGGCAATAATTTTTGTCAGTGTGATGGGACATTACTTCCACATGTAAACCACGACAAGTGAATATTTGGAAGAATGTTAACAATGTCAATATAACTTTCAAACCAGTGCTCCCACTATTTGATTAAGCTGTTGGCATTTGCTTATCTAGGAGTAGGAAAGAATAAATACAGTTTGACTTTTCCCCCAAGAAGTGATAAAGACATTTTTCCAAATCCGGACGAAAAATCTTGAAACTATATGATGCTTTGGTAATCTGTATTGAGATCTAAGTTTCAGTTATGCCTATGTCGTTATACCAGTACACACGTGTAAAAGGGAAGTGTTACTTGGTGCAGGAGTTACAGAAGTTAAGTGTAATGTAAGGATGAAATTCAAGTCCACAGCTTTGGTGTAGCTGGATGTCAGAGCCTGGTCTGAGTGCACTTAAGTCATTAATTCTGTGGGTGGTTCAGGAACTCCCCATCTGGTGATCTGCATAGATGAGACACTGGACTGACCTGAGACAAGGTGATTGACTGGACTTCTAGCCACTTTCACAAGAAATATTTGACTGTTACAGGGTTTCTCCAAGTGGGAGTTTTGGAGAGTCCTGAATATTCCCCTAGGCAACCCCTGCTGTGCCTAGATCAATTGATAGGCATATTTGTATGCTTAAATGTGTTGATTGACATCCTGGGTGGAGAATCTGGCACTCTTAGCCATAACCCCAGGCACTTCCTGCTGATCAGACTGTACATAGAGAACATACTTGTAAATAATCCATAGAAACTTTTCCTGCAGATGCAGAAATGGTCATGGAGGATAGTCTTTTGTACATAGGTACGGTAGGTAGGAAATTTTTAATACATAGTTTAAGATAATCAGTAGGGATGGATCATGTATGCACTGAAGTGGTCACAGTGAACCACAGGCCAGCTGGATATAGGAAATGAGCAGAACAGTGAGTTGGAGAGTCTCACCCAGCCCAGCTGAAGACAGTGCTTCAGGACCCTTGCAACAGAGACTTCTGCTGCCATCCAGACAGCAATCAACCATCTTGTTTGAGAGATTTGGTTCCCCACATGAATTTGATTCCCCCCAGACCCTATGCCAATCCCAATAAATGATTTTTTTTGTGACAAACGCTGTGCCTTCAAGTGTTTGTGCAACATACTGAAAAACTTTTTAACTTTGGTGGTTATCAAGCCATTATTTTAAAGATTTATTAACTCCTATTTATAATCTATTAAGGGAAGGCCATAATATATAATACAGAAAAATAACATGAAGCATTTCTTATACAAAATACTTTTCTTTCCACACACAACACATCATTGCACCTCACTTTTATGCATCATCTCAATTAAACATAACCAGCTAATGACCCTAAAGAAATTGCTGATTCAGGTTATGAGGAATCAGACTAGTTATTGATGACTAATTTCCCAGAACTAATGATTTACTATTTATTCATCTGCTGATGGTGATTCTTAAGGAATGAAATTGGGTATATATATGATTAAAACATCCTGTGCTGTTGCTTGTGAGATGCCTCCCAAAACTGTGTGATATTGTGGCACACCTAGTTTGTAATCAAATCAACACTCCCTCCAGTATTTAAAAGCAGATATATGTACCAGAATCATGCAAAAGGAATCAGTAACTACCCACAGATCGCTGGTTAGACTGCCAAAGCATGTCTTTTTAGACACTGACTAAAGCTTCTCTGGCATTTGCTATCTTTAAGGACCTAAAGCATAGGTTTAACTAATGGATAACATAACTGCTTGAACAGACAATTTCTCTCATCTTTTTGCCATTTAGCCTCTTCCCTGAATCCTCCTTCTAACAAGAACTGCACTGCCAGCTAGTAGCTGCTGTTCCAATTTCCTGCTGCTGCTGACATTATGACTTAACTTTAACAGCTTTTCTGGAGAACCATGTTCTGGTCTTTGAGAAAGCACCACAGGTTATTTAGGTGTTTAAATTGCTCTAATGTTCAGTTAAATAGCTTCTGTTTTTCATGTGACAGATTTATTCTACCTATGTGTTATCTTTTTAATCTTCCTTTCCTACTCTGTAGCACAAGTGGCTCTTCAGTAACTTAAAGATTTCTTGTTCAATTCTTTGAACAAAACTAAGAAAGTGAAATATGTGAAATATCTTGCTGGCAGAGTAGTAAGAAATACTTGCAGGTCCTACCCTTTTCTCAAGCTGGAAAATAGATCTTCTATTTAATTTGTCTGGTAATTACATTATCAAATACCCTTTAATACTAATATTATTCCTTCTCTCTAGACATACCATTTCAGAATGAATTCTAAGATATATTTCTTAAACTCCTGACCTACCAGTGATCTTCAGTCTTCAATAATCAGCCTAAACTGCAAGTGCAGATCTTTGGACTTAGGACTATTTCTGAGGACTCTCCTCAGAAGCTTGTATTTTATTTCATCTCTCCATCCACTTCCACATTGGATTTGTAGAATCTGAAGTTTAGGTACAAAGCTTTTATAGGTGTATTGCTACATGAGTAGAAATACACTTGTAGAAAGCTATGCAATGTTCATAAAAATGTACTGGTTCAGCTGCCACAGAGATCTAGCCCACCTAGCCTTTCATATTGTCTTCTATACTGGCCAATTTTTGATTCTCAATATTCTGTTTACTGCTTTGAGAACTGAACTGATGTTTCTAAAGAACTGCCTATGATGATTCCATTTTTTTTTAGTAGTTCCACCTCTAAATAAGTTGTTCTAAATTGGGTTGTTTAGAGTCTGTCTTGGGGAAAGGGAAGGAGTATACTTAGGTTTGCTTTTTTCTTTCTTTTTCTCATTTCCTTGGGAAGCTTACAGCCTCTAATACTCCAGTTTTATGAACCAGATCCTTTATCCACTTACTTTAGTAGTACAGGATTAGGACTCTTAAAAAGAGACCAAATAAAAGCAATACAGATTACTATCCATGGATGCATTCATATGGAGATAGGAAAAAAATGAGCACTTCCAATGATGTTATTGAACAGAAACTTACTATAGACAACATTTTTTAATAAATGACCAATTTTTGAATCTTAAGAAAGAACACATAAGAAAGCAGCTAGTTCAGAAAACTATTTAAACTATCGTATCTTAGTGTTTTATCAATAAAATTGAAAAATATGCTGCCAGGACAGAACTACAGAACCACATTCCTCTCAATTTTGAGGGATGAATTATTGTTCTTGTTATTTAGGTACAGTTGCTGTTGGAATTCTGGGACCGAGAAATCCCAGAGAGAGCACAGCAAGCTATAATTGTACTCATCCACTTTACTGCAAACATACGTGAATCCTTTTGCATCCACATTGCTAGTGATATGCTATTTCAGGGATTCACAGTATATCCCTGTTTAATGTTATCTTTCTACCTCATTGAGCTCAGTCCCTCTTTACTATTGCCTAAGGCAGTGTTGATGAGAATGCTTAATGCACATTAATTTATAGAATAACTGTCAGTATACCCCATGCCAAAGCCAGTCTTTTCCAAACCAGCCCTAGTCATGGGATTGATCATGTAAGTATTAAAATAATTAATAAATGCCCTAAACTGTCACATTCTGATGTTTTCTGGGTTATAAATAAAATACAATAGTGTGATAAGTGTCAAGTAAACTCTTGATTTCTTTAGCTAAACTAATTAGTGAAAGCATTCATTAGATGAGTAATTGAACTTTAATAGTTTACAGCTAAAATGTAATGTGTGAAGAAAAGCAGCATCCTTTTGGAATATGTTTACATAACCTTAAAAACTGAAACTAATTCTTTACCTGGACAAAGGATTCACACCCAGATTCACTGTGATACATATATGCCACAGGAGAGTACCAGCCCCTAACGATCAGGGCTGAATTAATTTTTATGTTGCAATGAAAGTAGAAATAAACATTGTGGTAACATTTAAATGCCAAAAGAGAAGTTACTGAGGGGCAGTGTCTGTTTTTGTTCTGTTTGTGTGTTATGTTCTTTCAAAGTCACTGGTCAGAGGCACCCCCCTAGCCTTCTTGAGTTTCTAGCCTTTTGATCAACAATGGGAAGCCTACCAGGAAAAGTAAGTTTAGGAGGGTCTACTTCAGACCTCTAGATGCCTTTGGTATTCCCTCTCCATCTCTGAATGAAGAGAACTTGGCTTGTTTAGAAAAAAAAGGAAGTTAAAACATATTGAGTAACAATTTAAAACAAGATAATAAATTAAAAATGTCAGAAATACCATAAAGAAAAAAAAATAAAGAAAATAAGCAGAAAGGAATGCTTTCTGTGATAGGTATACGTTCACAGGTGAATTTAAAAATGCAAGCATATTAATTGTGCTTCACAGAAGTAAATACAAGTAAATGGATTTATCTACTTGAATAATAGATCAGTTCCCACACATGCTAAACTAGTTGAGGAATCAACTTTTTATGTAGCTGTTTACCACAGGCTAGCATATGTAAATCATCTGTCTGCACAGATGATTAAGAACTAGCACCCATTTTTCATTTTAAATATATGGTTACCTCTTTGAAAACTTGCATTTTTCATGCAAGGCAGAAATACTAAATTTTGGATGGTGCCCAGCTTGCTAACCAACACTGTTCTCAAGGGAGAATTTAACTTAGAGACAGTGGGGCAGATCCATACCTGGAATTCATTAGAGATGCATTCATTTGGCCAATTGTGGTCTCAGATGAATTCTCCAACTAAGGGTGTTCCTCCACCTATGTATGATTCATTAGAATGATCTGTTAATGTAATTGCTTTGTACCAAGTTTCTTTCAGCTTTTGCAAGGATGTAGAGTCTTTTGGGACTTATGACTCTTTAATAGTATTTGTAGGCTTTCTTATATATAGACCATTGTGTAAACACAAATATCTTTTATGCTCCAATAGAAAACTTACAATGTGAAATCCTCTGTGAAGGGGACGTGTTGCAGTTAGTGCTGGAAAACTAAAATATTAGTCTGATTGGTTTCAGCCTGGCTTCCTACCTATAAAATTCCCTAAATCCTTCATGTATTGAGCTCCTCTGAGAGTTCTGTAGGGCTGTTGTCATGCCTAATGCGGATTTTATCTGCAGTGAAAACACAAAAGAGCCTTCCAATGGGAGTAAGGGATACTTTAATATCCATTTATATTGTCAATGTGTTTAAGAAATTTTAAATGACAATAAGGCAGTGTTCCTTAGGAAACAAACTGCTTTAACATATTCTCTAAAGTAAGATGCAAACACTAATGCAATATTAAAATAATACAAAGCATAAAATAAGCCATGTGCTTAAGCATTCACCAAGCAGCAACTAGTCCCTGACTAGGCCCCTCAGTTCACCTCAGATCTTTTTTATTATCTCTTTATTTTATTCTATTAATTATATAACACAAAATATTTAGCACTATGGTTGAACTCTAGTAGTTTAGATTAAAACTAAATTATGTTAGAATAATATAAAAAATGTCATAACAGTATGCCATTCCCCCAAATTCATATAATCTAATCTTATTAACTAAGGCTTTTAGCATGCTGTAGAGTCTTAAGTGTTTAGCTTTCTAAAGCATCACATCCTAAAGAACGATCCCAAATGTCTAGGTAAAAAACTTTCTGATTTCAAAAAAAAAATTTAGCCACATTTATTCAAGACTATGAATATATACCATTGGACTTCAACAACTTGTTTCCATATCATATTTTATTAAAGGCAAGTGTTCTTATTAGACATTTCTATAAAACAGTGTAAAGTGCTTTACAGAGATTTTTAAGACAGGCTCCTTTCACAGAAGAACTTTAATGTTGTCAGGTAGATGGAATGTCATCAGAAATAAAAGAAGGGGTAGAAAAATATGTTCTGGGAATGAATTAGCATATCTACATGTACTTCTGTCTGAATTTTGTATGTTCATATGTTTATCTATTGCTGGTTTTTTTAGTGAATGGGGAGTTGCTAGCATTGTAGCAAATGACAACTATGACATATGGTCATGGTGACAATCCTTCAACAGATTTTACTGAAATTAAGTCTACTTGGAAATTTATTACAGACCATCTTTTAACATTCTTGTTTGCCATGAAAAATTTTAGCAGTGCTTCCCTTGGAAAGAAACAGGTCAGAATCTTGGCCTTTGGAAAACAAGGATGAATATTTTCCCTTGAAATAATGTCAAGCCAAACTCTCTGGCTGTATCTAAACTTGAGTAGTTGTACTCCACTGTCCTGATTCCCCAGCTGGCAGGACCTATAAAGTGAAATGTGCACATTTGGGTTTCATCCTAACATGTAGGCAAGGATACAGTTAAGTTGTCAACCCAGACCCAAGAGCCTGGGAATTTCTCCATGGTCTCTTGTTTAAATGTAGCATAAATCTCTAGGGGAGATTCAGTTACTTCCAATCACCACTGGAGCACTTAAGTGCCAGAACCAAAGATAAAGTTGTAATCTGTGCTCTTCCGATATTTCTGTCAAAAGTAGCTTTTGCATTTCACTTAGAAGGTCAGGTGATTATGCTTCCTGTTACCTTTTTCTGAAATGTTTGTCTATAATGGAAGTAACAATATTTATGTCAAAATATTTAAACATGCATTGACTTTTTGTTTGGACAGAGCATGAGCCTTTACTAAGGTCCTGTCACCTCTGTTCTTGCTGCAGAAAAATATTTTGGTCTTCCAAAGTGTTTCTATATAAATGTAGGACTTCCTAAATCACAGCAAAGTGCAACCTCCCAATATAGTGTGGGCACACTCTGCAAGGGCAGAAACCACTTCTTCAGCAGCATCAGGTATGTTCCTGTTAAAGAACCTTGGACGAAGCTGTCTAGGGTTGATCGCTCAGCATAACTCACTTAGCATTAGTAGCTAAATTTGCTGAAGCCTTAGGCCACAAGCTGTGAACTTTCACCTAGATATGTTGAACTTTTACCTAGTTTAGTAAAAGAAGGCCCCAGAGCTGGTTCAAGCTGGACAGATAAGGGGTGGGGGGCGGCGGCTGTAGAGAGAAATAAGCAGGTTAGCATTAATGAGCACCAGCAGGAGGGAGATGGACTTTAACCTAGGACACAGAAGAAAGAAACAAAGGAACCACAAGACTGATCCCGGAGGACAAGATAAAGAAGTAGAAGAGCCAGACAACTATGGGAGAAAGAAATAACCACAAAGACTGGTTCCGAGGGACAAGACAAGGGAGGAAAAGAGCCATCAACAGTGATGCTGATAAGAACACACCTGGAAACTATGGAAAGGAGTAACCAGGAGCTAGAAGACCCCAAACTCTAATATTATGATTGGTTCGGAACTATGGAAAGGGAACTACCAATGTGAAGAATTACTCTGAAGAGATAACCACTCACAATGACAGAAGGAAGGGAGCCCTGATGACCTTGAGGAGGCAGTAGGGTTGGGAATTTTTCATATGTGGGGAATTCATTTAGACCAGAAAGGACATATAGTGGGCAAAGTGGAAGATCATGAACTTTTAGTAGATACAGGAGCCACGTTATCTCTTTTAAATTTTACCCCCAAAGGATCCAAAGCTAAAGATAAGGTTCTAATACACAGAGTCACAGGAGAAGGGGAAAGAGGTCAAGTGATCATCTATTGGTAACAATAGGAAACAAAAGTGTATAGGGAAGATTTGTATTAGCTGAAGAATCTCCAACATGTTTGCTAGGAAGAGATCTTTTGCAAGCCCTAGATGTAGAATTATGCTTATCACCTGAAGGAATGGATCTAATAATTATGGGAATGAGTATAATCACTGAAAGCCAAACCGTGGAGTAAAAGTACCAGAAGTGTTAAAATCTGTGCCAACAAAGCCATGGAGTAAAACTGGTACTGGCATTGGATTGTTAGTCTCAGCTCAACCCACAGTCATAAAAACAAAGGGAGGAGCACCACCAGCTATAAAACAGTATCCTATTCCCCAAGAAGCTGAAAAAAGCATGCAAAAGCAGATAGACCAATATCTGGCCCCGGGGTTCTAAAAGTATGTATTTCGCCATAGAATATTCCCATCCTCCCTGTAAAAAAGAACAAACTAGACAAAGATGGAGATGCAGAATACCACTTTGTACAAGATTTGCGGGCAATTAATCAACATGTGGTGACTCCTCACCCAGTAGTGCCTGATCCTTCCACAGTACTTTTACAAATACCGCATTGGGCAAAATGTTTTACCATAATTGATCTAACCGCTGCTTTCTTTAGTATCCCACTTGATGAAAGTAGYCAACCCTTATTTGCCTTTACATGGAAAAAACAACAGTTAACGTGTACACATCTCCCCCAAGGGTTCGCAGGGTCTCCTACAATTTTCTCATGAGTATTAGGAACTGATTTAAAAGATGCAGAATTACCAGGTAAATCAGCTCTCGTGCAATATGTGGATGATTTGCTGATAGCAAGTAGGGATGAAAATGCCTGTATAATAGATGCTGCGCATCTATGTAGTGCTTTAGCAGAAAAAGGTCACCGTGCATCTCTGTCTAAACTCCAGCTGTGTCAAAAGGAAGTAAAATACTTAGGATTCATTTTGAGAGAAGGGCAACAACTAGTAGACCCAGAAAGAGTAAATGCTATAATAAAACTCCCCCATCCAGTAATAAAGAAAGAGTTATGAGGATTCCTTGGAGCTGTGGGATTTTGCAGACCATGGATTCCTGGTTTGGGAGAATTAACAAAACCCCTGACAGAGGCGACGAGGAATGAAGAGGCAGAACACATTGCATGGGGCCCCAAGAGCGAACAAACTTTTAAAACCCTAAAAGGAGCTTTGGTGTCTGCACCTGCTCTCAGGCGCCCAGTTTATACAAACCCCTTCAATTTGTATGTACATAAAAGTAAGGGGATAGCCAGCGGAGTGCTAACACAAAAATTAGGGCCCAACCAGAGACCAGTTGCATATTATTCTGCTCAGCTAGATTTGGTTGCGGCAGGGGCACCAGCCTGCATCAAATCTGTGGCAGCAACAGCAAGAATAGTAGAGAAAAGCCGCCCCCTCATTCTAGGACACCCTGTAACAGTTTATGTCCCACATGAAGTGGAAATACTGATAAAATAATATGCAACCCAACCATTATCGCCACAACGGGCACATAGGTATGAGCTGATTCTTCTAATGGCAGATAATATAGTCTTGAAAAGGTGTAATACTTTGAATCTGGCAACTTTACTACCTTTGCCTGATGATGGAGAGGAACATCACCAATGTGAGCAGGTGATGCACACTTTGAGTAAACCGAGAACCAATTTAACTGATATTCCTTTGCAAGACCCAGATCTAACTTTGTTTGTAGACGGCTCATCCTACTACCTACACGGGCAATGAAGAACTGGGTATGCAGTAGTCAGCCAGCGACAAGTAACAGAAGCTGGGTCACTTCCCACGCAAATGAGTGCACAAGGAGCAGAGCTGGTAGCCTTGACTCGTGCAGTGCACCTGGGAAAAGGGAAGCGAGTCAACATCTATATCAACTCTCAATATGCCTTTGGAGTATGTCATGCAACTAGGATGTTATGGAAGGAACAAGGATTTTTCACATCGCCAGGAAAGAAAGTATCGAATGGAGAAGAAATACTCAATTTGCCGGAATCAGTGCAACTGCCTAAAGAAATTGCTGTAATACATTGCCCAGCCCATACTAAGGACATCACAGAAATTAGTAAAGGAAATGTCTTAGCTGATGCTGCTGTGAAGGCTGCAGCTCAACAACCTCTGAGAGAAAGTATGGTTGCAATTCCAATGGGGAACCAGAATGAATGGGCAAATGTAATAGACCCCCAAAACATGTATGAAAAGGACTGCTCAGCAGAAGAAAAGAAACAGTGGGAAGCAAAACAAGATGACGATAGAATATGGACAATTGGAGGAAAACCAATGTTACCAAAAAAATATGTAATTACTGTGGATAGGTGGTTTCACGCTAAAGCTCATGGGGGAGCAGAGGCGGTAGCTAACCAGGTACAAAAGGTATGGGCAGCTCCAGGAATTTATGCTGCTGCAAAAAGAATAACCAACAGCTGCCCAACCTGCCAAAAGTTCTTGAGTAGCAAACCAAGCTCAGAATTAGGGGGATGACCATGGGCCTACTTCCCTTTTCAAAGGCTACAAATAGATTATGTAGATATGCTGTCCGTCAGTGGCTACAAACACTTGATAATGATAGTAGATCAGTCATCAGGCTGGGTAGAAGTTTTCCCAACAAGAAAGGCTGACACAGGAGGGGTAGTAAAAGCCTTACTAAAAGAAATTATATGCAGGTATGGGGTTCCAGAATCAATTGAGTCAGACAGGGGTGCCCATTTTACAGCAAACATAATCGATCAACTATATAAATCACTAGGAATCGAACCTACATAGCCCTTATCACCCACAGTCTTCAGGACAGGTGGAGAGAATGAACAGAATGTTAAAAGATAGCAAGAATATGCACACACACTAGTCTAAAATGGCGAGAAGCACTGAACTTAGCTCTGTGGGATGTTCAAAATGCTCCTCGACAACCCATAGGACTAACACCAGCAGAAATTTTCTTTGGGAGACATTTAACCATACCAGGGACTTATATCCTGGCTAAGACCAGCCTGTTGGGTGGGGATGAACGGCTGACCCRGTATGTCCTATGTATGCAAAAAAGGTTTGAAAATCTTAAAAATTATGCTTAATGGTATCAATCCACACTGCCTGAAATACAAGTGCACAATATACAACCTGGGGATGAAGTTTTAATTAAAGTATTTTTACGAGAATCCAAGTTAGAACCTAAATGGGATGGACCGTATACTGTCTTACTAAGTTCTTATTTTGTTGTCAAAGTTTTAGGAAAGGGAAACTGGATACACCGTTCTCATGTCAAATGACTGGTGAATAACCAACCAGCTGACAAATAAATGGTTCCTGAAGAACCCTTGTACTGAGAAAGAGGGAAAAAAAATGAAAAGAAAAGAAATGAAGTGTGTCATCTCACTACTCTTGGTACTGTTGACCCTGGTGACCGCTACAGCATGGCTAAGTATATCAATAATGGAAGATCCAAAAACTTGGAAAGTTAACAAAACCGAGGGGAAGATAATTTTCCTAGATTATATAGGACCCGATAAGAAAAATCTTACCTTCGGTTGCGAGTCAGATAAAGTTTATGATTTAACCTTGAGAAATGTAAACAGCAGATGTTGCACATCTCATTGTTCCAATAACAACAGCTGCTGCCTGACAGTGTCACACAGCTCTAGGGAAAGGTTAACGTGACTTGTGAAAGTATCATCCCAGTGTCGACAACCGTCCCTCTGCCGATCACGATAAGTACTGCAGTCCCAACTTCAGCTCCACTAATCAGAGAGGAGTTGATTCCACAAATTTCTCAAATTGGACCGTACGTGATCAAAAATACAGGCCAACAAGTGTTATCCAATGGTCTCTTAAACGAGTAGAACTATTAATGCAAATTAATATCTCTACAATCAAACCAATCTGTTCCCCATTCCTGAGTACATCCTATGCAGGGTGGTTAGCATGGTTACGGGGGCAAACCCTCACCTCTCCAAGACAAACAAGGAGAGATGTGGCTGGTGTCATAGGGACAGGATTGGGAATCTTAAATAGTATAGATACTATACTCATGAATAGACTAAGCACAACAACAAGTGATCTAAACAAATTAGAACACTCATTAGGATCCTTCGTAAGTGTTTGTAACTTCACTACAATTGTGGGATGTGATTTTAATTATTCAGCTTCTGTTATGTCTTATCAAGTGTTACAATCAAATTATGCATTAAGTCAAGATTTATTGCCTGCTCCCATCGGAATGAATCTTGCATTGGTGAAGAAACTACTACAGCATGATGATTTATATCAATTGTTAAAACATACACAGAATAATGGACAAAAAATTGCTAATTGCTGTCCACCATGATACAAAAGAAATACATCATGTACTCGAAAGGGTAATAAAGGATGGAGAATGTGGGAAACTCTCTTGGGATGGTCACCAACCTCAACAGTGATTTATAATCACATGTTGCACCCAGTAGTAGTTATGCTAAGTTTAACCTGGTTATGCCTATTACTTACAATCATACTGTACATAAAATTATGGAGAGTGTTAGTGCGCCTCGAAAGACTTTGGGAACTCTGCTTAATGTATTAGCAGGAATGCTTAATAAAAACAAAGGGAGGACTGTGAAAGAACCTTGGACTGAAGCTGTCTAGAGTTGATCGCTCAGCATAACTCACTTAGCATTAGTAGCTAAATTTGCTGAAGACTTAGGCCACAAGCTGTGAACTTTCACCTAGATATGTTGAACTTTTACCTAGTTAAGTAAAAGAAGGCCCCAGAGCTGGTTCAAGCCAGAAGATAAGGGAGTTACAAGGGACAGCAGAAGCTGCAACCGCAGAGATAAGAAAAGAAACGGCCCGCCTAGAGACAACAAAGGGACCCAGTGAAGGACAGGAAGACCCCAGACCTTAATATTACTATTGGTTCCGAACTATCGCGTGAAGGGTGGGGAACTTGGATTGTAAGGGTATAATTGCCCAGGAATTTCTTTGTTCAGGGTCCCTCTCCGGAGGCACCCAGCTCGAGCTGTTATTTGCTGCTGTACCACTTACAGTAAATCAGTTTGTGATACTGCATGTCTGAGACTCAGCTTCGGGAAACCTAGGGTCAAGAAACTTCTTTAACATTCCTAACTCTGCAGTTGCTAAGCCTTTGATAAATATTAAGCTGTACTTTAGCTTAGTATTAATAAGACTTACAGATACAGGTACAGCCTGGTTACAGGTAGCTTCCAGGTGCAGCCTCAGTAAGGCTTACAGGTGAGATGTGTCTGTGGCAGAGTGGTGGAATAACCCCTGTTTTCCTACATGCTCTCTCAGTAAGTGAGTTCCCTGAGTAAGGAGAACAGAGGCAACCCTTCTTATAGCACATGCATGATGATAGAGAGTTGCAATTTAGAGTACCTTTTGGTTATAACTGAGGTTAAAATGTCTGTAGGTTAAATGTTTGATGTATGTGTGGCTATACATGCAAACAGCATTTCTTGAAGAATTTCCTGGTCCTGGTAAGTAAGCTTTCCAGTCTTTAGCCTAGCTTGCTGAAATAGTCCAAGGTTAATTGTATTCCAGACAGGTTTGTGGAGCAGATTTTCTCACATAATGAATGTTACCTTTCTTGGGATATTTGGATTGGATGATATTACTTTATACTTCTAGTATTTTCCATAATTTGCTGATCCTAACCCTGGCTTTTCTGTTAATGACTGAAATGAATGTTTATAAGTCCCAAATATGAAACTTATTCCTTCTGCAGGCAACCACCATTAAGAAGTATTAGTATACAGGAGTGTTGGTTTGGCATATCTCCATAATAATTAATTTCAGTAACTCTTATCCTAACAGTCATGCTCTGTGTTTTAACATTTTTTCAGGTGCTGGATTATTTTTTCAAGAATGAAATCCATTTTAAGTGTGAGGAATTTATTGTGAATGTTTAAAGTGGGTTGTTAAAATTAGAGATTTTTTTCCTGGCTTGATAATATGAAACAAAGTTTGAATTGACTTACAGCTCTAAATCATACATTGTACAATAGTGTTCAAAATATATATATTTTTAAATTTTAGATGATAAATTCAAGTTAATAATAGAAATGCGAGATTTATCTTGAAGGACTGTAGCTAATCTTTAGACTTCATCAGATTCCTTTTCTTCTTTTACAAGTAAAATTAATACAAAAGTTTCTTGGGGAAAGGCAGAAAATACTGTTGTAAGGCATACCACCTATTTTTTTTTCATATTATATTGGAAACATATGTTTGTATGGTTTTTTTAAATGTGCATGTGTATCAAGACCCATTATTTATCTTGGCCACTTATAGAGGAGCGAAGCCTTGGAAGCTTGTTATGTTTAATCACCTGTTGAATACACTGCAAAATAGATTTATTTTTAAATGAGTATTTCATAGACTATTCGTGATTTAGCCATGCAAGCTGTGATAATGTGTGGGTGGAATTAAACTGACAGCATCTTTTTTCTTTTCAAAGGAGGTCACTTGATGTGTGTAACTGCTCTGTTTATCAAACTATGTGGCTATTTTCTGCAGTTTTATTATATAGTATTAAGGAATAAAGATTGACCTTTTGTTTTAAGCTTTACATTTACTTCTAAGTGTGTAATAGACTCTGTTGTGGCAATAGACATGTACCATATATTTGTGTAAATAAGACATAAAATATACCAACACATGGAGAAATCCCATCAAATTTGAAAATGGCAAGCATGAAAAAGATTTCTCAAGACTCTAACAGAGCCCCTTCAGATTTTTTGAGCTGTTAAAGCTTTTTGGAATTGCTTAATAGTATTTTAAAGGAACTGTGAGAAATAGCTCTCTATGATAAATTGTATGATACTTAGACCTTCTCGCCTGATAGTCATTTGCCTTAATGCTATGAATTCCAGTAATAGTGTTTCTAGTACTCTGATTCAGCCCCAAACTCCAATTTGCTTTTTGAAAGCCTTTTGAAACGTCTCCAAACCAGAAATCCTGTGATTTAGCCAACTCCAGTTGAAGATTTGTCCTATTAAATCTTAATCTCCTCTGTTGCAAATTTGGCAAATTATTGCTTGGTCTGTCCTTGGTGAACATGGACAACAGTTGATCATTGTCCTCTGTATGAGAGCATTGTACATATTTGAAGATTGTGATCAGTTCAGTCTTTGCTCTTCTAGGCTAAATGAGCCTCATTATTTCAACCTTTTCTCGTAGGTCATTTTCTACACCTCTTATCATTTTTATTACTCTTCTCTGGACTCTCTTTCTAGTTTATTTACATCTTTTGTAATGACTCAAAGCCTGTTCTGTGTCTGGTAACAGAACCATGTTCTTCCTAATGTGTTTAGGACCCAGTTTTAAAACAAGCAATTAAAAGACTAAATGGTTTGATCACAAAGTGATTCAAGTTTATGTGAGAGCTAGCCCTTCCTTAGGAGGCCTACACAGTGCTCATAGAACTTGGTGAGCCAAGAGGAAAAAAATGTCCATTGAACGGTTTGTAACATATGGGAGTGATCAAACTAATTTGGGAAAGATCATGAGGTTTGTTCTGTCATTTCTGACTACCTCTGTCAGACAGGAGGTGTCTAGGCATTTTTACTTCTACTGTGGAAAATAACTGCTATGATACTTATGACCTACTGGAGTCCCTGGGATCTGCTGCTTAAATGCAGACAGAAACAGTCATTGCCCACATGTTATAACAATAATTTTCTCCATAGTTCTAGATACTTTTGCTTTACCTTTCTTTTTTTCAATAAAAATCTATGATAAACATTTAAAAAACAATTCACAGTCTGGAATTTAGAGCAAAATCATAAACTTTACTGTCATATGAAGTTAAACATTGCATTTGACCTGATACAAGTGATAAATGAAGCACAACTTGATCTGGCGTTTGGTATCTGTTTAGAAGAGTGAAATCATGAATTAAGACAACTTGTGACTTGAACTTCATGCTCCTGCTGCTCAAGAATATACAAGCTTTTTTTCTTTGAAGTCAGGAAGTGGCCTTCTACTTTAATATCTTATCTAGACTCATTTTGGTCCTCTTGAATGGAATTCAGATCTAGATGGAGTTCTTCCCCCTTCCTCCCCTGCCTGCTGGTATCCAATTTGTTTATGACTTACAGAAATAGTAGAAGATGATTTTATAATTTTGTTGGTTCCTACTTGTTTAATGATTGAGATTTAAACTATATGGAACATGTCTCTGCCCAGTAAACTAATGTGGGTGCAAACTACAAATAAGTGACTAGACTGCTAAAGACTTCAACTTACCAAAAGTGAGTTATGGCATAGCCAGTGCCAGTAGGCAGTAAATATGCTTGGATACTGCAAAGTATAATTGCCCCATGAACAAAAAGCTACTTTAGTTTTAACTGGCTGCTACATTTTGTGTGTCATTTTGTCATGGTGCTTGGAGAGCTAATTGCTGGAAATGTATCCTTTAGCAATTGTCTGCTTTCCTTTTATGTTGACTGCTTAGTGAGGGCTGTTCATAACAGCTGGTAACAGGCAATGAATTTTTATACAGGAGACAATTTGGACAGTGTCCCCCACATTGCAGTATCCATATACCCACTGATACTTCCCAAACCACTCTGCTGTTGATGACGTACTACCCACTACCAGCTTCCTCTCTTCCAAGCACCTGCTAGCTCTCAGTCCCTTTCAAGCCTCTCTAAAACATCTCTTTTCCCCAAAAGGCCTCTGTTCACACGTGGGCACAGAGTACACTTCTGCACCTCCAATCCTGAAGAGTTGATTACCTTCAGCAGGGTGCTCAGAATTACAACCTGTCTGTCTCCGAGGCAGTTAATCTGTGCTGGCTAAGTGGGCAGCTGAGAGGGCATCCGTTCCTGACTTAGTTGCCTCAAGGAGGTGCTGCCCACTTTCTGATTTTATTGGGAAATCTATTTCTGAAATAGCAGTGTAGGCACAGATCCTCACCAAGCACAGAAGACATGTAGCAAACCCTCTGGGGTAGCATCAAAATGATTTATAAAAATCCAGCAATGCTATTAATATTCTCAAGACCCTACAGCTAGCAGGCTGATCTGTTCAGGACCAACGGTCATGTTGGCTGCAGCCAGCTGTTGGGGAAAGGGAGAGGAAGGAATGAACAATTAGGAAAACTAATAAAAATCGCAGAAAAGGAAGGAAGGGAGGAAATCTGGGTATTGCCCTGCATTATTTTTTAACAATTACTGATAACTTCTTGTTTAATATTGCTGGCTTTTATCATTTTGCTAATTGCTTTTTTGCATAGAGACAAGTATTTAACTTTTGGCTGCCCACTAGCAACAAATACATGTAAGCTATGGAACACTTTGTTTTTCCTCCTTACACGGTCGCTTGAAATCTGGAAGTCATGGCTCTGGCAGGGAGTCAAATGCATTCTGTAACATCCAGGTTATACAAATATTTGAAATAGGCTAGTCCTCCTACCAAGATTCAGTTTTTGACCCTGTGAGGCTGGTGGATTTCATTGAAGGCTAGATTTAGGGTTTTGCGTCATCATTCCTAGCTCCCCTTATGTTCCTACTTGTTTGTGCCAGTTTTCATATGCAATGTGGGTCAAATTCAGCTGAGGACAATTGTCTTAGTAATGTGTCCTTGAAAAGAAATCTTTGGGTTTTTTTTTTCTTTCATAATCATACCTAACTGATATTGTACTTTATTAGTCCTGTCATTTTTCTGGTGATCTTTGTCTGCAGAACTGGTACAGCACTGACAGTAATTTAACAAGCTACACATCTTTTTCTGTGTCCAGTATAGTATGGGATTCAATTTGATGCTGATGGCTAAATTTAGCCTTCTGAAGTGTGATAGTTGTCTAAGCTCCTGGCACTGTGGAGATGTAATCCCTATCATCAAGGGCTTGGACTGAATCTTACCCCAGTCATATCCTCATTTTTGAAGCATTTGTTCCATACTTGCTGAGACTTTAAATTGAAAGCCATTGTTAGAGTGACACATTTTTTCACCAGAAGAAATATTAAATTGATGGAGAAGAGAAAGGTTTGGAGTTTAGCTTCATTTAGTGTAGGGATCCAGAGGTTAGATACCCAACCAAAGCTTCCACCTTTCTCAAACCTGTAAAATTAGAAAAGGATCTCCTGCCAAGTTCTCGGAACATTTTGACATTTGCATGCTCACTTAGAAATGTACAGAAAAGTACAGTTGTGGAGGAAAAATCTCAAGACAGTATCCCACCCTGACAAATAGCGATATGTTTCATAATTTAACGGGAGGTATCTGATCATGATTTTTTTTTTTTTTAACTTAACAGTTACAATATCATCTAAATAATGACTGATTATCTTTATTGTTCATTTGTGAAAATAAGAGGAAAGAAAGGAGGCTGTACTTTACAATATCTTGCAGTTTAGAAGAGTATCACATATTCTTATATCTGAAGAGCTAACAGGTGGTCTGAAACAGAAGGAATAGATTTGGTGACCGTGTGTGCAAAAGATGAAGACAAAAAGGGATCTGAGAGCAAAGAAATATTTTTGTCTAGAACTGTTGACTTCAGTTCCTGTGATAAAAGACTTTATCAATTTCATACAGTCCAACTCTTCTGCTGGCTCACAATTCAGTATTGTCTTGTTATTTGAAATAAAGCATGAGGTTTTCCTTGAATATCTCAGTCAGGAAAGATTTAAATGAAGTGTGCCAAGGGATGTATTCAAATGTAACCAGACAGCTTAAGGATCAGACAGATTTGTCCGTTACTGTTCATCAGGTGGTAGTAATGTGGGCCAGTGATACAAACAGGCAAGCTCGTCTTGTAAGCAAGCTTTTTAGTCATGCTCTAACCCATAAATTAATCCTGAATACTCTCCATTTTTAGCAGGCTCAGGGGGGAAAAAAAAAAAAAAACCCTCAGGCTCTTCAATATTTTTCTGCCCTTTCCCATTTTTCATTCCTCATATGATTGGAAAGAGAGATCAGCCACCTGCCTGCCAGGCAGAATGTCAGGGGACTCTTAGCATTGTTCTGACTGGCTGCCAGGAACTGGGTTACCAAAAAAAGTAGGCTGAAGATGGGAATGAGCCAATCTTGGAAGCCTGCCGCTTGCCAGTAAGATGCTGAGTGACCAAAGGCACTCTCTCTTATCCTGAGTTCTGCACACTGCCATCACAAGGGCTTAGTGCCTGTACATTAAATTGGTTTTGCCTATGTATTTTCTTTTTCACAAGCTTATCCTCTGCAACACTTTTTATCCATAAATAGATGACAGCTGTGTATATGATCCAGTCAGCTTTAAAAGAAACAGGCACTCTGCATACTAGTTTACTTGATGTGAGTAATATTTAGGTAGGAACAGTGAGTCCCTTTGTAGTACTACGAGCAGTCCACAAGATGTCAAACTACCACAAAAATGGTAATTTCTATGTACCTGGGAAGCACTACTTTGAACAGTCTACACTGTTTCTGAAGACAGCTTCAAATTAAGGTGTTCAGACAAGCAGATGGCCACCCTCGAGTAAGAATGTTCTTAGCTCTATTGTAAACTTGCTGAGAACTGAGTTGCCAACTTGATTTAATCTCCAAATTATTAAAAGTGCATGTACACAATTACACCCACAAGCTGTAACCCATAGTTCTGTACAAGCTGCAGATTCAGTGGAACAGAAAGGAGTTGCAGTGGGTTGCCCAGCTGGAAACTGGTTCTGTCATGTATTTTGAATACACCCTATGGTTAGCAAGATTGCATCCTAAATACATCAAAACTAAGAAAACTCGTTGCAGTTCTCAAACCTGTCAATTTATGCAATGAGTACTCCTCTAAATACTTATTTCTAGAAGTTGCTATTCTTTTAAATTAAAAATAATAGTTACTTTACTGCTGCAAAGATTACTCCTTAGACCTAAAAGAAATTACAACTTGTCTGAAAAGTTCATAATGTTGTTTTCCATTAGTTTGGTTTGTGCAATGTGTTGAATTTATTTTAGCACTTCTTAGATATCTAGACTTTAAACTTGTATCTAAGAGTTTTAGTTCTTGGTTACAAGAGAATATCTTTGCTCTCAGAATATAGGCACCAAATGGAGTCTCCCTTCTCCTATTGCTTGTGAATAGAGAAAGAAAACTTCAGGCTGTAAAAATGTTAAAGGAAGTGTCTTCTCCTAGTTAGATAGCAGGTCTCAATGGACAAACAAAAATACACAAGAACCCCTGTAGTGTGGTCAGCACAGTGGTTATGAGCATCTGTCCATGAAAGTCCTACTGCTTTTCAGAAAAGCTGGAATACCTTCCAAACAGCATGAGCTGTCACACACTAACACTAAGGGCTTTATATAAGTTTCATGGCAGTTGCACATAGTACGTTGTGAGTGAGATTGTAAAGACAGCAAAGAAAATGAGTGCAGAACCAGTGACATGGTTACAAAAAGATGACTGCCAATATCTTTGGTTTCATACATACCAGTTTTAATGCAAACCTGAGTATGCTAAGTATGAGTTAGTGTCAAATGAAGGAAAAAATAACTTTACTGATGGACATTTAGGTGGCTGGCTACCTGAAAAATGTATCTTTAGATCATTCTAGCAAGCTTTGCAAGTTGTATTTATGCTCTGTTGTTTCTTGTTTTTCGGTAATTTCTTGGTAATTTCTTAAGGGTTAGAATGTAGAACATGGTAATTAAATGTGAAATGAGCTAAGTTGAATAAAATCTTGGTTCTGTGTTGGGATAAGATACTTAAGATGGGTGTTAGGAAAAAAATATTTTTATTGAATTAATATTTTACTTTACAAAGAAATGTCTAATGTAGCTGAGTTTGAATAAAACCAGCTACCAAAGAAGAAAAGAAAGCATGAACCAACATAACTCCTTCCTCCTCCTTTCTGTTGGAAAAAAAAGGTTTCACTGGAAAATTTCTTGAGCTGAAACTAGCAACTGTGTTCCATTTCCGAGAGTCCTGTATCAGTTTGGCAACAGGCTGGAGCTGAGCTGAAAAACCATGCAGCTGAGTCTTGATGTTCTGTGGAAAAAGAAATCAGGCATAGCTGAAGTGCTGTTAGCATAATTTTAGAACAGTTGCAATAATCATTTTAACACTTGTAAAACAAAATTTGCAACATCAATAGATATTATTAGAAAAATGCTTATTTTCAGCCAACTCCAGACTGAAGGATTCCTTCCCTCCTCAGCATCCTCCACTATTTGTTACCTAGTGATGGATCATTTTCAAGACCGTTATCGCCTTTTTTCCAAATTGTGAGCTGAAGCATTGCTGTTAGAGAACGTTAGTACTCATGATATGTGGCAAAGGTTTTAATCAAACGTTATTCAGGTAACTTAGCCAACAAGTATAATGGGCTTACCATGGACCTCAGCTTCATTAAGATTTTAGCTGTGGTTGTTTCATGGTCACTGATGGAGTGGGAAAAGGGTAGAGGAGCTGTTCTGTTTTGTGTCATGTTGACTAAAGCTACCCAGTCAGACAGTCTGTGATGCCATTAAAGGAGGCCATTGGAATTTGATTGGCATGGTTTACGTATTCCATATTTATTCTGAGTTTCTATAGACTGAATACTGATGCTTGTTGATAGGATCTTTTGAAGAATGAAACAGATGCAGAAACATTCGAGTGTGTGATTTTTTTTTTGTCTTTTTTTTTAATATCCTTCCTGTTTATTAGTGTGTAATATGATAGGGTGCAACATGACTTTGCATGGGCTATTTGCTATTTGAAACACTGGAGGAACTGCATAAGAAGGAGCACATGGTAACTAATATTCTGATTTCTGTTTGCAAATGTTTCAGGAATAATGTCTTCCTTAGACTGCCTGATAAATCATTGTAGAGGCAGTAACGTACTTAACTTCACCTCTCTTTTATGTGCTTCAAGATACATAAATATCTCAGATTCTCAGGACTTTCAACTGTTAAAATTTATTAATGCTACCCAGCAATGGGAATAATTATGGTACCAGGAAGTGATGGAAAAAGGAAGAAAGGAAGAAGAAGGAGGAAAAAAAGTCCTTCACCACCCCACCCCTGTTTAAAGGTCTGTTTGGAAGTGCACCAGCAACACTGTTTCAGTACATATTTGTATATAAATGAAAATAAAGTGTTTTCTCCTACAGTCTGTCTCTCTGAAAAGAAAAATACAATAAACAAAAATAGTGCTAATATGCTTCTTCCTTCAGCACATACCCTATATATCATAACACATAAAAATTCATTATAAAGGAAAAAAAAGTGGATTACTAAGTACAAGACAAAGTGTATATTTTTTTCCTGCCCTGACATCTCTTTATTCTCCTCACCTTTTGGCCCAAAATAACCTAGCTTTGAAAGAAGTTATGCTATTTAATGCTGCAGGTAAGTTTATTATGGAGAAAATGGGAAGAGATTATAGCAATTTGCTTATTAAGTAGGAGTCTGTATAGTATAGAATAGACTGAAACTGGTTGGAAAGGTATAATCAATAAATAAACTCTGTTGAAACCAAGTTGAAAACTGAGGAGCAAATTATTTGGTTTATTTTATTATCTTTCATGTCAAGGAGAGCATCTATTGTTTATTACCTAAATGTTGATATTTTTACATATGCCAAATGAAAGAAATAGAAGAATGCAATAGATCTGTCAGTTCGAGTTTCAGTGAGTGAGGTACTATTTGCAGGGAGAAATGAAATGTGTGTAATGTTCTCTTAGACCAACTGATACACCTGGATACAATTTGGGGCACACAAAGCCTCTTGTTTGAGGAGCCTCTTATTGAGCCTCTTATTTGTCTGGTGTCTTCTTGAGTGTTGCAGGAACTTAGCTTTGCTATTTTCACTTACTGAATATGCTAATAAAATTTGCTGGTGCGGTGCTAGGAGGTGTCATCAGTATAAAAGAGAACTGAGATCTCATATAAACTCTAGATGATCTTGAAGTCTGAAGCAAACGAATTGGAATGAAAGTGGTTAGTATAAAATGTGGTATTTAAGCTGAAAAATTAGCAAGAAGGTAAAAGCTTGTTAGCATTCAACAGCTACAGGGAAGGATGCAGAATGGTGATTCAGTTATTTGGTGAGCATAAATTATGTGATAGTGCCATGAGCATAGTAAATTGAATTTGCTGTTTACTTCAGCAGAGGTAGGCACATGTAGTGTCACTGTAGGAAGGACAGGTATGCATGCCTTTGAAATACTGTATGTGATTATGGCCACTGATATTCAAGAAAGCTGAACTTAACTTGGAATAAGTGTAAGGAAGGGCTATTAGGATGAAGCAGGGAAGAGATCTGAAGGTCCTTCTTTGTTTAGAAAAATGAACTCAGATAAGAGATCTGGTCTCTCATCAGATCTCTCAGATCTGATCAGATCATCTGATCTCTCATCTGTCATACATCAGAGGAAGGAGAGCTGTATGAGATAAGGAGAAAAAGGCATAGCAAGAAATGTGTATAAATTTGTCATAAATGAATTTAGGCTGAAAACTAGAAAATACTATATAGTCCTCGCAGCAGTGAGGTTCCAAATCAATCTTCCAATAAGAATAATAAGGACAAAGATATACTCTTTTGTAAGAACAGGAATTAATGAGTGATATGGTTATCGGCAGTAACTACAAAGTCAGCTTGGTGATCCTGATGCTAACTTACTTTTCCATTCCAGTGGTTTTAACAAAGCTAGATGTATTGGTCAACATTCTTTTGGATTATGCAACATCATGCTCAAACTTCTCCAACATAATGCTCTTAAGAACGTACTCTATGTTTTTAAGTATCTCTGACTCTTTAAGGAGCCTGCACATGACATTAAACAAAAAATTCATTACAACGTGCTTTGCTCCTAAATAGACATAATCAAAATAGATCTATCAAACTAGATGGTAGGAAGAGACTGACTTAAATGGACAAAAGGCGTTCTTCCAAGCTGCAGAACACAAAGCAACAGAGTATGTGACTCAGAATTTGTTATCTTTCTATATAATGACTAGAATCACGAGAATGAATGCATTACATTTCACTGGCATATGTAGCTTCCTAAGGGTTTGTTTTTCTGTCTTCAAGACTTAGAGGTGCCAGACATATCCAAGTAGTTGTCACCAACCAAGAAAGAACATCTTTGGCATCCATTGTGCTTAGTCAGACAAAAACCCCCTCTGAAATAGCAGAGCTGTTAATTGGGTGACCTGGTCACTTTGAGAATAATTAAAAAAATTAATGACACAGGACTGAAACTCAAGTTTTCTAACTGTTTGGTTGAAAAATAATTTTAATTTGCTTCATTTTTTTCTTAAGACTATTAAAATAATGAATGTAGTAGCTCATGAAACGTTATTTTAGAATATCATGTAGATAAGCTGGCAAGGATCCTTGTGCGGGGGTAGAAAACCATGATTCAAATCCCTGCCCTGAATGATGAAAAGACTTAGTTTGAACTGAGAGCTCTTATCTCTCAAGTGAGAATCCAAAGTCTGAGATGTTATGAAATATTTGGAAGTACTATTTAGGATCCTACATTAATTCCTCTTGTTAGAGCTATTTCAGAGTCTACTATATTTTTGGAGTTTTATGAAGAGGTTTCAGTAAAAGTTTAGATATTAAAACATGAAATATAGTCAATGTCAAAGCCTGAAAGTATTCTGCTGTCTTGTCTGATGAACGGCGCGGGGGGTATTCCTGTGGGCCAGTTAACACCATCTAACAGTAGCTGAACTCTGAGCTCCTGTATTCCAAGAGGGTCTTTTTATCAGAAAAGGCAAGGTGAAAAGGCAATCCAAATCCCTAGCCTAAACCATAAACTTTTTTTTTTCCCCCCAGTCTAAACTGTCAATGATTGCTTGGCAAAAAAATGAAGAAAAAAAAACAAAGACAGAAACTTTCTACATTTTAAATTAAGGTGAATGTGTTTATTCTATTAATTATTTAGGGTCTGCAAACATTGTCATATTCTCTATACCAAATATGTTTAGAATCTGTTAAACAGCTATTAAAGAGACTCCTGAGGAAGAGATGAATTTGTTTTAACTGAAATGGCTGCCTCAGCCCTATGTATACTGCAAATGCAGCTAGATAATTTAACTGTTCTTTCTGCACCTGTATTCAGTACTGTTTTCATTCCCATATAAGTGAAATTTCAAGGGGTGCAGGTGTAATAAATTCAATATATAAACACATAAAAGAAGAGGTTCTATTTCCTGTGTCCTATGTAATATCATATTACAAATCATTATTTTGTTACCAGATTTTTCTCAGTATGAAAAAAAATTAAACCAACTTTTTTGGTTGAAGAAAGATACTACACAGGAAAATGATCTAATGGTCTTTGATACTGAATCACTTGATAATACAGGCAATGTATTTTCTATTAGTTACTTTTTTTTTCAAATATAGTGAATATCCAACCTGCCTTTTACAGTCTCCTTTAACAGAGCAGCAACTTTGAAAACTGAAACTTACAGGCAACATTTTGTGTCATTTATGTGATGGAAAATGCTACAGCCAAGTTATTTTTACACCAGGTTATTTTTACACCATGCAAATAGGAAGCATCCTTTAGATGGTGTTTAATTTTGTCAGGTTTTACACATGTGCTTTACTCTCTTGCTTAAAACAATTGTAGATCCCAAGATAAATGTTCTTCGTTAGTGAAAGCAATGCGCCCTAACAAAGTGAGGGATTAGCTTCTTTTAGAAATCTTATGACTCAACAGCTGTGATGTCCCAACTGATGGTGAGACTGCTTCGAGAGCTTTTTCCCCCAGTATATTCAGGATTTATTTATTTTATTGCCGAAATACAGTACTGTTTTTAATGCATCAGGAAAAAAACAGAAATAACTAGTCAAGTCTGGATACAAATGAAAAGCTCCAGTAAACAAACAAACAAACAAACAAAAATTTCTAGTAAACAAAAGTTACATAAGTGAGTGTAATAGTGTATTTTGTATTATAAAGATTGTTCTTTACATAAGAACTCACAGAATAATTTCCTGTTTTCTATAATATTTACCTTTTTATAATTCTGGATATTGTATACTGCTTTTATAGACACATTGACTGAGGAAATCAGTCTAGGTTTTATGATTAAAATAAAGGATTTATTACAGTGATTTTTCTATGCTGGGTCTACTTAGAGCTGAAATGACAATGTATGCTACTAAAACAGTAGTTGGACTTGACAATATGTTTGTAAGCAATTCTTGCTTGCAAATATTCAAGTCATAGTGGGATCAAATGATACGAACACCCGTGTCCATTATTTTCTGTGCGAGGGACCTCTTTTAACAAGCGTAGCTGTCTGCCGCTTACTTGCGTTTTCTGTACCTGTATGAAATTTGCATCTCTGGTGCAGTCAGTGGTGCAAAGCTCTGTTGTGATGAATGACTGAAGACTTCTTGCTGCAACATGAGTGGGTAAGAAAAGTGTGTATAAAACTTGCTTTTGGGAATAATTCTTGACATGCATGCATCAGCTTTTCCTCTGACAGAATAACTCAAATCATATCTATAAGGTAATGGTAGATGATACCACCTGCTGAAGAATTTAAAAGAGATTCTTAGTTCCCTCTCCACATCTTCTCCCCACAAACACTACTCTGCAGACCACTTGACTTTTGTAATATTATTTTCTAAACTGTTTAAAATGTTCTGCTGCTGTTTAGACCATCTGTTCCTTGCAAACAGTTGTCTGACACCTCCATTCACTATATTGGCAATGGCCTAAGTAGTGCCAGAACTGGCAAAAGCATTTTACCTTGTTCTCCTGCATAGCTGTTTATCTTCCCCTTGTTTATCATTCTCTAAATTAGAAAGTAAAATCCTTGCTCCAGATGCAGCCAAATCCATCACTGATCCTACTAATAACAGAAAAAAGTAATAAGGGTGATATTTCAGTAAACATGGATTGTGGTAGTGCTTTCCAAACCTGTTTTGAAATCTCTTCAGCAGAAGGGTTTAATTTTCCCAAGGGCTGATATCCCTGTAACCCAAAAGTATAATACACAAATAACATAAATAAAACATGAAATTTCAAAAGCATATAAATACTATCAATTTTTGGCTTGGGAGATACAAGATTATAGAAGGCATCACCAAAATCCTGTGAAACAATAGTAACATGAATAGAGGATTGTTCTGACTAGTCCTGGGTTTTAATAGGAAGGAGGTACAAATACAGCATTTTGCTCTGGTTTAGCTTTAGGTTAACATATGTGATTTAGTCTGAGACTGAATCAGACAAAATTCTGGCTTGACTTTGGCTTAGCCAAAAACTTCCTGAGCTCTTTTCAGGAGATTTTGGTTATCTTGAATAGCCACAATGAAAAAGTGTTCGTTTGTTTCCTTGTTTTGTTTTTGTCTTCCATCCAAAATTCTTAAATGTCAGCATTCTTTATGATCTGAATTCAAAACAAAAGGCACCTACACGATTTTATGAGAGATCTCAACCTATGTAAGGAGAGGAGTTTCACAATAATGTTTTTTTTTTAAAAATGTAAAAAAGCAGAGAAAGAAAATATGACTAAATAAGTCACTTCTTTCAGAGAAGCTTGCAGAATAATATACTAAAGTATAATGTTAAAAGTGGCTTTCAGAGTGAAAGATGTGCTGGCTTACTTCAGTCTTGAAGTAGTTAAAAAGAGAAAACTTACACAAAAAGCATGCGAGTGAGGAAGAAGGTTTCTATATCTTGGTTTTCACAGAAGATCTAGGCAGCTCACAGGGAGATATTTCTGCCATTGGCGTTAGCAGAAATAAATGTTTTTATGGGCTTCAGCAGTGTGTGTGTTTATATACATCTGTGTGTATGCACGCATGTGTGTGTGTAAACATGTTTCCTTTTCACCCATAATGGTTGAATGCGATTTTAAGTGTGTGTGTGATTGCTGGTTGTGGGAGTTGGTTTGTTTTTAATTATAAATATCAAGGAATCCACCACTTGTCATCACTTTTTCCTGATTTGTGGGACAGCTTCCTTAAAATCTCAGTGTCGTGAATGTCTGAGTGACCTTAAGGAGAGTTAGTGGCTGTTTAATCATTCTTTCTTCATTAGGGATTGTAATATAATGTGGGGTTTTTTGTTTTCTTTTCTTTTTCCTGGAGAGTTTCCACCAGTCTCATTAAGAGTGTTTTCTTCACTCAGTTATTCCAATCCCAAATCCTTACTTCCCATGACACGCCAGTTTCAAGATCCCTAAGATCAACAGTCAGGGATGCTGATTACTGTAGTTTTCACAGTCAGGGAGGGACTAGTCGTCTTGTACCACCCTTTCAAAAGTCACCAGCTTTTGTCCTGCAGAATAATAGCAAAAGATATTTCTAATGTATATACCAGGCAGAAAGGAAAGAGAAACTTCTATTCCTGGTAAGAAGCTTTTGCACTATTCGGCAGCCAACACAGTGCCAGAAGCAGAGGTAAGAACACAGGTGGTAATAGGGAAAGAGTAGATTAGAGGATAATTACTTAAATAGATATTTTCAAGTCAGTTGGCCTGATGTGATTCATTGCAGGTTATAGTAAGCAATGATGGAAATAACCAGGGAAGCACTAGCAATTTAGATAGGAATTTGAGAGGGAAAGAGAAACAGAGAGTCAAAGATTTGAAGAATTATCAGCCTCAGTTCCTGGAAGACCATGCTCGGTACAATCACTGTCAGGCACCCAGGAAATAATATCATGGATTTGTCAAGAACTAAGTATGTTAAGCTAATATAGTTTCCCTCAAAGTAATAGGCCGTTTGCATAGTGGAGAAGCAATTAATATAGTACTTTGTCTTTGAGAAGCCTTTTTGACACCGTTGCTGAATACAGTCTCATAAGCAATGGTTTAAATATCTTGTTTCAATAAAAACTGGCATCTCTTATGCACATGAATAAATTGTGTTGGGGGGGACTCTCTTCAAATTATCCATTGAATTGGACACTGAAAGGATCTTTTCTGCTTCTAGTATTGGTCAGTATTTCCACTGCTGAGTTGGAGATAGAATAGAAAGTAATACTTACCAAATTTGCAGGTATCATTATGTTAGGAGTTCAGGGTCTGCATTAGAGTGAAGTAACATTTGGATGACCTTTTCCTTAGTGAAAAGTTATCATTTTTCTTCCAGCTAAAACTCACATTAGTCAAATGTATGGAATCATATCCAGGTGAGAATAATCAAAGATGTATATAAAGGTTAGAGACAATTCATTACCCAACAATGCTGACTGCATTTTGGGGGGATGCAATTTAAGAAAGGTGTGGACCAACTGGAGAAAGTCTGGATGAGAAGCAGTGAAAACAATCAGAGGTCTGGAAAAGGGCATGTGTGAGGAGCAGTTGTGGTAATTAAGATGCTTTAAGCTGGAGAAAAGAGACCTGATGGCAGGCTAAAAAATGCCAGAAGTTGCCAACAAAGAGAGAAGGAAATACAAAATCTTCTGCACAGACACTGTGGAAAGGATGAAGAGGAGTCTTAAGCTTAAATTACAGTGAGGAAAGTTTAAGTTAGCAGGAAAAAAGCCTTTCCAGCAGAGAGGAAGATTAAACAGTGAAATAGACTCCAGTGATGTCTATACCAGTGATGTTCTATCCGGTCTTCATCGCTGGACTTCTTAGGAACAGATCAATAGATACCTGCCAGGAGTGAAATAAATGCATCTGATTCTGCTGGAGGGGGGTGGAAAAGGTGGATGACCTCTTAAAGTCCTTTCACTTCTGTCTCCATCGCTCACCCAAATGTTTGACACAATCAGGCCTACACATACATCTTTGGCTTTTTTTTTTTTTTTTGTATCTTCTCTGTCTGGAGTCCAGTGGTTTTGTTTTTTGCTCAGACCTCCCTTTTTTAGGGAGTGACACTAGTGAGCGCATGTGGCTTAGTAGTTTTAATAAATATGGCTGGCTCTCCCCCTAGTGGCCTCACTCAGTTGGGATTTATTTAGTGGAAAGATGCTTTCTCCTCTGCACTATGAGGTTTAGCACCCACAGACATGGGGAATCCAGGGACAGATGTATTGTAACCTTATCAGATGTTTAGCATTTTGCATGATAATTATAGCTGTCCCTTACACTGTTGTTTTGATCACAGTTAGGAATTCATCTGCGACTTCTGGTTGAAGCAGGCAGTATGAAGTGGGCTGCTTTATGGTGCAGTTTTCCTGAGTTTAACTTCAGATTAGCCCTGGTAGCAACACATAGCATTTCATCTTCTTTGACCCAGTCTTTTTAATTTTAAACTAAGCAATATAGGTAAGTGCTCAATAAATTTCTAAAGTATAGCTACAGTTGTTAAATGGGAGGCAGACTTTCACTTAAAAATCAGACCATGAAAAAGGCAGTGTGAATCAGAAACAAGAGAAATTGCAGATGGTCCCCAGACCATGAAAGTTAGTTTGGAAGTTGCTATTAGGGATTAAAATAGTTTGGACAAACTGCCAAGTTCAGCTTTTCAGCCATACTTCCAGTGACCCCCTCAGGTGCTTTGCCAGCTGCTTACTCCTTCTGGTAGCAAATCCTGGAGGGAGGAAGTGGACCCTCTTGC
>NW_020450638.1:463953-573953 GCF_003343035.1 Apteryx rowi
CAATCCCTTCCTACTTCTCGGTTTGTTCTTGTTGAAAGAGAGAAGATAAGTCCAATTCTCTTTTTTAGGGCTTTTGTATCTCATTTTTCATCTCTCTTACCTACTCCATCTCCTAGTATGAAAGAATAAGAAGTTTAGTAGTTTGGCTCTTTATTATCTCAATAGGAGTGTGGCATTGTGCTTTTAAACTCATACACTATTGTACACTAAAAATTTTACCCAATACAGTAGCTTTGACCTGGATGGATATGTTAGAAATGGCACTTGTCTATGTTTGACTGGTGGTACTGAATCAGTATTTATCTTGCCATGGTTTACTTTATTCAGGCAATTTTCTGTAGATCTGGGGGGGAGTTTCCAGGAAGGTAATGATGTTTATGCATTGTTTTCTTGTACAGAAGTTGTAGTGAAATTCATCTAAGGAAATATTGTACCCTGCTGCAGGAATATGCAATAGCAGTTAAAAACTGTTCTGCTACCAAGCTTGTTTTATGTGGAAAGGTAGATTGCTACTTAATATATTGTTGTATTGCTCTACGTCTTTATTTTCTTTCTGAATATCAACACTGCTCTGTCTTCAGACAATTTTTTTTTTCATTTGTTTCTTTCTCCCTTTATTTGGCACCAGCAAGTAAACCTTGAAATGGAAAAAAAAGTTTGAGATTGAAGAGGGAGGTTTTGTGACTGTATAGCTCGGAGGTTATACACTTAAAAAAAAATTTTTTTTTTTTAATGGAACTTTAGAAGGAAGTTGAATGATGTGCTATTTTTAACCTTTCTAGGGCACTACTACTATGGAAAGGTTTCAAGTAGACTGTATTATTCCTCTTTATTAAGATTATGTGCTTTTGCTGTTCATCGTTATACAGATAATTGTAAGTGAACAAGATTACAGTTTCATGCAGAATGTCAAAGCCTTGCAATATATGTGTGTGTGTGTGTATATCAGAGTCTTTTATGATAAAAGCAAGAAAAGCATAGTACAATATGAGCCTTTTAGACAAGGAACAACAATAAAATGTAAATGTAAAGGTATAAAATATTTTATATTCCTTTACTGAAATTCAGCCTTTTGAATCTAAACAGATGGATTTATTTTCTTCAACTTCACTCTATGGATTTATTAATAAGTCATTCTAGGAGTTAAAATTGACTATCTAGTTACCTCTTTTTCAGATATCCCCTTCTAAATGAGCTAAACCATAAGCCAGAGTTCTCAGACCAGCTGTCTAATACTGACTCCTAAATCCTTATGAATTTAGAAATTAAGCTATGCTAAGGCAATCACAGCAACAGAAGTAGTGTTCTCTGGCTCCTGAAGCCAGTAGTTGTTTTTTATTTCCACAAGCCCAAGTTCTCCTCTGAGTTCAGCTTCTGGCTGGGTTTTGACAGAGCTGAATATTAAAAATGATTAAATTATATGCAGTCTCCGATGTGACGTATACTGGAACTGTAACAGCTCACGTGTTGTTTGATGGCCTATGCATATTGTAAATAACTATTAAGAATTCTAACTTTGGCTCAGTAAATAATGCTTAGAAGATGATATGGGAAGGTCTGCTTTATAGACTCAGAGAATTGCCTTTTTAACAGAAAGCTTATTTTTGATTAGTTTAAGTAGTTTATAATTCTAAATGAGATTGCAAGTGAATGTTGAATGAGAGGAGCTATAACATGTTACTTACTTGTGACTGATTATATTAGTCATACAGACTATAAATTACTGATGATTAATGTGCACCTGCTCTGAATAAAATAGAACAGCATTTTATCAACACTTACTAAATCTTTTATTTGAAATATGGAAGCATCCTTCTTCATCCTCCAAGTATACTTTTAGCAGATTTTAAATATTTTAGTTTTTAAAGCATTCCTAACAGTTTCACAATGATACAGTATCTCTGAGTAATTACAGTGAAATATGCTTTATAAATGAGGATGAAATAACACCGTCTATATTGAGTCAACACAATAAATCTATATATCGGCAACTGTCAGTTTGATGTATATTCTTTTGCATTTTGTTTGAGTTATAAATTGATCAAGGTGTTACACATTCAAGGCCAACTTCAGACCTATTGCAAAAGGGCAAAATTTTGGGACTACATGTAGGCTTTTAATTGGTGAACTTAGCAAGTGAAAATGCCTTAATTTATGGGTGAAAAGATGACATGGTGGAGTGTTAGGTTTTGTCAGATCTATGATTTAACCATGTCTTCTGATAGTGCATCTTTTCTTTAAAGAAGCATTTTCTGCAATAGCAGGAAAGTCTCAGCTATCTCTTATTACTGGACTTCATGACTGCAGGAAAAAATTTTAAATTGTGGCCTAAAGGTCCAAAAAAACAACAATGGAAATACTCAACTTTTTTTCTCCCCAAGGTTCTGAACCTTGACTTTTAGAAAGATGTGGGAATTCTGCTAGCTTCACTTGTCTAAAAATTGTGTGTCTAGGCTAGATACCATGTACTTATGGTCTGTAGTAGCGGAGAAAGCATTTATCTCTGGAGAATGATTTATTCCATCATAAGATAAATTTTAAAATGCAGATTTAAATTTCTATTTCCAACCAGTTCTAGTGCCCAAATTTTCATTTGCTGGAGGGACACAGCTTGGAGTCCCTATGGCACACTCTCCCTGTGACCCTCAGGCCATTTTGATGAACGTGAGGGAGCTTTCAGTGTTCACATGCACTTTTGCCTGCCTTGACCCTTGCGGTGGCAGCCCATTGCCTGGCCTTTGCTGCTCACACAGGGAACACTCTGTTAGGTGCAGTGGAGGAGGTGCTGGGTAGCTATGGCACTTGTGTCACAGGCCTGGTAGTTTGATTCACTACAACCTTGGGTGATGAACACCCTATTGTTTTCTAATTTTAAAAATGATACTTCATTCAAGTCAGATTAAAGTAAAATGGTTATACAAGCATTTGCTCACAACAGCTAAAAGAGTCAGCACAGTTGCAAACGTCTCTAACTATTTGCAAGGCGACATAGGTGAAGAAATAGAAGAAAATCCTTGTTTAACTTGCTTGTACTAAGTAAAGTCTCTTTCTCCTCCCTGTCCACAATTCATCCCTTTTTCTCCTGGCCCAGTGTTGGTCAGGGTTTCAGCCTCTGTACTTTTTCTTTCTGTTGGAAGATATCTTAGCTTTTGCAACCAGTCTCCTTTTTCAAATCTTCCAGGTAGACTAGAGTGGTTTAATCTTTTGTCTGAAAACTCTTCATAATGCTGCTTGCATAGAAGGAAAGATCGGCCACATTCTGAATTACAGCAAAGAATGTTTCTCTTCCATAGGTATGTGCATATTTTCCATTAAAGTAAAAATCATATGATTTTCCTGGTTAGTAACCAGCTCTTTGCTTCTCTTTTCTTAGGTAACTATTTGGTATTCCTCACTGAGGAATGCGTTTTTCACCGGACCTTATATATCAGTCTGTACCTAAAAAAATATACATGACAGAAACAGCCAGCTTGTAAGAGGCTCCTGCTTAAAGTTCCCTACCCTTTTGTGGCTAGATATGTTGTAACATAAAGTTAGGAAGAAATGATTATTTGCAGTTTTATCAAATCATATTCTTTACCAGTGTTTTCTGTAGTGGTTTACAACCTTTCTTTACAACCTTGCTTTTCTCTATTTTTGGTAGGTAAAAGAGTAATAGCTAACAAAAGGACTTTCCCTGAAGACTTTTCTATCACTCTACTTACTTTTGTCATGTATAAAAATTATGCATATAAGGAGGTTACAGAAAAGTATATTATCTGCCTACGCTGTACATCAAGCAAATGACTCAAGAAAAATGAACTGACATCAATATAATACAAAATGAATTTATTCCATTGAAAAGAATAAAGATCTCATGTATAGTATTAGATCTTCATGCTCATTAAGTTTACAGATACTGTGGAAAAAATTCCATGGTAGACAATAGCAAGATATTTGGTGATTATTTATAGCTCTTAAATGGCAGCTAGATATGCAAAACCAGTGAAACTGAGCTCTCATGTTTTGCATAGGGGCATGGAAAGGAAAGTTTTGTACTCAGAGCTCTGTGAAATGATCTGTTGAAGGAAGAAAAAGTGACTTGTAAACTAAATATTAAATATTTCTGTTACACTTTCTGCAGGGTGTGAGCTCATGAACGTGGCTAACATTTGATTTACCACTCTTAGGGCCAAGAAACTAGCTCATTCTGAAACAGTTTTCAAATAAACTGAGTGCAGAATCATATGCTATCTCAAAGCAAACCAACAAATTTGACAAGTGCAAAAGGAGTTTATTGGGGAAAAAAATCCAGAACTGATGTGAAAAGTATGTATATTTTATGTTTCCGTCCTTTGTGCCTTCTCATGAGAATTCTGATGGGGAATATTGGGGACATATTTTGAGCGACTCTAAGAAGCAAATCATCTAGATGATGGAAACATTGATTTCTGTTATAAATTAACAGCAGAAATTTTAATACTTCATAGTGTAACTTGTGGGTCCACAACAGGTATAATGTTGAAAATCAAAGATGAGAACACTAGAGAAGGAACATTTTACTGTTTTTGTCATGTTTTTCTTTCATTTTCATTTAAAAAATAAGGAAGTGAAATGCTTCCTTTTAATATATCCCATAGCTGTAGTATTACTTATAAATGGTGTTTAAGAACAAATAATGCCGGGAAACTTTTACAAAGAATTACATATTTACTATAATCCATTTTAAAAATCCCATCTATGTTTTTGAATGTTGGATTTTCTCCTTAGAGATGACTAAACTTGAACACAGTCCTTCTGACTTTCTGCCACCAAAACTGTTTTTGACATCAGTGGAAACATTTCTACATTGATTTGATAGGGACAAGCATAACAAGCAGTCTGATTAGACAGTCTTGATCTAACAAGCTTATGTGTACTGTCTTCACTTAGATACTTTAAATCAAGTTGTTACATGTGTTGAAATGCACACTTTCCAACAATAGAATATTGTACTAATTTCATAGCAAAGGAGATATGAATTAGCAGAGTATGTTGAAGGCCTGCTGTCAGTTCATGGAAATGTTGATGATTGCTCTATTCAGACAAGACTGTCTATGTATAATATTTTTCTTAGTTTCTCTTTTTTTATTATTGCTAATAGTCTCCATATAAAGAATGCATTCATTGTGGTTTCTCTGGTGCTTGTACTCCATGCAGCATTTTGGTTTATTATCGTGAAAGCAATTAAGTCGCACACATACAACTATGATTTCAAAAAGGAGTAATTGGCTTGAACAGCCAAATTAAAAACAAACAGATAAACAAACAAAACTTTTCCAGCTGGCTTCTCTAAAACTTTGTTTAAATGGAAGCACCCAAATCATTTAAATCACTTCAGATTACAGCAGCTTATATTTTAGTATATTATCAAAGTAAACTAGGTTGCACAGGATACCTTTTTATTGTTATTTTTCATCTTATGCTGATTTATTTAGTTTTTGATCCAGAGCTATTTCTTGCCAACTTCAATTTCATGCTCTTTGTATTCTAGTTCTAGGCTTTGACTGGTAAATGCTGTGCAGGCACACTTATGCTTGAAAGCAGGAAATCAAGACAACCCTTTCACTGGAATTAAAAATCTGTTTAGAAATGGTTCAATGTTTACCAGCTTTTGGGGTTCATTACCATTATTGTTAAAGACATTGGACCACAAGTCAGGAGATCAGAAAGTAGTATATTTTGATCTGTCTTCTGATAATTATAGCTTCTATATTTCCCTTGTTCACTCTAAATGTATACGTGTCATTGGAGGAGCTTCCAACTCCTACAGATCTTTTAATTGAGATTTTGTCGTACCCTGACATATTCTCCTTGCAGGACCTTTCTGTACAAAGTCATAAGAAGAACATGCCTATCCTGTAAAGTACTTGCATCAGTGCCAAACATGGTCAGGGGTCTACATTGTGGTTGCTGAAAATGTGAGGGGTAGTAGTCTTACAGAAGGCCCAGTAGGCAGCCATAAAATGGACTGGTTTTAAGAGATTTATCACCAACTGAAACACGTTTTATACTCCTTAATATTGTCCTAAAACTCAGATCCTTCATCTTTCTTCCTCCCATGTGTGCTGACATGACAGCTTTGAGAATGAAAGAGAGGTTTATTAAATCAAAGTCAGTGCTTTATGGAACTCCTGTCCTCGGGTTTTCCTAGCTTTGAGACAGAAAAATAGAAATGAAGAGTTAATCTGTTCAGTTTTTACAAGGTAGTATTACAGAGACAATGCATGTTAATGATGTATATATAGTAAAAGGGCAACATCTGGATAAAATTAGAAGATCCATATTTACTTTTAAATACCATATTCTGTAAAATAAATCTAGCCATTACATGCATATACACCTTTTTTTATTCCAGCACTTCATTTACAGAATTGGGACCACAAGCTAAGATACTACTGCTAGCTTCTTTCTTCTCTGATTTATAAGCAAACGCTGGGACAGGGCAGGCTCTTGCATCCTCTGAATAAGCTAGCCCATTAAGGGGGATAACATAGGCATTATCAGACAGTTCTAGAGTACTGAATCATCAATGATACAATGGGAATGAAAAATCTGGTTCTGAAGAGCAGACTGTAGTCTATGTCTTTATATTCAGTTACAACCCACTCTTGGTTTTGATCATCTGAAAAGATGGATGCCTGTACATAGGCATCTATGTCGTTTCCAGGAGAATTCCTGTGTTACAGGATGTTCTTGGATGGCGTGCTGAGGCTTCATGTGCTAATAGCCTAAGCTATTCATTTTAAGTTGAATTAAAAGAAATATCACTTAACAATGAAATATTTCTCAGAGTAAGAATAAGCATGATTATTAAATTTTGTGGCTAGGCTGTTCCTCTGGAAGAAGAAAGACGGAGGTTCCAGGCGCTTTGCAAGTGAGTGTTTGCATATATATTATTATCTCGTTATTGAAACAGAGTCTAGTCATCAGCATATTCACTTGGAAGATGGTGTTTCAAATCTTCTCAGACTGAGCAAGCAATTGAACCTTGATCTTACCTAGAGCTAAATGTGCTGTTAAGCCATTTTCAAGTGGTTCAGGTTAAAAACAATTGTCACTGGAAAACTTATTTTATCATCAAATAAAGATTCTGAATAAAATAAAGGGAATTTATCAGAGGAATAAGAAGGTGCTTCTGATTTGTGCAGTTGTTATACAGAGCAGGATTACATTTTGAGATTCCATGGTCCTACCACTGCTGTAAGAGCAACCATCATCACCTTCGCAACCATGTGCTTCCTTCAAGCAGGATATGGGGTGAAAAGACCCCAGGAAATGAATGGTAGCTTACAGGAGCTGTTAGAATACAAAAATAACCTCTGCTCAGAAACTATTATTCTAACTATTTTGCTTCCCATCTGAGATGTTTTCTGTAGTTGTGCCAATTTTCCCCTTGCAGAGTAATCTTTGTATGACCCGAGAGGTCTGATCTGTTCATATAGTCTATCATAAATAACTTCATTATGTTCAAACTGTGGATTTAATTTCTTTTAATGTGAAAGCCATTAAAGAGTATCTTGCCTCAGGCAAGTCTGCCTAAGTAAATAATAATAATGTTTTATGGAGATGAAATTGTTGAAGAGAATTGTAAGTAGCCATCATTTTTCTATAACTCTGAAATGATTTTCACTCTCATAAAAATAGCCTTTAATTTCCTTCTGAAAACTCTCTCTGTTTTGTCCAGAATGTAAATATCTAAAGCAAGTTGGGGGAGGAGAAATTCTCTCTTTTGAAAGAGTTCATTTTTATTTGAGAATTTCTCTTCAAGAGAATGCCATCCATGATGTGTAGGTTGTTCAGTCTCTTTGTACACCACCAGCCTGGACACTTAGCAGCATATGTGTAAGAAAGGGGTTGGAGGAGCTACTAGTTGTATTTCTGCAATTAACTTGGAGTTGTAAACAATTGCCAGGTTTGTGCAGAATGCAGATATCTAAAGAAAAAATCCAAAATGCTGAAATAACTTGTTGACTGTGCTTTGTAGATGGAAGTCCAAGAATGCAGTTAGGTGAAAAGAATCATGTTTTAATTAATTTTTTTGAGCTGTATACACCAGTCCTTGAACACACGTGGTCCAAAGCACTATTCCAGACCACAGTTCTCTTCAAAATCTCAACCTGCATGCCAGCTCTACCAGTATTTGACTCTAACTAGGAAGGCTGATGCTGAGAGTGAGATGCCTTGCTGTTTATCATAGCTCCCCCCAGGTACCCTACGTTGTTCAGCTGACACTGCAGAATGTTGTCAGAGGCACCACAGCACTAATGTGCTGAGAAAAAGAATTGACAATACTCTGTACTGGCGCTTCCAGGTGACTTACTAGTGACTCCATTGTCTAACTAAATATACTCTGAACATTCAAAGAGGAACGATCGAACATAACCAGAAGTATTCCTTTCTTATTAGAGAAGTAAAGAAATTGCCTCTTAATTTCAGAAGCACCCAACTCAATAGATACTTGCTCTAAATATTCATTCATGTAATTCATCAATCTCAGCATGTTTTCTCACTAGGCATTGGTCCTCTCTAAAAATTAAGGTTGAATTTTCTCAGCGTGACTTAATTCCATTGAATTTCAATCTTAAACCTTCTATTGTTTAAATGTATTCACTCTACACTGTTATGGTGACAACTGCATAATATAATGTCAGTCTTTATTATGTATATATGAGCGCTGAAGCGGCAGAAATGAACAGGAAGAAATATCACAGAAAATGACTTTTTCTATGGAGGAAGAAATGAGCTGGAACTGTGCCAGGCACACTTTGTCAGCAATAACAGTCATCTTCAAAAATTCAGAAACCCCATATCCTACCTTATAAAACACAAAATGAATGAAATAATACATTTAACAGTGAGGCTTTTTATATGATGGTGTCAGCTATCAGTTCAGTGAACAAGAGACAAATCTTTATCTCAGTAACAATGTATTAAATAGACCATACAGACACCACACAGAATAGCCCATATGATAACTAGAAAAAAGTTTAAATGTACAACAGAAGTCTTGGTAACTGACATGTTTAGCCCCTAATAAACTGTTGCTAAAAGATTTTGTTTGCTATTAAGGGAAGCTTCTAGCATCCTTAACAGGGATATAAAAAGTTAGTAGTCAATATCTAAAAGTTCATGATCCAAATTTATTTATTGACAGCAGGAAACAAAAAACTTCTTAATTCTAAAAGCAAATAAGTTTGTATCACCTCTATTAGAGTAGCACAGGTTCTGATGTGTATATATTAGGAAGGGCTAGGAGCCCTTAGCTTTCTTTTGCTTTACAATCAAGAAAATACAAAAAATATTTTTTCTATTTATTGTTGTTTACTATTTCCAAATTTGTCCTTTTCCTGCCAAATTTTATGATTAACAATTTTACCATTTTTCATGTCTTTTTGGGTTACTGATGAATGTTAAGTATTTAATTTCTATCTGACTTTAGGCAAGGAAGGAACTCCATTCACTTGGAGCCTGTTCTCTTTTAGAAATATATATGTATTTTTTCTCACTTTCTAACTATGCTATTCATAAGGAGTTATTAAGTATCTTAAGAAATCTTTCAGGAAAATTTTCTTTGAGTTTGTTACTGTATATAATGGTACACAAGGTTAGCTTTAAGCTGCATGCAATCTTGGTATATATGTATAAAAACATATTTAAGAGCAGTTAAACTTTGTGTTAACTCTGTATTTGATTCGTCTGTTTAACTCCAAGCTTCTTCCAATCACAGTGAACCCTTCCCTGAAACAATAATTTGAATACAAATGTAGAGGAAATTAAATTTGATTTTCAAAAATACAGTATGAGAGATCGGTCAAAGTTTGTCTGTATTTCAAACCCAAATCAGAATCCTCAGTGCACTTTGTTATTAAACCAAATTAACAAATTCTGTGTAATATTTCCCTAAGCAAAGCCTTTCAGAATTACAGGCCAGAGAAGCAATTATGTCTGTGAGATGACAATACTTCCCAGTGCCATAGTCAACTTGGATAAACATGCCATAAATTAGCCCCTCTGGGCTGCTCTTGTGCTAAGAGCTCCACCGACCCACCAGGCAAGCAGAACTTTTCAGCACAAAAGTGGCATAAAGATGTTCTTTCTATCTGTGTTAAATATGTTCTTTGTATTGAAAAAATGCCTCATATCGAGATGCAATGGAGCAAAGTAATCGGAGGGGTAGCTGGTGTTTTGTTGCCTGATAGTATCTGGAATTGCAGTGCTAAATGAAATAAGAGATTGTGCTGATGTGAGAGGGAAGGGATGATGAATCATGTATTTAATATCCTCATGACTCTGTCTGCTTCGTGCTCTATCAGGGATGCAGTCAGAGGCATGGCTGTTCGTGCCCATCTTTGGCTGCAGAGCTAAGATAATAGCCTCTCTGTTATAAGCTAGCAATGGAATCACCAGCCTTGAGGAAGGGAGTATGGAAGTTTTATTTGAGATTAACTCAGACTGCATACTTAGGAAGGAAGGAGGTGTACAAATACTTCTCCCATCTTCGTGTTTGAGTAGGTCTTGCCACAGAGCAAGTCCATTGCAGTCCTGTTGCCAGATAGGGAAGCGAAGGGATGGATCCCTTCTCCCTCCATGTAAACCATGAATAATTAGAGATGGTGAAGAAAGTTTTGGATTAATTTTAGCTGCATGGAATAGAATATTATATCTAGTCTGGTAAATTTTATTTTTAATGTAATAGTTTTCAGTGAACTAAATTTATTTTTTTATGTCTAATAATAATTTATCTAATTAGTATTTTGGAGGGTTAGGTAAATGAAATTGAGAAAATCCTGTCATTTGTCTGACCTTTCCATTGCATACATTTACCATTGCCAGCTCTACAAAGGCAAGAATATGCCTGTAAGAAAGAGAAGAACTAGTGTATGGTTAATGCTACTAGGATGTTCTGTGGTGCTTCAATTAGAATATGTAGTAATGTATATTTGATTCCAGTTGTGTAATTCTGGGTTTCCATTTTGAAATTGGTGAAGATAAAACCAGGAATCTATGTGTAAGTCCATTCAATTATCAGTGATTTTATTTTCCAGGCTGTCTTGGGTAATGATGGTAATCCCATCAGAAATGTAGGGGATGTATATCAATGTGTTTGTGCTACTTTCTTCTCTTCAAGGTAACTACGTGATCCTGGTTCTGATCTCTGACACCTTGATTCCTGGGGAAAATCTGAAAAACTTTTAGTAAATGTGGAGGAACTAGAATTCTTGTTTTATGATTCTAAGGGTGTCTTTTGTAAGACGATATAGTTTGCTAGAACTTTTCTTTAAAGAGACTAGAAAGAATTATTTTATTTCATTCCTCACTTAAAAAAAAAAAATGCTTTCCTTTGGGATGTTTGAAAAACACTGAAGCAGCCCTAACAGACTGCAGAATCTGATCCATAATTTTGAGGTTTTGTTTTGCGTAGCTTAGCATAGGCTAAGAATCTAATCTGCTGCTAACAAGGAGCCACTTCCTCCCAAAATAGCATTTCACTTCCTTCTCTCTCCAACTCCCACAAAAGCTTAGACATTTCAGAAGCTGTCAGTTGCTTTCACAGAAATGTTCTAGTTCACCGCAACAAAAATGCTATGGGAATGTCAGAGGAGAACAGAAATAAACAAAAAGGCCTGGCTTTTTTATTATTCCACAGATTTAAAACATGTTTGTTTTTTCTCAACAATTTAATAATAATTTAAATGAAATTTGAATGTATGCATTTTATGTTGATCAAAGAATCCTCTTTTGAATTCAAAGCTTGCTTAGTCTTTGCAACTTGTATTCGTCTTCCTGATGCATGCACCTGAGCTGTGTAGCATTATCAGCAATGATTTACTGCGCCTTACCTTATGAAAACATCGTTAGGTGTCTAGTTGCGTTTCAATAGATAAGTATAGAGGTTATACTGTAATCCAACACCTGGAGTTTAAATGTTAGTCACCATTATACTGGTAGTTCTTCCCTTCTCCCATGTCCTTCCTTAAAGTAAAATCCACAATTGATTAACATTCATTCTTGTTTCCTCATTTTTATCTTTCACTACTGCACAGACATTTTTTTACTTCACTATAATGCTTGCTGTTCTTCTTTTTTCTCACTATTTTACTCAGTATTTTGCTTTTTCTGTTTATTTCAGTTGCTGCTATCAATGTAACTTTTAATCATCCTTTAAGAATTTTATTAAATATGCATATATCTATATAATTTATATTATGTGCACACACATGCACGCACACTACACTGTATACTTTTATAATATATATACTTTTATAATATATACTATATACACTATATAATATATACATATATACATTATTCAGTGACTTATGATACTCTAATTATGTGGTTATTATCATCACTTGTGCTCATTACACAATGAGTCCTGTTGTTCCTATTTATTGCTTCAGAACAGTCACTACTGCATGTGATGTTGGGTAATCACACTGATACGTGCGAAGACTAGTACCCACAATATAAATCTTCAGCGAGCTGGGAATTTTGGTCAGTGAATGTTAGAAGAGACATTATCATACTAGTTCCCTCTTGTCAATAATATGTATATGCCTTATTCTGTCAGTCATTCCCAGTAGCACTACTCAGATTTTTTATTTTATTTTTTTTAAGCTTTTCCCCCCTACAATTATTTCCACTGAGTGTTATGTTAGTGATCTCCTGGTCATAACCAGGACTATACCAGGACTTTAATCATGCTACCCAATAGGATTTTTGAGCAAGCTTTGTGGAAGCAAATATTGAGCACATAGTCACCATCAATGCAAAACTCTTCATGCAAATATCCTAGATAGCAGGTAGATGTTTTGGCTATTATAGCAAGGATTATTTCCTAACTTGTTTTCATTGCTTTTACAGTATTTCAAGTTCTTTTTCACCAAACTTCCCAAATGCACAGACCTCATTAAATTCATTGTAAACTGATGTGCTCTTGGTCCTGCTGTCCAGACTTCCAAATTGTTCCTCTCATTACAGTTGAGATTGACCTTCCATTTTAAAGAAGAGCTTCAGGAGTGAAGTCTGAGAAGTTTGTTTGGCAAGTTTTCTCCTTGCAGTTGCCTGTCCTCACATGTATTTGACAGAAGTGTGACAGAAGTGTTCCTCAAAATGGTTTCACCCCACAGAGTTTTAACTAACCCCCACTGCTGTAGATAATAAATGATCTTAAATGATATTTTACTATAGGAAATAAGAAAGCTTTAGATTAAAAGCCTGTTTTAGCACTTTGGTGTTTCTCAGCTGAAACATCTGTTATAGTTTCCCTTTAATTAATAGAGTGATTCAGGCATGATGTAACACATTTATGTCAAGCTGTGCTTGTGGGATAGCCTATGGTTCTTTCAAGAGTTCTATGAAAAGCCTCTAACCTGACCCTTAATTTATGACATCTTTTTATTCTTACTTGAGATAAGCAAACACATATATGTTTGCCTGAGATGAGCCCCAAGCTTTAAATTACTGGCAGCCTAGAGCTTTTACAAAACAGGAGCTGTAAAATAGTTTTGTTTTTATGTATTATTGTTTACATTATATTTTATTAAAAAATATGCTCTTAAAAACTGAAGGGGGGTTATATTTTTGCCTTGTAGGTTGATCTAGATTTTTTTTTTTAATTTTAAGAGACTAAAGATTACTTCCCATCTTTTATCTGTAAGGAAACACTACAAATGAAAGCTTTTAGGTAGGGTGTAGAAGGCTTTTAAATTGACTATTCTTTGTTCAAGACTTGTCCCAACAGTCCTTCAATTAAAAAACTAGTAACTTTATTGATTAGTGGTGCTCTCTTTATTTTAAATGTAAAATATATTCAGAGAAGATTGTCTGAGTCCAATGTGACTAGTAATGCATTAAATTGTTAACAGAGTGCTGGAGTGAGGAGGAAGTAATATGGAATTTCAAACAGTACTCTTCAAATTCTGATTCTTCATGTATGTCACCTTCAGGAATACAAATATTATCATTTTAATTCCTCTAAGACATTTTACATTATTTGTATAAAGGAGTGTCTAATATATACAAAGTCAAAGTGATGAAACTTGTTCCTGTGGTCTTTTAAACATGGAAGTAAGCAAAGGTTGTTGGAAAGGGAGACTCTTCACTTGGAGCCCAATCCACCATTGTCAGTGGAGAAATCCTTAGTTACTTAGGTAGATTTTAGATGAAATTATAACAGATAAGTCACTTTTAAATCGTTCTGACCATTTCTGTATATTTGGGGTTTTTTTGGATTGAATTATTAAATGTGATACTATGTAAAATAGACTATGACCAGTGTTAGTCATGGCTTAATACAAGGTCATGGAGACAACTGTAGCCAGTGATATATGAATAAGGTCTATGCAAATATATACATTTTTCCTCTAGTTATGTTATTGTATACAGAGAAGATACACTGTGCTGCCTGGTGCAGGTAAGAAAAGGGAGAAGAAGAGTCCCCTAAAACAAAATATGTAGTTACAGTATATGTGTGGGATGATGTAACTACTACAAAAAGATGTGGACACTGAAACCAGCAAGGTGACATCAGACCATAGTTCTATGACTTAAAAAAATACGTTCAACATATGCATAATAGCATTTGAAATTCAAAGTGAAATGACTCTTTTCAGCCTCATAATTTTCTAAAAAGCATAAAATAAGTAAGATAGGCTTGACAATAAAAAAAAATAGTGGAAGGAAGTTCTGAATAACACAAAAATGAGAGTATTTTTGAGGGAAGATTCATAACATGCATAGAACAGCTTCAAAATTAAGTATGAAGTGAAATATTGAAATGATCCTCTTAATTTCTAAAACATATGGGATAGTGGATTTAAAATAATATCAAGGAGACATTTACATTTGACTTTCATACTTCAAAGTCTACCTTTAGGGCAGTTTAGAAGGAAATTAGGCCAAAAAGATGCCTCATATTTTACTTTCTATTCTGCCTTGAATAATTTAATAAAATGGAAAATCAATTCTGAATTAAGCAATAGAATTTTCAGTAGTATTGCTTCTACTTTCCTAAGGTTTAAACCCCAAAAGACCACAGTTATTTGTGAGAAGATTCTTAGGTAAGGAGTGCCATTGTATTCATGCACATAAGCATTTGCAGGGCTGGAAGCCTAGAAGTAAACGATTAAAAAAAAACAGAAAACCAAACACACACAAAGAAGAAGTGAATGCAAAGTAACCCGCATGCAGTAAGTAAATCTGTGTACATTGGAGTGGAAGTTTTGAATATGAATACAAGAGAAAAGGAGAAGCTGCTGCTAAGGATAAAGTTGGTCACATGATTTCAAAGTTTGTGGAAACTTGTGTGTGTGTGTGTGTGTTGGGTTTTAAGATCAGAGTTCTTCAAAAGTTTGTCAGTATAAGCTTCCCTTCCTCATAGTATCACCGCACCCTGGGAGCTGTTTTTCTAACTTCTAACAAGTAAGGCACTTTTTTTTTTTCTTTTCTAAAGGAAAAGAACTTCAGTGTGAAATGGTATTACTATAGTAGTTTAAAAGAAAAAGGTGGGAGCCAGGGAAAACTGCTAAAGGAAGAAGGGAAAAGTTAATGTAAAATATGTCAACCTGGTGATTTTATAATTACATGACAGAAACTTTGTCTTTGATATTTGTATGCAATTGTAACTGAAAGATATTATGCAGATTTAGACGGGAAACTTTGTTTTCAGAATGAATGGGATCTGTTTTTTCTTTGATAATAAAACTATGTTTCTTCAGGATAAAAAACATATGACCTATGGTGGTGGTTCCCCCTTGGATGTAAGCAGGGCAGACCTGTGTTTGTTTCAGTCTGTGGCTGCTTTGAGCCTCAGCAGAGCAGAAAGCTACGTTTGCGGGAATTGTCATCATGGGGTTAAGGCAGCGGCTACAACAGGGCGCATGCAGCCTGTTGGTACAGAAATGAAATGCAAAAGAAGGATTTTCAAAAGTGATGTGAATGACCCTCCCTTTGTGAAGTTGCTTTTCTCACTATGCTTAGTCGCACCTAAAAATTATCAATACCTTGGGGGGTAGGGGACAGTCTCCCTTTATTTCAGTAAGTGTGAGAAAATAAAAAGATTTCTCTTGCACTCAAGATATAAGTTTTATTTGTGATGTCTCCAGAACATCTCTCAGAGAAAGCTATCTTGTTGTCAAATCCTTTCTGATAAAGAGGATTTATGAAGTCAATTGCGTCCCCTCTACAATTTTAGTCAGCCTCAAAATTAATTTCTTATAAGTGATAACATGTGAATGACTGGAGCAATTGAGGAGATTCAATTGTATTATCACATGTGCAAAACTTAAAGATGGTGAGTTTTCTTAAAGATGGTGAGTTAGATGGCTTTCTTAAAAACCATTTGTTTAATTTTTTCTTCTACAAGATTGTGTCCAAAGCATTTGTAATTTCATGACTGGCTGGAGATCCCACTTCTGGCAGCTCTTGGACTGAGTGACTACTGGGGACCGTAGACATGCTGGCATGGGTTATAGCTCCATTTTCCTCAATTTCGTGCAGAGGACAGTTTAGTCAGACCAGAGAGTCCAAGACTTGAAGTCTAAGTAAAATGCAGTCAGAGATACCTGGTGTGGGTTTTGCATAGCAGCAATGCTTTGCAAAACAAAATAGCCCTCTCTGTTTTAATTAGTTCGTTACTGACTCTCCTTTCTGCACTATAACCAGAGATGAACTGATGCTCTCTTACCTTGGCAAAGGCGGCTTTTCAGATTATATATCATCTTCCAGTTATTTAAAAATCCTAGCTGCTGCACTGTTAAATGTGTGTTCAGTATGTTTCGTCCTCTGTTGTTAAAGCTTTTGCAGAAATAAGCTAAATGTAAGGCTCTCAACCTTTGCTGTTAGTGCCCAGAGAGGTAGCATTGAGATTGAATAAAGGATGGAGGAGAGACTGAATCCTGCAAGGATGGAAACACTACCATGTTCTGCTATATGCAGCTATTAGTTTTTGCTTTGGAAAAATCTTCTCGTGGTGTTGAATCTCAAAAATGTTAAGTTCACCTATGGTTTAGTAGTTCTTCAGGACCCCTGAAATGGAACAATGGGTACCGTTTTAGGACTTTAAAATCATGATTCTAATGTGAAGACTGTCTCCTCCCCTCCCGCCCCCCCATATCCATGAAATGCTCTTTGTAGCACTTTACCTTTGTTAGAGTAAAATGTGAAAGTGGCTCAAATAAAAGCATCTTCCCAGCCAATCTGTTTGTGTTTGAGAAGTGGGAGGATGACTGTCTTTTTAATTATACTCTTAGAGAAAAATTTCAACTGTTATGGTATCTGTCACGACATGACCCCATTCACAAACCACTCACTTATGTGCACTCTCTGCTTCAGAAAAAAATTGTTATTCCTCGTGCTTTCTTAGTGACCACGCCAACAAAATGTTAGTGGCTAGAATTTAGGCTAAATGCTATGGGAGTTACTAATGTCACTGTTCAAAATCAGTCCTTATGAATCCATATGGATCCTTATGAAGTTTAGCTTTTCTAAATAATCCAATAGAACACCAACRTTAGCAGAAATGCTACGTGTACAGTTTCATCCTGTTTGCAGAGCTATTAATAAGGATGTTCTTGTATGTTTTCTTTCTTAACTCCCACTCTGTTGGAAGTACTGTCCTCTCCCTTCTGCTAAGATGGAGTTGAGTCAGCTGGAATCAGTCAGTATTTTCCTGTAAGATTCCACCACCTTTTTCTGAGATACATGATTTTGAGAGAGTAGTCTGCCATGTTACAAGTGGATCTACCTCTTCCATCTAAGGCTGATTCCCCAAACTGCTTCATAAACCTCACTGGTCTTTTGTCAGGGAGCAATCAGTATCTGTTCTGCCTTTATGTGAAGCTGTAGGTTGCAACAGCTTGCATCTGTGGGGGTGGGGTGTTAGATGGTGCTTAACAGCACTACTTTTCTTAGTGGAAATTTGAAGGCAGCAGTCAGGAAATTTAGTTTCCCCTGACATCAGACAGCAGCAGAATGAGGTATTACAATTTATCAACCAGGTCAGAAATGTGAATGATTCAAATTTGTATTCCGGGAAAGTAGCAGCTGCCTTGGCCAAAGGTCACCACAATGAATAATAGTTCTGCACCACCTGCCTTCTAAGCCTGAGCTTTGCTTTTCTCCTCACAGATGCATTTGTATCCTTAATGTCCATTGCTGTAGTATTTAATTACTGAGATTGTCTCTTTCCTTTTTGGTTTGCCACCTGGCTTCATTGTAAGAATAAGCATTTCAAACACCTCCCAGTCCTAACAGCAGCTTCTGCTAACTAAATTTTCTCTGGAAAAGTTAGTTGCTCTACACTACCCTTTTACTGTTTAAAAAACAACAACAACAACAACAACAACAACTTATAGTAACTGTTGCAGCCCTTTTGGCTTCTGAATATTTCTTGCTACTTTACCTTCACCTTGTGGTATTGTCTTTTATGCCCAGTTGTTAAGTGTTTAAAATGAAATACCTAACTGCTTTTTAACATCACTTCACAGGCATAATTTTATTATAGTGGATCTCTTCAATCGCCAGTTATTCTAATCGGCCTTAGTCCTGCTAAAAGTAGATTCTGTGCTTTTGAGGACTTTTTCTTCTCCTTGAGAACCCAAGTTGAGTTGATTGAGATTCTTTGTAGAAGCAAGGTCCTTGCCTGCAGCATTGGGGCTCTTATTTTAAAACTCCTGCCTGTCTTCTCAGAGTCATCATCTCAGAGATATTTCAGATTGTGTTGAGGAATTTCTTTGCAAATAGAATCAAATGTTGAGATGGGAAATAAATGTCAAGATATGATTGCTTGTACTTTGCACAAAGGCATAAATGCACACTACAGTATCACGTGTGTATTTTGTTATTGTTAAATGTGTTGAGTTATTAAAACAAAACAAAACAACAACTCAGTGTTGCTACCTCCATCAGTTGATTAGCCTGGTAAAGCTTGATACAGCAGAGAATTATCGTTTTACTTCAATATTTGTATAGCAAATGTTTCTCAGTATCTTTATTCAGGTCCTAACTATTGGCATCCACTATACAGCTCCTATGAAATTGCATGGGTTTGGTGACATGAACTGCACCACTCTGATACTTTTTTTTTTTTTTTTAATCTCCCAGGTGTTAAATAGGAAAAAAGGCATTGAACATTGAACTTGCATGATATTTCTGCAGAGGGCAGAGGACATAAAGGTTGAGTTCTTCCTCAGTGTTCAGTATTATATTGCTCTTTATTGCTCTTTATCCCTCAAAGATAACAGGATAACAAGACAAGTGACAGGACAGATAGTGGACTGAATTGTTTTGACAGATAACAACTGTTTCATGTTCTTCTTGTAAAGCAGCTTTCATGGTTAGTTTTCCATCTTGCCATTGTTTATAGCTCTGCAACTTTCTCTTTACAGATAGGTGGTATTCAGTGCTTTATTTAGGATCAATATATTGCAAGTAATCACTTTTACATTCTCCCTTTATATTGCATGTAAGTGAAACTGAAGAACTATACAGCTATTTACCTGCTGAGATAATAAAAGTGATATAACTGACAGGACAAACACAATGGATTATTTTTCATAATGCATAGAAGACTTTTGAATAGGCCCTGTCATCTAACAGAGAGACTCTGTAGCTGTGAGAGAGCAAGATGAAACTAGGCCACAGCTTACTATTATGGGGAAAAGAAGGCACAGTGTTGTGCCACCTTGTTCGCTGCCTTTCATTCTGCCAGGAGCCTTGTATATGCATGATGGCTACACAGAAGACAAAGGTGAGCATGGCCCATTCTTGCTGTCTTCTTGGACTAAGAGACCTTATGCATCGGCTCTGGCGATCAGTCATGAATATATTGGTTAATTTCCTCCAGGGATGAAAACTTGTATTGCTTCTCTTGGTGGTGAATGAAGCTTTATTATTATTATTATTTGGCTGTTTCTTAGTCTTTAAGTATCATGTTTTATTCTGGTTTTTGACCAGTGTGCATTTAAAGAGCCAGATAAGACTTTTGGCATAAGCTCATTAGGGAACTAGCAGAGTCCATGTGTGAGCACTGCTGCCGCAAGATCACACCACTCAGAAGTGTGATAGCTGTATGTCCTGAATATGGCAGGTATCTAACATGGTTTAACAAGGTGGAAGAGACACTATGAGGCCACTAACTGGTTCAGTGGACTAAACTGGACTGTTGCATGCTGAAGATGGGGCAGGGCATCATGTGTCTGCCCTCTGCAAGCAGAAGCATCTTCTGCTTAAAGCCAGATTCCATTGCATTTGGAAATATTTGGGATGTGGGATTGCCTAAGTCCTCTGTCCAGGGCGGACTGTGTAGGATGATGTTGTGTGACGTAGGATGATGTGTAGGGAGCTGCTGTCTCCCTAAGTGATTGCTCAGTCTTGTGGGCCATCTTTCTGGTCAGTGAGGTGGACCCTCCTTACTGTCTGGTCATATGGGGAAGGGATACCTTGTCTGTTCTCCCTTAAAGTATCTATCACAGCTAAGGAAAATCAGACATTTGTAGTCCCTGCTCTTCATGACCTGTCCAAGTCACTTCAGTGACTACTGATCTTATAGAAATTATTGCAAATGTAACTTGTCAAGACTGAATTCTTTGTGTTTAATGGATACCCTTTGTTCACAGCATAGTTTTAATTAAAGCAAAATTTCACTTAATGTCATGAATTCCAATATATACAGTGAACTGTACTCCATAATTCAGTTGTAAAAATGAATACTAGTGAAGTTGCAGTGCATTAACATTTCCTTTCATTGAAAACTAGTGTGTTACATGAACCTTTCAACAACAGAGAAAGTGTCATAAACCAGAAACATTCTTGACCCCTTGTATTTTGGGTTAGCTTTCTTTTCTTAAAATCCACTTTTCATATAGCGTGGGAAACCCCCCCCACCAATGTGTATTTGTTAATAGGAATTATTCTACCCAAATTCACCTTATATATTTCTATCTCTTATGATATGTACTGTACCATTAGATCACCCAGATGCCATTTAGCTAAATGCTCTATCATACTTGTTAAAGTGATACTTGATCTTGTGTGGAAGGAGCATGTTTTTTTCTAACTACTGCTGTGAACTGTGGTTCTGAATTATAATTGGTAAAATTTACACTCTTTAGGGGTCATAGTTCTTCTCTGAATGTTTGGTATTAGTACATTTTATTTAAAAGTGGAAAAGGAGCTGACTGCCACATATATATATTTTTTTTAACTCAGTTTAACAACATTTTGGTATCTACCATATTTGCAGAGGAGGAAGCTCAGCTGGGATTTCTTTTGTGAGATGAGAGAAGCATTTCAATAATCATTTTCTGAATGTGATTTTCTTTGAAGAGAGAGCAGAATCCTCAGTGGCTTATCCTGTGTCTGAGAATTAGTGTTCCAGATACCTTACCTGTCTTTAATAACATTAGGGTCTTCTGTTGAGCAGAACAGTCTTCGAGAGTACCTGAAATGTCTCAATAAATGTTTTTATTTCTGTGTTATTTACATATTTTTATTTGCTCATACATAGCAAGAAGAGTAGTGCAGAAGAATGATTGATTTACAGACCTCATGAAAAGTACACAGGCTAAGATGCTGTGATCCAATATGTGAAAAGACCATCCCTGAATTCTATTTTCAAGAAATAACTTTTTCTTTTCTTTTCTTTTTCTTTTTCTTTTTTTTCCAGCAGTATGTGTCATGCAGGAAAAAAGATATAAGGTGTCAGCCTTCAAATACAGCTGAGAATCTGGCACTAGGATCTTGAATCAGAACTGTGGATTATGGCAAACTGCTGAGGTTTACCTGTTTTAACTGTGGGTAACTTCTTTGTTTTTGAGCTTATGGAGGCATTTCTTCTTGATGTTATATTGAAAAAGAGTTTTCCATAAAGGAAAAATCACTGTAAATGAACTGTACATAGCATTTTTTGAGTTTGTCTTTAGCATAACAATGTCCTATTTTTGTACTCAGCATATGGTGATGTGGGAATGAAAGCTTTTTAGAGCAAAGAAAAGATCAAGTTCTTTCTTTGTTGTACCATCCACCTGTATGAAACAGGTAGATGATCACTGCAATTAATCACATAGCAATGTTCAATAGTGCTTTTTATAGCTTTATTACACAGTCTAAAATTTTCTAGTACCACTGTGACTTGGCTTCATCTTGAAATGCTGAGATCAGTATTAGTCTGTCAGTGGGCTTTAAAGCAGATGTAATTTCAGACTATTTTCAAAGTGCTGTTAGACTTCCAGTCTAACATTAAGATCATTTAGTATAACTGACAATTGGAACCTATGGATTTTCAGGAATAAGCTCCAACATGCTCTAAATATCTTTCTTTCATGACAGAAAGACAAAGAAGTATCAGTCTAAAGGCACAAGCTGCCCAATTACAGCACCGGTGAATCACACAGACTACCCGTCTCTGCAGCCTGGAAGCTATAGTTAACTAATTCCACTACCATCAGCTAGGGAGAAATAATGCTAAACAACTCACCATGGAATCAAACTCACAATTAACATATCTTGTTAAACAGTTTCCCCTAGAGGAAAATATAGGTTAAAATGAAATTGCACTTACTGACTACGTAAATAATGTGAGTACAGCTGTCATTTCCCTCTGGCAGTCACCATTGTGGTTCAGAATCTAGCTGAGATCTCAAAATAAATCCTTAATTTCAGGTTCTGTAAACATTTGCTTTGAACCTTGGCCCAAATACGTTTCATCACAGAATTAACATTTCAAGAGGAACATAAAATTAGCTTCCACATTTAGAGGAGGCAAAAGTAAATCACAATTTAAATAAAAGTATTTATGTTTGCAGGTAAATCGAAAACCCACTTTTTCAGTTCAAAGATGTTGCATAATTAAATTCTAGCATTCACAATAATTAGTGAATTGTGTTTTGTTAGGAACAGTATTCTGTTTCTGCTCCTGAGAGCTACTTCTGTCTTGCAATGTCCACTGCTAGTTGCTCTTCTTTCATGTCAAAAAAGAGATATGATCAATAGGCTAGGAGGAGTAAAAAGGACTCACATGAAATGTAAATCTCTTGGCTAAGCATAGATATCCATACAGTCATCTGAATATAAACAAGCTTCCTGGATTCTGTATACAGTCAACTGTAATTGGCTAAGTGTGTTTTTCTGGGCCCTTTCAGGATCTGTGTTTTGTTCTCTGGAAAGGTTTCTTGTTTACTTAGCTGCAAGTTTTGTATGAGAACATACAAGGTGTTGGTTGCTTTTGGCTGTTTTACTGTGAGCACCGGTACTTAGTCTTGATGTATTTTACAGACAGTATCTTGTATTACAGCTCTTAGGCATGTAATTAGCTTTGTTGTTACTTCTTACTCAGTAAATTTAATGAGATTTAAGGAAAACCTTTTTTTTTTTAATATTTTATCAGTACTTGATTTAATATATATTTGTTTATATGTTATATATTAAAATGAAATATTATATATAATGTCCAGATAACTAGCTAAAGATGAACAAATTACTGAAAGCTTGCCCATGTGAGAGAAGGCATATACATACACACCCATGCTTTTGACAATTGACTGAGCCAAAGCCTCTCATCATGAGAGGCAGTTGTTCAAAGTGATTGTAATACAAACTACAAAATCTACTACTATTACAAAATCCTTTGTGTATGCACGGAAGTCTGGCATGTGACACAATGAGCACAGTAATGACAGGTCTGATATACCTGGTGCCTTCAGTAAGCCTGCTTAGGCATATAGGAGAGTACAGGATTTGGGATCTCAGCTGACAGAAAAAAATCACTGATTTTTTGCTTTAAGCAATAGAACTTGACCCAAAAAATACTGACTGAAGTGGTCTCATGCAGAAATGCATATGAGGTTTCTGTCTAAGGCCCAGTCCTGCCTTCATTTAAGCAATGGGAGAAGTTCTGTTTGCATGAGTAAGGTGTAATTTTCACAGGAAAATGAAAGCTGACAAAATGCAGGAAAACATTGAGATAGTATCCACTAATACCTGAGGATCTAGTGTTGTGTGGTCATCTGTGTGTGTACGTGTGTGTCTGTGTCTATAAATACCTGTGCCAAAGAAAAATTCTTCTTTATTTTTGAAAGCACTGAATATGAGTGTGTATTAGCCAATAGAGTCTCTAGTGTGTTTCCTTAATTTCTTAATGTGTACTCACTGGCAGAAGTACCTTTGTTTGCACCTCTCTTAGTGTACAGCTTCATTCTCGTGTCTCAACTTCAGAAATGTCTGACAAGGTGAGAAATGCCAGAAATGAATAACCATTGTCAGCAAGTCCAGAAATGATTGCTGGCTCCTTTGAGGATAAAATTTAAAGTGGCCACATTTGGCACCAGGTGTTAATTAAAGGGTGTCATTTGTCTTAAGATGTAATTGGGGTCATCTTTGTGATTAAAAAGGCTCTAATTTCCAGCCTCAGCTGTTATTATAGGATCCAGCCCTAGCCCCTTTCATCATCCTGTGGCTCTACCAGTGTCATTGACAATAGTTCGTTTACTGAAATTATCACTGGGAGTAAATGGAAGTAAGTCTGTACTCACTGTTAGTTTTTTAGCCCAAAATTACACTGAATCAGAGTTTCTGCATTGGCAAGGCTTTCAGCAGATATATTGGTGGTTCCTACAATCAATTTTGAAATTGTGAGAAGTAGATTTTTTTAATAGATATTAATAGATTGGCTCACTGTACTCAGTAACAAAGGGATAAGACTTTGTCCGCCCTCACCCCCAAAACTACAGTTTGGTTACACGATCCTGCATTCCTGTTTTGCTGCTGATGGTACAAGTCTGAATGCTTTAACTCCTCTGCTGTGGAGTGGGGGGACATGAATCCAGCTGATTCTTTGAAGTTCTTCTTCAGACTTAAAAATATTGCTAGTCATCACCTGGGAGGGAGGAGTATCTGTAGGGGTTATGGGAGTCTGTTCCACTTCACAGTCTTTTCCTACCTAAAGTGGATTAAACTATATATGGAGTATGCATTCATTTTAAATTTGTTTATAAATGAGCTTACTGGGCCTGGATATCTGAGACCTGATTTCCAAAGCTTTTGTAGTATCTGGTGACTTTTTATTAGTAGAGAGTGACTTATCTAGAAGTAACAACTTTTTTTTTTTTCTGCGCTGTTGTTAAGTCATGACTATTTTCTTTGTTCGAACCTTTTGGGGGCTAAGAAGGCAAAGGGTTGAGAGTTTTGTTATATGTCCTGAAGATGACAAACTTCTGTTGAAGCCTCCCCATAAGAAGTTAAAACAGAGGGAAAGATATCTGCAGTCAAGGTCAAGCTTATGAGTTATGTTTGATCTTAGCAAGGAATGCAGCTCTTGCTGTCTTCAGGTCACAAGGCAAGATTCTGCCACAGAGAACCAAGAAGGAAAGGTAACCGGCCTGAAATTTGTAGGCAAGGCCACTCAAGGGCTAACGCTTTGTCCTGACCACAACAGTGGAGGAAATATCTTGCTGAGCTTCCTTTCCTAGTCTTTTTACTCAGCCTGGCATCACCCATCCCATAGTGTCAGGCCCCTTAACCCTGTTATCTTTTAACTAAATTAGTTAAGATATGCACATGGAGTTGCTGAGTCACGCGTGAATCATTTAATATATGGAGCTTGTCCAGCAATTCTGTTCAGGTTCTTCTTTTCATATGGGAAGTTATCATGGGGAAGTTACCAACTCATGGTTTAAATCAAATCAGGAATGAAACTTCTTTTTGACTAGATAATGACATGTGATTAATAAGAAATTGGTGAACTATATATTCAGGATCAATATCAGCAGTACAACAGAAAAAACACAATACTGGACACACTAAAAAATTTTAATAAATATTTACAAATTTCTAAACGCCCTTTTTATAACTAATCCCCCCAAGCTGTAATTTTACACGCACATCCCCCCAGCTCCCCCTGACACACGCACCTCACGCACAGGGTCACTTGCGTACGTGCCCCCTCTCACAGGCGCTGTGGGTGACGAGTGCACCCCTTCCCGGGAATGCAGGTTTCCCTGTTCGCCCACCCCTCCTGTTGGAGATGGGGGCTCCTGCTGTACGTGCCCCTGCGCGGCTCCTCCATGAACGCGTGTGGCAGGGAGGGAGCACCCCACAAGCTCTGGGGCGCATGCCTGAGGTGGGAGTACCTCTGGCTGCTGTGTCCCATGCGGTCTGGCTGGAGTGCAGGCTGCTCCCGCACGTGATGGGAGGATGCCTGTCAGCCTGGACAGAGGGGTGGTTTCTGGCAGTGTCAAATCCAGTTTGACTGTTGCACTCATAGTGCTTTCCCACTCCCAGGTCTCTCCCCACAGTCACAAATTTTCATGCCTATTTTGTGTCTTGTCAAACTGACTCCTTTCCTCAGAAGCTAGGGTGACCCCTCCAGTTGTGGTTTAATCCATCTGATAATTTTATTACGCAGGCTTTGTCATTGTTAATTTTCTCTTTAATGTTACCATTTTTTTGGGAAACATCCTCTCAGAACAGACAGTTTCAGGTATTCTGTTAATATGCACTGTTTACGCTCACATTTCTACCATTATCCAGACTGTGTTACTAAAAAAGAGCTGTGCAGGTTCCCCCCACAGTAAGTAATTTTTTTTTTCAGTGTAATGCTAGATTAATGTAATAAATCCCATTTTTAACTTTTTGTTATAAATATGCTGGTTTTGCTACAATCTGCAGGTGAATAAGAACACCTAAGAAACAGTATGTGGCTTTGAGATTTCAGTGAATATGTGTGCTCTTCAGTTGTGAGATTTATAAGCAAAGTTTTCCTGGGAGAATTTATTTCCTATAGTTACTCTTTTAATAATATATTTTAAAATAGCATTTCATGAACTTTTTCCAAATAGATTGGTCAAAAACCTTTAAGTTCATCCTGCACAAAAATTCTTTGTGGATGCCAGCAGAGCCCAGGAATTTACTGTTAGTTACCATACTGTAGTTTCTGAGGTACCACTGCATTGCTATCCATTCATAGACTAAAAGAAAAGAAGAGATATTCGTGGACATATGAAATCCTACTACTGGCATGTTGTACATTTATTTTTTCTGCTGTCTATGCAAATTATCTTAGAGTCCTGTATGTTTTGTCTATACTTCATGTCACCATGTCATATTTAATGGACACTCAAAACAGTTGTTATCTTTAGTTAAAAATTATTAGCCAAAAGAACACAGTTATCTGATGACTGTCTGGTTTGTAGGCCTCAGCTTTGGCTTGTACTCTGTAGCATTCAAGCTTACTTCAAAAATAGAGAGTTATAAATGAAGGAGAAAAGGCGAAGGCATGCTTCAAGAGGCAGAAACATGAGAAGAATGAGGGGAAAAAAGTATCAAAGCCAAACTTGGCTAAAAGAGGAGACATAGGCATATGCACACAGACATAAAAATAGGGAGCTAGTTTTAGCAAATGTTTGGAAAAAAATATATAGATTTTAAAAACATGAGGATGTTTTTACATCACAACCATTACGTCTTTTGTACAGCAAATAGTATTCTTTTTGCTTAGGTGAGACTTTTGTTAAGAGAAGTAAGAGGTTAAGCCTCTTCCTGCTTACATAGTTATACAGTTACTTCATGGATTAGTATAATAGAAAACAGACTCCAAAGTGTGACTTAGAATAAAAAAAATTTGGAAATTTCATTTTGTCAGGTTTTATTGGTTTTAAAGGGTTCAGCTGTGTAAAAATCTGTCCCCTAAGGATGAATCAGTTGTGACTTTTATTCATTTGTCATCAAAAATGTGACAAACCCAGAGTCAATCAGGAATTTCCAGAACAAAATTTTTGTTTGTTTGTTTTTAATGGGAAAATACAACTTTGCTAAAGATTTCCTTGGAAAGTGTAGATTTGAGGTGCTTTGCACGCAGTGCTCTTAAAAAAAAAAAAAAAAAATTTTTGCTTATGGTGCTTCCTTATATAATGGTAGTACATTTGTATATAAAATATATTTTGTACAATGTATACATTTGTGAGTAAGAGGTAATGATCAACTTAATATTGTTTGAAAATAATTTTTTAGTGTCTGGGTAAGAATTTTGATCCCTAGCTTACAGCTGGATACATCATCTCCAGTGTACCAATATTAGTGGTCTTGATATAATACCCAGGTACCTTTTCAAGGTAGGAAGAACTGCAGATAGAAGAAAACCCAGTGTTTCCCACTTAATTTCTTGTGATTTGTCTTTAACATTTAGAACTAAAATATCTGAGACAGTTTATTTTTCTCTTCATGATGGTGACTTCACAGGAAGCTACCAAATGCCATTTTATGTTACTGTACCAAAAAGTCTAAATGAATCTTAAACCTTAACCATGCTCCCAAAGAAATCATATCCATGTGCCTGGAAAATGTACTTATCCCAATATCACTAGTCTGGGATGAAAATGAACATTTTAAATGTTTCATTCTGTATTGTGTTCTCTCAGAACCAGATTTTAAAGAAACACTTTTTAAAGAGGCCCTGGGAAACTTTCTTCAAAGTCAGTGGAAGAGGAAGAAAAAAACATGGCAGCTACAGTAGAAGACTGGAATCCTGAGTCTAAAATAAAGGTAAAGTTGGGTACCACTGGTCTTTGAATGCTATTATAAACCTGCTAGCACAGCCTTCCAAACAGAAGTAATGAAGAAAAGTATTTTAAGCATTCAGTATGCTTCTTTTTTCCTAATCCACTACTTGTGCATTGTGGTTCAGTTGAGCACATATTTGGTAGATTAGTAGAAATAACTTGATCTTCAGTTTAACTTGTGCTGTTCGTGGGGTAAGAAGACCTAGTGGGTTATCAGTTCCTAGTTGTAGCTTCAAGGATATGTACCTTCGTGCCTCTTCATATGGTACGGGAACGCTCAGAGATTTTGCTAGATGAAGAGTAAACTAGATGTAGGTTGGAAGGAAGGTGGAGGGGAGTATGATATGGCTCTTTCTGTTGGAATGGATGACTGGTCTCTTTAAGGGTGATCCATGAGTTTGGAAAAAACATTATGGAAACCAAATTAAAAATCCACTGTGGAAAATACAATTGATGGAAAGAAATTTGGGTTCATCATAAGCAAACCTAGGGGATTTCTAGAGTCAGTAGGGGGTTGATTTTATACCTAAGGGATGTTGTCTCTTTTATGAGACTTCTCCTTCCAGCCAAATGCTGCCTTTTTTTCTATTTGCAGTTCCTCACTGCTCTCTGTCACATTCTGGAGAGACTGTGTGTAAGATTTTCAGTTAGTGTGAATGTTTCTTGGTAGTGAACCAGGAAGAAGAGAAAAGGAAGGGAGCGCTCACTAGGGGTTGCTGATAAAATGAAGACCTGAAGTTATTTTTGGACTCATTTTGACCCAAGCATACTTAAAAAGTCAGCCCAGTGACTACCGTGAATTTTTATTTGACAAAAAAATAATATTCAAAATAAGAACTGAGATTCAAACCCTATCTTGTTTCACTGTAATTACTGTTAAGCCTAAGAATATGTATGGCTTACCAAGTTTCAGTTGAGGATGAAAACAGAGACAGGAACATTCATGAAAAAAGTGATTGAACAGGAATTATATAGATGGAGAGGTAGAGGGGCCTTACCTTTGATTTCTGTTGCTTTCATCAGCTTGCAGTGTGTGGAGTAAGCTCAAGTAGGCAATGTTTTCTGCTGAGTTTCATCTTGTATAGTTTAGAGGGACACCCTGTTATGCAGATGAATCATCAGTATGCATAAAATCTTTTTTCTTTCCTGCTTTGGAACATACAGTTGATTAGGTTTGGCCTCTGAAAAGTAGGAAAAAATGGCTAAAAGCCCTCAGCTTTCAGTAAGTATTGGCCTCTGTGCATTGCAATAATGCTTCAAATCTTGATATGGGAATATTTCAAAAATCTCCACTATTTCTTGTAAGAAGATAACTTATTTCATAGTTAACAAATATTTGCAAGGCAGAGCAACTTACTATGTTAAGGACCTTTGAGAACAAGTTGAATAATTCTAGGGTTTATGTTCCATGGTGCAGCATTTCATTTATTCAAGTTCTGTGAATTTTTTTTATACCTTATGAATTTTTTTAATACCTCAAGGCCCCCTCCCTTTTAACATTTTACTAGAAGTGTAGGTTTGTTGCATTCAATATCTAAAATGAAGGGGATTTTTGTACTGAAATAATATACATGACAAACTGCTTTTGATATACGTTCAAACACAAAATTGTTGAATGTTATCCAGTGTTAGCTGTGTACTGATTTTTATAGAGGGTATCATGTTGTTGAAGAACAGTGGAATATAAAATAATTTCACTATTATTGAGCTCCGTTTAATGACTGCAGGGAAGGGACTGCCTTAATTTCTGAATAACTGACCTTGGCAGTGCTTGTTTTGTCTTTTACATTTTCTGCTTTTTGCCTTGCATTCCTCTTTCTTTTCTGTTTTGTTCTTTAATCAATTTAGGTGTTAGAAATTACACAGATCTGAGTTTCAGCAGATGGCAAAACAAGTAAGTTCTCTAGTTCGTCCTTGTCAAGTGCCATTGCTGAATTAATTACTTGAATTAATGTGTTGCTGTCTACACAGCTGTCCTCTACCCTATGGTTTTCTTAACCTCAATTTATATCACTGTTGATACTGGCTTGCAAATGCTTCAAGATATAAAGTGCATCTTTAAATCTGCTTTGTGATGTATCTAACAAAACCAGGTATACAGCGCAGTGCTTGAGAACAAATCATGCTAAGTAATAATACTGACAGCTCACAGAACAGCCCAGCTATGAGTGGTAGAGAAGTGAATTTCAAGGTAGAGTGGCTTGAGGCATATTGGCTTTAGAGATATCTGCATGCTTAGTAGTTCTGTATTCTTGCAGATTCTGTATTGTTTCATTAAGAGAAGTCCATCACCCATCTAGCTGATTTTTTTTTTTTCTTACGGTTACAGAAGTTTTTTTTTTTCTTATTGTAGCACTTTAAAGTTCTTTCTCTTACATCTAAAATAAAATGCTCATTCAGTAACTAATCTACTTTGTACAATAGGAACTATTTCATCTTTTCCACACCTTCTAGGAGATGTGGAGAAGCTATTGTTCTCATAGGAAAGCTTAGAAGTTCAGGTTTTGTATTTTTGGCTTGGAAGTATTGTTTAAAATTTTCTTATGTATTTCCTTGCTCATACTTCAGTGAAGGTCTAATGTCCCTGAAATTTCATTCTGATTTCTCTAATTTGCTGGTGCGGAGCAGAACTCCTCTGTGCCAATCCCTTCAGATCCAGAATTGGCACAATGTTGGTTAGTGAGCAATTGGATTAAACAATTTTCCTGATAAGTGTTGTTGTTTACTGAAGGTTGTTAAGGCTTTTGCTTGACTTTTAGTGAAGAAATTATCTGACTGTGTCTCCCTCTTGTGGCATGAAAGTATTTTGACCAGAACTTGTTAATCATAACAGAACCATTGAAATAGAGCACAGCCTTTCGTGGGTTTCAGATTTGCCCAGTGTTGTTGATTTTTAATGCTCTTCAGTTTGTATGATGCTTTAGCTGAAGTTTTGGGGATTCCACTTTCCGCTTTCCAAGTGAAAGTTTGGACAGAGAGAAACTCCCAGAGTTTGTACTAGACTTCAAAAGCAAATTTAACACTTTAGTTTAGCAAGGCTAACTTCAAGCTTTCTGTTTCCTTGTACCGTATTCAGTTCCAGTTTCTGAGGTCCCATTGATATGAAGGGCTCCATTTTGTCACAGAAAGAAGTTTGAGCTCTGTGTCACACTCTACTGGCATCCGGTTTCTAGACCAAGGTGGCTCATATGCAGCTAACTCAAATGTCTCTTCCTTGTGCCTACCAGCACTTCTGCTTTCAAGATCACTGGAACAAATATGAAGTCAGGTGTCTCTGCACCTGCAGCAGAAATGTGTCCAAAACTGCAAAATTCCCAAGCCATCCCAGATAGCTAACGAAAAACCTTCAAAATGTGTTTTCGTTTTGTTCTGAAATCTTTCTTTTTTGTTCTGTTTTTGAAATCCTTGGGACTCAATAGTATATTGACCCATCAAGATCCATCACTTTTGGCTTGATTCTCTACTGATTCTTCCACAGTGAGTAGTTGAAAGTGACTGTCCTTGTCAGTGGAGGGAGTCAGCTTTTCTCAGGAGTGGCTGGCTCCACCTCAGGGCTTAAGGATGGCCAAGCAAACTGAGGACTCTACCTCAAAGTATAGTGGTGTATAGTGGCAATATTTTGTGAGGATCCAGAAATTAAAAAAAAAAAAAAACTATCTAAGGAAGTAATAAATAGATGTTCCTTTTATTAAAATCCACGTAATGTGGAATGCTGAATGTCTTCAATTCTTTGCACATTCGTTGTCTTGCAAAATTGACTGCTAAGGGATACATGCTGGCAGTAGTTCAATAGACCACATTCTTGAATTCAGGTACCTAGTCACCCTTGTTTCCCAAGGAACAGGACTGAGAGTTACCAAGGATATATCACTTCTTCTAAGAGGTTGGAGAGGAACACCAAGCACAGTAAAGACAGAAAGCAATATAGGGGTGTCTGTTTAAAGTGTGTTTCTTAAGCATAACCTGCCTTTTGAGAAACAAATAATGTCTTAAGAAATCACTGTTGTGTACCTGAATATAAATAGTGCCCAAAGGTCTCAAAATATTTGGAGGTGCCAAGTCTATTGAAACTGCTGGGGAACCTGGAAGTATAGCTCAGAGGGATGTAAAGGTACAGACCTGTCTTTCAAACATGGTGCTAACCAGCATGCAGAATTCATCAGCAGTGAACTCTTAGACATCCAAACAACATCTGTCCTTCCTCAAGATAAGTAAAGAGTGAAGCATCTCCCTGTAGGTCAATAATTAGGGTAGAATAACCAGATATCCAGATTGGCCAGGGTAGTCTCAGGTTTTTAGCACCCCATTTCAGAATAGCAAAGAAAGTCTTCAGGTCTTCAGATTCCAGACTTTAGAAACCACACAGAAAACACGGGAAAATAGCCTATGACTTTGGTTGGGGCAAGGAATTTTCTAAATCTGTTTCTCTAGTTGCAATCTTCAGAACTCGCCTGTTCTCTTGTCATGGCCTGAGAGGAAGCATGTCTTCATATTCTGTAACCTGACCCAGAAGAGATGCCCACAGGAACCCGTTTTGGATTTTTTTTTTTTTTTGTGGCTACCTGGGATAAGGGACATCCCCTGAAAGAATGGGAGACATGCCTCAAAACAGTCTCCCATTTTATTAGAGTGGAGATGTGAGTCTGAAGTTTCTGTGTCCCAGGTGAATGCCTTAACCATACAGCTATAAAATGGACAAACGTCTTCTTGTCTGGTGGATAATTATCCAAAGTAGAGTAGCTTTTAACAGAAGAGGCTGCTAATGAGCAAGTACAGGATTCCCAGTCTGGTAGTTAAGAGCATTTCAGAAATGTCAGCATCACTTGCTTCAAGTCAGATAAAGTGTAAATTTGAAAACAAGACTGGTGCCTACTAGGGAAATGATCTTATCATTTACAATCAGATGTAATGGATCTGCACACCTGTCAGAAATGGAGGGGAAAAAATCCCATGTTTCTGGCAGCATTCTGTCAAAGCCAATATAAGCGATCTGGGAATTGGGATTCCTGGACTGGGTGCTGCAAATAAGAGACACAGATTAACAGCTAAGTTAAGATGAAACTTTGGAGTAGGTGTGAGTGATGCTGTGAGCAGTTTAGATGTTTCAGGGATCAGAACTCTCCTTTTTGTGGATATTATAGTTATCTCGGTTCCATCGTAAGCCTGAATACTCAGCAGCTACTGTAAGCATTCTTATAACTTACTTCTTTTTCTTTCCATTTATCAAATATGTGAGAAAAACATTTTTAATTATGAGAAGACAAAATATAAATTGAAGGAAACAGTTGTTGAAACATGTTCTGTGTTTAAAAGTGCATTTTTTTAAATTTGGTAACAAAGGGTAAAGAGAAAGGGTAACAAAATAAATGATGTAGCCCCCATATAAGTCAGTCTAGATGCTAAGCTGTGCCTAATTTTCTTTAGTTATCAATACATGAAGATTGGCATTTATTTCTCCTTTGTCCTGGAAGTTTTTCAACTTTGAGCTCTGAGATTGAGGTTTTTTACAGAAATGTCCTCTGTTCTTGATGCATATTTCCATAAGCCAGTGCATTTTTTCTACTAAAATTACATTGCAACTGACTCATATATTCATATATTCATATGTCATATATTAGGACATAAATACTAAGATTGCCTAAAAAAGAAAAGCAGTGCAACAGACAGAAAATGCAATATAACAAGTATATTGACATTATTTGTTTAGGAAGTTTATTTAGTAATAAGCCTAATTCTGTCCTGTGGAAATGATTACAGCAGATGTGCAAGACCAAGTTCCAACATAAGACCCTGGGATGGCTTTTAGAAAAGCCATATTTAAATTTCTAGAGGAAATGTGCTGATCCAGAATAACTGAAGTGCAATAAGCAAGAAGATCGTTAAGGCATTTCTTTTTCTGCTATTACCTGGAGAGCAAACAGGTGAAGCAAAGCTGCAAAGCTGAAACTGTACAAAATTGGCACCTGCATCCACTGGGTGGCAGCCAAACCTCTTCTCAAACCCTAACTGATGGCTTACTCTTTAGCTGAAGAAACCAGCATCATATTCACATCCCAGCACTTTGAACACTCAGGAGACTTTTCTATACATCCAGTGATCTGGGTGTTGCCCCCTCATCCTCAGGGACTCTCTGGTTACCCCTAGCAAGATTATCTCTCTTCTGTTAATGGCACTTCAAAATGTAGTTCCCATGTGGTATTTTAATTAGATTGTGATTAGTCCAAGCAAACTATTTAAAATGAAGATTCCTGAAATGAACACCCTCACTGTGTGAACACTCACTTCCCACTGAATTCATTGGAGACATCTAATATCCAGAAATTAAGAAAAGGGCAGGAAAACCACATGTTGTACATAGCCTCATATTTTAAGCTATGCTGAAGCATCACGGAAGAAATGAGATCTGTAAGATGGTAGGAGATGCCACTTTTGATCCCAGGTATGTCTCTCCTGCTCTGTCTAGCATGACATCAGTGAGGAATGTACTGTTAGAGCTCCTTCCTGCCAGTGAGCAATGGAACAAAGATCACAATTACTTCAGATATAAAGGATTCTGTGATCCTTTTCAGGATGGTAAGGAGAAACTGCAGTGTCCTGGCTATGCTGCGTAAAGAATAAATTCCCTTTACGTACTTAAAGTCTTCCTGTACTTCCTGTTGGACACAGTTTCTCCTTCTGGTAAGTATAACAGATTTTCCAGAGAGTTTCTTGGCCTCACAGTATATATTTCATTTTAGCCACTGCTGCACCACAGATTAGTGGAATAATACAAGACTGAAAATTTTACGGGACTGTGGTGTACAAGCAATATTCCCTTTAATAGAAGTCTCTTAGTCTGATCTAAGATAAGTAACCTTGGCTTATTTCAGACCTTTTCAGAGATTTCTTTAGGAAAGATTGCACTACTCAGCTCCACAGGATAAATAAAGTGGTAGTCTCTTTGTCAGTGGGCAGGCCCAATAAACTGTGCATCACTGAAGTAAAATGCTAGCTTTGGAGTTTGCCCTGATCCCAGAAATGTGAGTCAGTATGCTAGCAGCTTCAAAATTGCATCATGCAGAAAGTGGCATTGTACAGCACTTTTCAAAGTCTTTTCCATCTCAAGTCTATGCAAAATCAGCCCATGAGAGGTTTACAAAATCAAACCCAGGCAACAATGATCTGGTGGGGAAAAGGATAATCTCCAAAGAACCTATTACAAACTTAATCTAGAGCATTGGCACTAAGGTTAGTCACTCAGTTTAAGAACCCCAGATTCCTTGAAATATTTTTAGTAGAGTTTTTGAAAATTTCCGCTGAAACGGATGTTTCATATCAGAAACATATCAGTGCTAATGAAAGCTACCTTTAGTTTCACAGGATGAAATTTCTGCTCTGAAATAAAGAGGCGTTTCTCATCCAGCTGTGCTCAGGAGGGTTTTTGGATACTGCTGCAGCCAAACTGCAGAAAAAACATCCTTTTGAACTAGTCTCTTCCCAGCAGTTAATACATGGGAAGTATCAAAGGCTTCTGCTCACCTTAGTGGTCCAGGCTGCCTCAGAACCATTGACAGTGAAAACTGATGTAGTTGGCTATAGCCTACCAGGAAGGTAGAGATTTTTGTACTTCCTTAACTGCACTGGAGATTTCTTATACCCAAGAGAGGGATATCTAGTTCCTAATTTCTAGGAATGAAGCTGTGAGCTGTAGAAAAACTCCGGCTAGTGCAAACTGCAGCCGATCGCCCTAGCAACAGAGGTCACCAAGAACATACCACCCTGATGGTCTGCACTGGCTGTCTACTGTGAATGTAGAACCATATTCAGTAGCTCATATTCAGCTTTGCACAAGTTATCTGGATGTTTGCTGCCACATCTGTGGTGGTAATTACCGACAGCATTTTGAGGGAACAGTAAACAATAGAAAGATTGTGGAGGCAGTGGTAGGGTTTTCCTAACAGTGAGACCTACATTACAGTATTTGCTCCTAAAAGAAAGGACAATGAAAATGGACCTCAGCGTTAGCCCCAGATATTTCAACCACACCTAACACTTCTTGCACTCAGACAAGCCCCTTTATACCTGCTATAAAATAATCCAGCACACCAAGGAGAAGAAAACCCTCGCTGTGTCTGTTGCATTGAAATGCGGTCGACTATCAAAGAGTGTTCTGTTCTTCTGTGGAAACCTGCTGTACAGTCAAATCTCTGCCTGTGTGTGTCTGGGTCTGTGTTCCTTACCTAGCTTATGAAAGAGGGCTGTGAGGGTTAATCTTTGTGAAGTGCTTCACAATGACTACCTGACAGATGCCTAAATACGAAGCATGGTTAGTATAATAGTGTCACTATAAGGATCTTAACAGAACCCTTTTTGCTTTAAAAATCTCTCCTCTCTCTCAGCACTCTCTGTTTTAATGTTCCCATCTTCTTCCCATTTAATCCTCATCTCATACCTTTTGTTTCTTTTCATTGGCCCTTCTGGACAACTGGTTTTGGGAAAGCCTTTTTATATCTCTCTGTCCCTTTCTCTCTAATAGATACCATCATCTTTTAAAGAGCAGCCACTCCCTCCCTCAGCTAAGTACTATCTTGGCAGGCAACTAGGCAGGAGGAGTCTTCTTTAAAAGGCTTTGAAATTGTGTTGTTAAAAAATATATAAATAAAGCAACAAACCTTTTAATAGGGCTTTGAACAATCATCCCTTTCATTCCCTTATGGCCTATTGTGCTTCTGGCTTTTTTATTATTTAGTGTGTATCAAAAAAAAAACCCAAATGTTTTATGTTAAGCCATTAAGAGTTTATTTGGGTTGAAAATAAATAAATAAATGTGGTGCTAGCAGTTGGGACTGTAAGCACATGCACAGTTCCCTGGCAGAGGCAACCTATAGGAGGCACATCAGAAGGCCAGAATAAGCTCCAGTGAAAGACCAGAACAAAAGCATCAGCAGCATTTGTTTCTGGTTAAGTACTTTTGCATCAGCCTGACTACTGGAGTGGTTTGCCCAGCTTTTATCTGTTTCAAATTCACTTCACTCCCCACCCCTCTCTGCAGCTTCACCCTCAACTGTAACTCGTGGTAATTATATGGAAAAGGAGGAAGCGTGGGATATTTTTTTAAATCTTATTTTGTTTGTTCTTTTTTTTTTTTCCCCCACCTGATGGGAGCATGTGATTCGCTGTTATACAGCTTTGTTCCTGGAGTTATTAGATGCCTAACTAAATGATTTTTGTCTGGTCTGCTTGCAATTTTTGTGTTTAGGTTTGTTTTTTAAATGCTGGTCGTATTTTGTTATTAGCCAGAAAAAGCATTTTGTTTCTTTCTTTCTACCCCCTTCCTTTTTTTTTTGTTTTGTTTGTTTGTTTGTTTGCCAATTCTGCCTGTCGTCCACAGAGAATTCTGCAGCAGGCTGATGATTGCAACTAGGGTTCCTCTATATGCATAATTACTATCAGTCTTGCTTGGTCTTGTTTCCCTGGTGGGGCTACTAGAGAGAGAGAGGAAAGAGTCTTTGCCATTAAATATGTTATTAGGTTCACATTTTAGCTCCCATGTGACCAGCATTTGGTGAATCAACATCAAAACTTAAACTTTCTGACCCTCTTATTTCGTGAAGACTGAAGGTAATGCTAGGATATGGTAATTTTTGAAAAACACGCATACACGCTGCTGATGGTATTGTTAAAGTATTAATAGATTGCAGGAGGTAGTTAGCAAGAACTTATGAGAATCTGAGCTTGACTTTACTGTCTCAGTTTTGAGAGTCATAAATAAAACAATCTGGTCCTCATTAAGTTAAATGGAGCCACTGAAGGTCCAGACCTTAGAAAATCAAGTGAGAGATGTCTCAAATTGAACTCCCAAGAAATGAGTACCCTTTCATGAATGCCATTTTAAATGTGAGATATAGAATGTCAAGTTAAAGATGACAAAAATATCATACAACATATGTAATCTCAGGCACATCAAAGTTAGTGGAACTCCATACAAAAATGTAAGCCCAAATCAGACACAAAAAGAAGAAAATAAAACTATCTCCATAACATACTGACATTTTCACTCCTTTTGCTCTATTTGCAATGATATTGCTGAATTTAATTGTAGAATGAGGTTGGTTGTTTCTCTTGTAATAGTATGGCAAAGGTAATCATCTGAATGCAATTCTTAAACTTTAGACTCCTTAGTCATACGATTCAGTAGATTTCCTTATAAAAATAAGGTTCTACCCTTTGAAATCTATTAACAGGATTGGTAACAGAGAAGAGAAAAACAGTCAAATAGTATCAGTCAAACTTATGAAGCTCTCTGTTCTGTAGACCTTGCTGTTCTGTATAGCCTTTCTGCATGCCAGGTCTGACATATTCAAAAATAGGGACTAGAGCTCAGAAAAAGCTTAAGAGAAAGGGAGGATCTAACTGATTTGGTAGACATTTACAGCACATCCTTGACCTAGGCCTAGCAAGGAATATCGCAAGGATTTATTCCTGGAAACCATTGATAAGCATTGATAAGGCTACCTGAGAGAAACACAAGGAAATCTGAAAGCTGCACCTAAACCTACTTTCTTTTGTTCTGTGTTTATGTTGGATTTTGACTTTAATGCTATGTGTTAAATATTTTCAATAACATGTGGAGAGCTGAGCCAAAACCATACTGAAGAGGACTAAAGATTGTGCTGCAGATACTAACATTGTTGTGGTGTCATGTTTGGAGAAGCTATGAAGAGACAGTATTGCTGCCAAATTTCTGTTAGTTCTGCTTTGCCAGGTTTCTTGTGCTTCAGTTCTCAGTCCCTAAAACAGGGATTATAGACTTTCTGGCCTCATGGTGATACTGTCAAAATAAGTACCCTATACTGCAGTATCTTAGTAGACACGGTATGCATTCCTGAGGTACAGATAATTAGGTAGAACAGTGAGGTCGTGGGAAAGAGGCAAAATAAATATATTGTGCTATATTATATTGCTACTCATCATGATATGAGAAGAACTTAAAATGTAAACTTGGAGAAAAAGTAAAGATACAAAAATCAGTGGATGACTTTCTATTGGCACTAGTGTTTTTCAAAACCTAAATTAAAAAGCAAAAGCAACTATTGTAGTATCTTCAGTTATTATGCACAAGTGAAGATTCACTTGGCTCTGTAAGAGATTATTTTTGGAGCACAGTACTGCTTGAGAGGGAAAAATTGCAGACTCTGATCAAAGATTGGGTGTTAATTGGGCACTGAGAAATAATTAAATTTATTTTTTAAATCATAAGAGAAACTTTGACGATTCTGCTTGCAAGATCAGTCACCGTTCACATTTTGAAGACATTATTTTCAAGTACTAGTAAGAGAAATATAACTGGGTAATTTATTGTTTAGTATATTACTGGAAAAACTTTACATTTTTAGAAGTCATACTTTTTGACATCCAATTAGTATTTATGTATCACTCAGTTGTGGAAGTATATCGGCGATTGAATGTCCTTTATATCTTACCTGGAGTGATCCTTATTCTGGAACAAAGATTTGGAAGAACCTATGTCACAAACTATTCTGAAGATATTTCACAGTTAGTCCCACAGCTTGAAGCCGTGTTTAATGATGAGATTAGAACATACGTTTATACTGCAGAGTCAGACCTTGGAAAAGGAAAAGCAGACTACTGTTTATTTTCCAGCGTAATATTGCTGTATCTTACATTGTCTTCTCAAAAACATACACACAGCAGGTGTTTTATAACGCCTGTGTTTTAGACCTTTGAAAACATAAAAAGAATACTTACTAGCAAGTTATAAAACCCCCAGGCATGACAATGACTGCCTTTTAGACAAGAGAGAAAGATGGCTGGGCTTGAGTGGCAGAAAGAGGACTCCGGTGCTGGTCCGATAGTTCAAGATTGAAATTACAAATAGATCAATGAGAACAATTCTTTTTATCTTTCCACATCTGGGAGTAGTTGTTGTCTGTGAGTTGTTGTAAGTATAAAGAAAGGCATTGTATTAGCTTATATGAGTGGAGGCCAGTGGCCTGTACTGGAAGTGCTGGATCTATAAGGTACAACCATTCCTGTTAGAAGCTGAAAAGGACATTTCTGCTGGTCTGCCAGGCTGTGGCTTTGTGACTAACAGGGTAAGAATCTCCAAAGAATAGATGGGTTAAAAATAATGAAAGCAGGGGTGGAGGGAGGGGACAGATTTGAGATGTTAAGAATACATGAAATTATTGAGATCAATTAAAAATAAGTAACAGAGATGCCTAAACCAGAATGCAGAATCTAAACTTTCTCTGATTTTTAGAGTAATTCCAATTTTATATTAAGAATTCATTTGTATAATGAGGCAAAGTCAGAATGCTGTGTCTGAATTCCCTTTCTGAGTTTTGTCAATATTGAGCACAGGAAATGTAAGTGTGACTTTGATAACTGAGGCCTGTTTCTTTAAAGAACCAAAGCAAAAGACTCATGACAAATTTTTTGAATTTTGATGGATGTAAATTTATTTATCTGTTTCTGTAGTGGATGTAGAAGACTCTGAATTAACTTCTGCCTTTTAACCTGGTTCCAGAGTCTCAAATCTAGATCCTAAACTAATTCCAGATATTCCTTTCAGGTCTGTTCTGAAGGAAAAGGAGGATTACAGTGGGGAAAATATTGTGCGAGTACTAGAGCACACAATAGATGAAAGAATAGACTAAAGTTCTGCTTAAAGATGATAACGCAAAAATAGCATAATGTTAAGATATAGAAAAAGTAACACTTCCCCCTCTCCTCTACACACACACACACGCGCACATACACAAGTTGTTTACAAAAGTGCCTTGTAGTAACTGCTGGTGGTGTCACTCCGTCCCATGCCCCAGAGCTACCACCGGGCCTCATGGGAGATGTGACTACAGCATCAGACATGGGACTGTTTGTTCACTCACTTTCTGTGAAGAGAGTTTTGAACCCTGTTTTGAATAGACAGCATTTTCTTTGTGTGGTTGGTAAATAACACAGAGCAAAGTTAGTCAGCAAGTTGCATAGCTTCTGCATTCTGATTCTTTGGAGCCCTTTTGTACCAAGCTTGACAGGATGTTTTTAACAGAATGTGACCTCACTGGGATACCAGAAGTAAGGAAAAAAGTTATTGGGGCTGTTGTGGAATATTTTGCACAGAGCTGGCCTAAGTACTGCTTTAAAATGCCTCTTGAAGAGAAGATAGTTTTACTGTGATCTAGGCAACATGTTCAGTGAAAATCAATATCTTTAACTCCTTTGTACATTAGAAAATCTAATTAAGGCTGATTATATTTCCCCACTTAAGGAAAATGATACTGATTTGCAAATCTCAGAACTGTTATGTCCTTGCTCTAATGTTTTGAGCAAAGGCCCCGTTCTAATGATAAAACATCAGAATATATTCTTTCTAACACAGAAAAGAATAAGGAGATCAGATCCAGTTGTTCATCAAAGTCCTAGAAGCAGCAGTAGAAGAATCAGAGTGGTGACAAACCCATCAAAATCAGAAGACAGACATCTTTTGGACACATGTTCTGACTCGCCAGGTAAAGGTAAGAGGGAAAAAATAGTATCAATGTTTTTTCTGGCCAAAATCATGTGTGAGTTTTCACCACAGACGTTAAAAATGGGATCACTGCTTGCAGTTTTGCTTGGACCGACAGTAAATTGGCTCCTGGGCAATTTACCCTGGGGGATTATTTGCTGTGTGGTCACCCCCTCTCCTCCCTCTGCTGGTCAGCGCACGGGAAATGCTGTCACTGACTGCAAAGGAAACCAGCCACTTTTCTCCTGAATCTAGAGGAAAGTGTTGATTGCTAGTGACTCTTCTTTATTTTTTTAATTTATTGCTTGCAGTTCTAAAATATTGACAGCCATAGGATTTAGTGATGAAAGGTTTAGCTGTAGTAAGAGAAGGGAGAGAAATTTGAGTGTTCAAGAAGTCAGGGGAAACTTATTTAAAAAAAGTAACACATATGTAGCTCAGGTATCTATTTATACGGTGTAAAAATATTCTAGGCTCATGCTCAATGATCTGAGTGATCTGTTAGTTCCTATATTCCTATAGTTCCTATATATAGGAACTAAAAAGGTTTTTACAAAAAATAAGAGAAAGGTGAATTATTATACAGAATAGCTTCATGAATAATAGATATCTTGCTATTCTGAAAATAAATTAAAATATGTGATGTGCTTTACTATGTATACCAACAAAACACTAAAACTTTGTTGTTTTTTGCACTGAACAATCGTTATTTTTTTCCAGCCAGTAGAGGTGACTTAAAAAAGAAAAAGTGTTTGGAGTCACTGATAGAGTGAGAGGAAATGTTCTCACAATATGTAAAACTGTTATTCATACTTGAAGACTTGTATAACAAAGAAATCTAAAAATAGGCTTTTAAAATTGGAAAGTTTTGTGGCATAAATGCTGCTGACAATGAAAATGTTCTTTGGTAAATGATTATGGAAAATTTTGCTAAATTACGTATGACTAACTTGAGTTGCTTTTTACTGTAAGGCATATGAAGTTCTAGAGATTTTTTTTTTTCTTGTGATCAGTTAGAAGGTAGATTGGTCAAACTTAATTTGTAGTATAAAGGATGAGGTGACAATATCACTGCTCCCAATAAGACATAGTAATGACTTTGGTTTGACAAAGCGTTCATAGTGATACTTTTATAATGTCAAACTTGCTACTGTACTTTGATCCACTGGTGTGTGGTACATAAGCTGCCAGATCTGTTCTAATTAGAGCAAATATTTCCTCTGAAGAGGCTTCTAGAGACAAGTGTGTTCTCTGAAGCAGAAGTCTGTCAAAAGGGGATGATTGAAGATGATGAATTTATATTCATGACTTTGTTATTTGTGTTACATTAATACTACTGGCCTGAATCACGGGTCAGATGTTAGGCACTGGAAAAAATAAAAATGTTTTGTACACCAAATGGATAATAATGATGCAGACATGAAAAAGCAGTTGAATAAAACAAATGTGATAAATTACTCAATCTGACATAAATACACCCAAAGTAGTAAGATGGAGTTTTCTGATTTTAATATCTTTTTTACAACTGTATATGTACTGTTAGGGTTTTTTTTTTTTTTTTAAGTGACGAATTTTCATAGTATCTCACCCACTACAGGTAAACTGGCAAGCTGGAATCTTGATTGCTTTCTGCGTTTCTTCCAGGCAGGATGTGGTAGGGGGGCATACAGCTTAGTTTATCCCTGAATTTGAACAGGAGAATGCAAAGATTCAATAAAATTAGGCTGTGTTTAATATTTATGGAAGCTATGGTGGACAAACCAGTAGAGGTCAGTACATAGTGCTGAAATATAAGTGCAGTGCTGTGTTTTTATGCTCTATACTTTCGATATGTAACTTTTCTTTTAAAATGTGGTAAAAGAAGATAGTTTACAGTAAATACTGCTGTCCTCTTCAAAAAGATAGGTTAAAAATACTTGGGGTCGTATGATAATGACAGACTGCTTAAATAGAGTAATTTAAGCAACAGCGTGCACTTTGTAGCATGTTATAGCTTGCAATGCATGTTATAGGTGCTAGAATCATTATTTTGTGAAATCATTACGGAACTTATTACAAATGTCACAGAGACAAATGCATCTAGGTCATAGTTATGTAGAAAAAATTAGAAGATAGAGGTTAGTCTAAGAATCAGGTTTTCGGATACTTGAAGTTAAAATAACAGAAGAAATTTTCCTCATTTTTAGGTAACAAAAGTTTGGAGAGTTAAAATTAGTCATTGTTTTTAAAATCTCTATCTTTCTTTCTTTGTGTGTGTGTATACATATATATGTATGTATGTGTATATGTGTGTGTGTGTATATATATACATACATATAGCGAGGGGGGGACAGACAGACTCTTTGTATAAAGTTGAATTATTTTTTGTTTTACTTTTTAAAGCCATTGTTTGCTTGTGAGTCTTTTTGTGATTTAAAGCAAGGAAAAGAATCATCCTGTTTAGTTTGTGCATGAAAAGATCCTTCAACATATATTAGCTGTAAAAGCTCATCTCTGAAAAGCTTATGTTCCAGTTGCTTTCTGTGGAGCTAGAAAGCCCAAACTGTATGTCCCCATTCTGTTTACTAGCTCTTTCACTAAGTACTTTGAAAAGTACTTTGCTATTAATTGTAATTGTTGAATCTTAAAGAACTCCTAAGAATTTTATCACCAGATAAAGATGAACTCAGGTGGGAAGTGTTCTATTTGGGTTTCAATATGGCCTTACATCTGCTGTCTGTGAGCTTTGGGAGAAATTTCCTAATCCCTTCAGTAAGAATAGGGCTATACAAATGGTGAGCGTTTTTGAAAATCCTGCTTTCTTTTTTTTTTTTTTTTTGGTTACATTCCACACTTTTTTTAGAGTGCATTTTAGAGGCATTGTCAATTAGCGAGCATCTCTGAAAACCCTATTTTCTTTTCATACTCTTTATTATGCGCTTAAAGGTCTTCCAGGAGAGAATTGTGGCATAAGGTATTAAGTGAACAAGGCTTCTGACAACCAAGTTGGGGTTTGCAGTCTGTGTTTGCTGTGGAAAAAGTCTGAAGTCTCTGCAGAAGTTTATATTCGTATCCTAAGGGTTTTTTTTAGCAGAGAAAGCTTTCTGAAGCTGATTTTGGTGACAAGTGCTAGAGACTCGGCAACTCTTTCTCACTGGTGTTTCTGTTGTGTGCCATTAGAGTCAGACAGCATAAATTTGGGCACAGTTCAAAAGACTATAAGAATGGCTTACTGCAGGGGAGGGATTCCCTGTTGACTTTGACAGCTATCGACAGTATAAACTGAGGTGGGAAAGAGACAGAGATGGCATATACTACTGTTGCATGTCCAGCCCATGACGTGTATTTTTTCCACACTTCACTGTAACATCATGTACGTGTGTTCCAGTCCAGTACAGGTGGACTTTCTGGTGAAGGATCTGCCTTTATACATGTAGTGTACAACCCTAGTTCTGGTGAAGTGGAAGTCTTGCCATTTAAATCAGTGATGAGGCCAGGATATCTACAGAGTTGTTTAACATTTTTTCCTGAGGCAAAGCAGACTTAGAAATAATCTTGTTTCTTTCATGACGCAGTGTCAAATCAAAGAGTGAGGCATAGGAGGGCTGGGGTGTTAAATGACAAATCCACTTTCAGCCCAAAATTCGTACCAAAGGCTTAGGAGTCAAAAGCCAGTGCAGTTTTTTTCTAGATAAAAATGCTGTTTATTTAAGGGCATCTACTACTTATTTCACTTGTTGCTTTGACTGTGTTTTGACAAAATAAGCTTGAATCCAAATGTCAAACCCACCTTATTTTCCCAGATAAATTTCTGATGTACATATCATTTTGGTACACAATATGTTTCTGTAATCTTTTTCACATTTCGCAGGCTGTAGAGTGTGTAAGAAGTTGTGTTTTCCTGAGTCATGGTGGAATAGCTCCTTTATAGTAACTGATACGCGTTATCTTTATTAGCTGTTGTTGGGGAGAAGCCCTCCTCATCAAATGCGTTTCCTGAAGAGTAGCGCAAAGGTTGAAGTAAAGGTGCTCCTTACAATACTGAATGGTCTGGCTTTAGTCAGTGAATTTTAAAGTCTGAAAGTCTAAATATTTATATTGCTTCAATTAAGTTTGTTTACATGTTAAATTGCCTGAACATCTGGTCATCCTTTTTCCATAACCTGTGGGATATAAACCCCCAAAATTCAGGGACCAAAATAATGATGCTGGAAATGTGTAGTTCAATCAAGTGTAATATCCTTTTAGAAGTTTGCTATTCTTATCTATATCCAGACCAAATATAGAAGATTACAGTAGTACTGTTCATGATTAAGGAACAGAAGGTCTATGTTATCACTAAGATTCTTAATCTCTTAGTAGGTTAATATTTGGTATTTTCTTGATTGCAATATTACTTTTATATAGGTAGAGTAACACTATATTCTCATTTTGACCCTCTTTTCTGATGTCAATGTTTTCTAAAAATTCTTCTCTGCAAAGCAGCTATGCATAGTTAAATTATCCTATCGCTATAAAGCTAGGTTTTATGTATTTTTGTAAGTCACAGATAAATTTCTCCACTCTTTCTGTACGTGTATGTGTGCATGCACATGCACACGTGTGTGTGTATGAAGGTGACTTCTAATAATTTTGCGCCTGATATGGAATAAACTGTCATCTAACTACAGCATTGTGTGGTCTGTTTAAGCATGTATGAAAAAATTGTGGTTTTGTCTCTAGATGGGAATTCAGCCGGTGGTGATCAGTAATTGAGACAACTGCACTAGTGAAAATCTCTGCATATAAACAAGGAAACTGTGGCATTTGCACCAGAAATTGAATTAATTAAGAATTAGAATAATAAATGTAGGCAAATAAGTTGTAATCTCAAACATTCCACGGGGAGAAAAAAGATAGATTATTCACCCATTTCTAAGAAAAAAAGGGCATCCTAAGGAACTGCTATAATTCTGGGAAATGTACTCTATATCACAAAAAAACATCAATATAACTGTTACATTTTTGGTGCTCTACCATTTTAGTGAGGTATATTTATAGAGGCAACTACTCTTCTAAGGTATGGAAGATATCAGAAATGGTGTTTTTCACTAACTGTATTAGTCTGGAGGTATAGCTGGTTTTTTTTTTTTTCACCTTCTCCTGGAGTTCTATTGGGAATTTGTTACCTGTCTCTTTCACTGTGTAGCTCAAGTCAATATTAGTTTTTGGGTTTTTTTTTTTCCATTTACTCACTTTCCCTTATGTCAAGATTCAACTTTAGACTCCAGTCTCTTATTGATGTTCTTAATTTCCTATTGAAATCAATTGGAAGCTGAATTCAAGGCTTAGTGTCTTATGTATCCCAATACCAGAAAAAAATCATTGCATATGGTTGCCTGCAGACCTGTAGTCGTAAATAATGTCAACATTAAAATTGAAATATAACTGCAGTTAAGGACGCTGAAAACCACTTCCTTTGCTCAGACAACATCCCAATTGTTTCTCTCACACCTGTGTATTTCCAAGAGGTCAAAATTCACACCGTCACCTTTCCTGTAAATCAAATAAATGTGAATTTAGTTTTTCTAGTGCATATATATCTTCTTCTGTGATTATGTTTATAAGCAAAGTCATTTCTGAAGATCTTGTTTTTTAACAATTCTTTCCTGAGAGTAGATTCTTATATTTGGCTCTACACTGCATAATAATTCTTTTGCAGCAGAATTTTAATGTATCAGAAAGAGCTCACATAGCTTATGTATGTGATTAACCAATATACTGCAAGGGAGCATTAACAATAGGCTTCACAAAATAGGAAATATTTAACAAGCAAATAGTCTTATATTTTTCTTTTGTAGGCAACTCTGTTTTGCTTGTATGTACTAATTTGTCCCAATGCTGTTAATAGATAATGAATAGCAATCTACATGTTTTTCTGTGGGTCCAGGAAAGGACATATGCCTTTTTGAAAACTTTTAATCTATGTGTATGTATGCTGACTTTTTGTTAGTATATTTATGTTTTATATCAATTTATATATGTATATGTATACATACAAAGCATGTTATGAATTTTCTACAGGAAAATACCTCGTGGTATCTCATAAATATTTTTGATGATATCAGCAAGCCTCACAGTTTAATTACAGTTCTTACTTTTGACATTCATTTTGTTTAAGCATATACCATGTAACATCACGTAATATAAAGAAAAAGTACAGACCTCAGTTCTGAGAACCTGAACAACCATTTTCTCCTTTGGCATAAATGGATCCTGAGTGTAAGCTGGATCTGGCAGGGAGAGTAAATGTATCATGCGACTAGTTTGGCTAAACAGTAAACTCATGACTGAGCTCCAGTGCAAAAAGGCAGTATACAGGAGGTGGAAGCAGGGACAAGCTACAACAGAGGAATATAGAAACATTGCCTAGGCATGCAGGGATGATGTTAGGAAAGCCAAAGTTCAGCTGGAATTGACACTTGCAAGGTACATCGAGGGCAGAGGGAAGAGCTTCTACCACTAGATTAATAGTAAAAGGCTGAAAATGTGTGCCTGCTGCTGAGTGGGGCAGGTGATCTACTGGCAGAGGACACAGATAAGGCTGAGATACTCAGTGTCTTCTTTGCTTCAGTCTTCACCAACAGGATCTCTTGCACCTCTGTGTTTAGAGACAGGAATCAAGGAGGAGGAGGATAACCAACAGCAGGAGATGAGGATAGAGTCAGGGATTACTTGTGAGAACTCGATCCGTGCAAGTCCCTGGGACCTGATGGACTGTATCTGAGGGTACCGAGAGAACTGCCTGATGTCCTTGCAAGGCTACTCTCTATCATCTTGAAGGCTTGTGGAGACTGGGGGAAGTTCTCAGCAACTGGAGAAAGGCAGATGTTGTACCCAACTTCAAAAAAGTAATAAGCAGAATGCTTTTATCAGCTCAAGACTGAATGGAGCCTTTAGCAAATGTTTCTTTCCATCAGCTTCCTCATGAGATGTAAAAGTAATTACATCTCCTGTGTAGCAGGATCTCTAATGGAATATGTGCTTATGGATGTGAAAACAATCCTACATAGTTATGCAAAGCACATTATTGACTGTGCACAAGAAGTATGTTTTTACTATTTAACTGATGGCATATATCTTCCTCCTGAGCCCCATACCAAAGTCCTTATAACAACATGAGGTTTCAAAGAGGTAATGACTAATTCGCTAATCTTTGTTTACTTATTTTCACTTGAGATGTGTCAATGAGAGGAAATAAAGTAAAATGAGACTCTAAGACATGACTCGAAGTAAATAATAAGGTTGTGTTGTTACAGTGAGGCATTGGAGTCTTAAGGGTCAAAAATTATGGTTTCCCTTGTGTATCTGCACTGATGGAAGACATACCATGGTATATGGCTTTTGCATACTCTCCTGTAATTTACCTAGTTGGTTGCACTAGGAAACAGGGGGTAGAGCTTAACCCAGTGGGATATACTAGGCAGGACAAGGAAAATTTCTCATGTTTAAGCAGAGCAATAGTGGGGAAAAACTAGCATTAAAACATTTAAAATTGCATTTTCCTTACAAGTTAATAGTGCGTCCAGTGTTAACTCTAAGGAAGTTCATCCATTCCTTTGCATCAGGTGAGTCTGGGTTGTTAAGGAGCTCAATGTTGTAAGAGACTCCCTTGCACTTACGCAGTAGACATACTGCTGCACTATTTAGTAAAAGCAGAATATTTTGTTCATGTAGATAACAATGGAAAAATATCAAAAGTTGTCATTCCAGATGTAAACTGGTGACTAAACCAGGTCTCTGAACCTCTTGGGCCTTGCAAATGGATGTTGGAAATTTACTGAGTACAGGTTGTTTTGCCAGGAGAGTGAATGCTGTTGGTAGGGAATGGAAGGTCTATGGATTCTGAACTGTGTTTTGGGTTGATTTGATGCTGCTTACTCCCCATTTTTGTTCTTTTCCCATGAAGTTTAATGTGAATATTCTTACCTAGGAAGAAAGAAGTGTGTCAAGGAAGTCATGAGAATTCTTATGTATTTTTGGTTTGGAAGTGAAAATATTGGAAGAGAAGGAGTGATTAGCAGGCATTTTTAGCCTATCTTCCTTATGCCATGACTAACAGTGGAGACAAGAGGATCAAAGAAACGGAAAGGAAAGGATTCATCAGCAGAAAAAACTCTGCTTGGGAACACTCAATACCTTGTAATCAGTCTTGTTCTGTATGGATTTATACTCAGGAAGATGTTAGGAAGTAGTTGGAAAGATGCCAGTGCAATCAGGCCTAGAACAGGCACCAACACAGTGATACTAGGATGCTTGATCTGTCCCGTCCACATGTTCTCCTGTTAGAGAAATTACCTAACCCCCACGCCAGTCCACCTGATTGCAGAAGTACATTTGATATGTGCATGGTATGGTCACAAAAGATTCGGTGTGTTGTTGTGGCTTAGGCTGTGGTGATCAAGTGCAGCAGTGCCCAGCGAGTACCCTCAGACAGCACTGCTCACAGGAGTTGTGCAGCTTACTATCCCTTTTCCCATGTCTTGACACTCCTTTTTACCACCCTGGTAACTCCCTTTCCTGCTCCAGTCTCCTCTCAAACAGTCTGTTCCAGTTACTTCTTCCCTGTTGGTCCCAGTTTTGCTACATCCATTCTCCAGTTCAGTATTTGTGATACCATTGCCTAGGTACTCAACACCTTATCTGGAATTACTGATATGGTGGCCTGGGCACTGTTCACCTTGCATGACTCTACTCCTCAGTGCTCCTCTTCAATTATCTGTGAAGTTTGGCCTTTTCTCACGTAACTTGCCCTTAAATGCCTGTGAAATCCAGCCATTCCTCACTGCACTATCTGTAAATTTTATTAGCTTCTTAAATTATTATCTGTCATGGCCAGTTGGTTCTTGTTTCCTGTTCATGTTCTCGTGAGTAGTTTTCTCATGTCCTGTTCAGTTAGCTTTACCTCCAGCCAGGGCGCAGTAAGTGGCCTAGTCATTTTGGTGCAGCCCTAATGTTAGGGCCTAGTAAAATAGGAAATTCATCCTTAGCTGATGCTATTGGTGTATGCTTGCAGAAGTATTAGATAGTAAACCAATGAACTGAATAGTAATCGATGCAACTATATAGTATCTTCACTTTCACAAAAATGGTAATGCATTGATATAACTTACCTGTTTTAAACAGTTGAATTGAAAAATTAACACTGCACTGAGACAGCCGTACTTCAGGACTCTAGATATGTGATTTCTATGGCTATGTGATCACCAGTCAGGACAGTTTCTAGGACAGGATGCAGCCTGGAACAAAACAGAAGTTGGTGACATTCCCTCTCATACGTTCAGTTATGAAGAGAAGCCATTCCTGTACCTCCCTGCTTCAGGTCACAAGGCAGAGATGGCAGCAGGATGCAGAGCTGCAGAGGAAAGGTGGTCACAACATAACAGCTTTGAGGGTAGCTCAGAGCAGTTGGGAGCGTGTGCATTGCCAGTGTCATGGTGAAAAGATCAGGAGATAAGGGCATGGGTGATGAAAGCTGGTGATGGATGGCTGAAACCTCTTTAGGTTCCTCCCAGACTTCCTGGCACAGGAATCTGTCTGCCTGGGAAGAGCTGGGGGGGAAGTTAATGGGAAATGAGTGATCTAACATTGTGTGAGCAAGCATCATGACACTGACTGCAAGATGTAAGCCTTACCGCAAGGCCAGGCTTGGTGTCAAATTTATTTATTCCTGTGGATCTTATATGAGAGCTAGCTGGCTTGGAATGTGGCAGAGCAAAGTCTCGTCTGCTTGCAATTGAACAAGTAGACCTAGTCAAAGAGAGAGAAAGCTTTTTAAGGATTGTTCTTGGTCACTGAGAAATGAGGGAAGCAGAGCAGCAGGGGCAACTGAAGTCACAGCTATCAATGCACCATCAGGGCAGGAATAAACACCTGCAAATTGGATGCTGGAAAAGTCCCTAGTTCTAATCCACAGAGTAGCAAAATAATGGAGACTGCAGCTAGTCACCTGTTAACCAGAATGGAAATGTGAGCTGGTTAAGAGAGACTAGAACTCAAGAGAGCTGAAAGGCAGAAATCACAGCTAAAATACTGAAATCTTCTGGTAGAGAAGTAGAGTTTCTCAGCAGAGAAACATGTAATAGATTTTTTCTTTTTTTCAACACTTTCCTAAATGCTTTGAGCCTTTAGGAAAATGAGACTGATGCTGCCCATTGTTATCTCTTGTAGAGAGTTAATTCACCAGGTTCAGGCCACTCAAACCCTTGCTAATGTCACATTAATACATGTATTTCTTGAAAATTAAAAACTATAGGACTTCTTGGGTTCTTTGAATGCTTTTGTAATATTTTGAAAATAGTATTCAGGTGACTCCTTTCTGTAATATTAAATATTTACAGTATTTAGCTGGAAGCACAACAAAGATGCACAACGTATGCATAAACGTTACTGTGATTATAGCATCTGCTGCGCAGTTACCAAAAATATGCCCAGAAGAGAGAAAATCCGGTGTATGTTATTTTCTTGTACGTATAGTCTTATAGCTAGTTTCACCACAAAGGCATCAAGTTCACTGAATGATTTCTGCGGGTCAGATTTCACCAGTGAAGTGAATAGGGCACAAGTGGACAGTGCTGACTAAAGATGAGAAGATAATGCCTGTTCCCATGGAGAAAAAAAGTTCTACAGGTTTTTGTATGAATAAAACTGCCTCTGTTCATGAAACAGCAATAGTGTTGCCGAGAAATTAGATGGAATTGTATAGTTAGGGGAATATGATGATATTCTTGTATGGCTTTTGTTTCTTTGTTAAACCAGGGTAAATGATTCTATGCAGGGATCTACCACTACATGACATTCCGTCAAAGAATTGCTGCTTTCAGTTGTTTTTAATACACTTTTGTAAGTGCTGCTAACAAATTGGCATCCTAATTCAAACAGCTAACGATCCAAGTCAAGTTCAACAAATACATCAAAGGATGACTGAAAAAGGACAACTTTGAAATTCTGATTTCCACAGGTTTGAAATACAGTTGATTTGGTAACTAAAGATAAAAACCACTTTACTTGGAGTGTCTGTGTTTTATTTTTGGGGCCCATTTCAGTTTCACTATAGCATCGTATTCTCAGAGCCCCCTGCTCCCCTGTAACTCTGGCTGTTTGGTTACAAGCCTATGGTGATTCTGAAATAAGAGACCAATGGCAGATTAAACCCTCTTTAGGTGTTTTCTGAAGCGTATAGTCACTCTTATGTAGATAAGCTACAAAGATGTAGTGGATATACTCAAGACACTTCAGTATGAGAAATCAGTGTCATGTAAAAGTGTTACGTAGAATGGCTAAAGGATAGAATTTTTTTTCTTTTTGGAACTTACTGGACACAAACTTCCCTTCTTTTTCCCTGGACTGTGAGAGAGAGAAACAAAATCTCTTCCTTTTTACTTAGCTTTTTAGTATGGGAATATTCCTCAAACAAAATATACCTGAACCCAGATTCCATCTCCAAAGAGAAAGCATATCCTATCCTCGGCACACTGTTAGGTCTGAAACTAGAGTGAAGGACTGAATCTCATTTTAAATTATTTACCTTTTTGCCCAAATACCAAGTAGATTTATTTAACTGAATAAAAAAATGGTCTTGAATATTCAGAGAACTTTTGTAAAATAAGATGTACGTTATGCATATATAATGACAAAGGGAAAGGAAGAAGTGATTGCCAAGGACAAACAAGGCTGTTCTGAGAACATCTATTGATTGGAAACAAATCACTGGATACTTTTGGTTTGGTTTTGTTTTGCTGTTTTTTTTTCTTCTCCATAATACATGAAGTGGTCTCTGTCTGGGTGTAATTTTTACTTTTTAGTGCAATCTGCACCTGTGGCCTTTGGACTTAATGTTTATGACAGATGGACTGGACTGTGTTTGCACCATTTAGTGTATAATCCTTCTGTATGTATCTATGCCATGCTAGGCAGTGGCACTGGCCCAGTGGGCATATTTATTAGTGCAGACTTCCTGTCTGCTTCCATTGTTCTGTTGCAGTGTCCTTTGAGCATAATGGACCTTGCTTTGTGCTGAACCCACCTACAAAATATTGTCCCTGGTTCATGCCACATTATCTGTTGCAGACTCTAGTCTTTTTTTTTTTTTTTTAAGTATTCTAACTCATTTGCCAGCTAGAACGCTTAAAATGGATCAATTCTGTATTGTAAATGCTCTTCCTCTCCACTCAGCCTGCAAGCTTCATTTTTGGAACAAACGTACTAGCTTTGTTTGCTAGTATCAAAATGCTTGATAAAAAAAGGAAAACCATTTCCTCTGAAATGTGCCATATCTCGTGCTACCTGAGCTCCCACTGTACTGGAAGCGGAAGTTGTTCCCAGAAAAGCAATGTCCCCATATAAAACATGGAAGTAATAAATGCAGCTGTAGCAGCCTGCAAGCCCATGGCTGGCAGCCTAGAACTGTGCAGCATGTTCCACTCCTGCTGACTTCATTGGTGGTGTATGACGGGCATGGAAAAAAAGGACAGACTACTATTATACAAGAAATGTTGCCTTCTGTATCAGTAGAACAGAAAAACAAATGCCAAGCAAATGGAAAAGGATACAACACTTAGGCATTTACAATTTTAGGTTTTTTTGAATAAGATAATAAATTTGGGAAGTGAACAAAAGACAGAAATAATATGACACTAACACTTGGACTCTCAAAGCATAATATAGTTTTGCACCTTGTTCATTTATCATATGAAATCATGACATTGCTTCTCTTAAAATTTTCTGCCCATTACAGAAATGCAGAAAATGAGCCTCACACAGTTTAGCTGTAGTCACATCAAATTAGTGGCAGACTTCAAACAGACACTTGAAAACCAAAACCACCCTTTTAAAACCATCAATATATGTAATCCTAACAGTTAAAAAGGATTTTTAAATATTTCTATGTAAAGTAATTGTGCCCCTATAAACACTCCATAGAGTGTTTCCACTCTATGGAAAGATAGGTCAGTTATGTAATTTATCACACAACATAGCAACACTATGCATTCTGTGCTCATATTATCATAGTCTTGAGGAAACAAGCATATTTGGTGTCATAAAACTGGATTTGAATAGGGATAGTTTGGGGAGTAAGTATACTTGCCAGTCAGGGTTTCTAGAGGATGTGAATGAAGACCTGAGGGGAAGAATTTCTCACAGTATAAATAAAAAAGCAGTTATTAACAATGTTATTTGAAGTAACTAGAGGTTTCTATGTAATATTTGACTAAACTGTATAATGCTAAGAAAAAGAAAAGAGATTATGATACTATATTAATGTCCAAGAACTAGAAAAGGCAAGATTTCTTTTTTCCTTTGTAGTCATTTTAGACTTGGTATTTCTGGTTAGCTGTAAGAACTTCCACTCTAAAATTTGTATCTGGAATGTATGACTGAGCGAGCTTGGATTTATGGAGGAAGTATGTTCAAGTCCATATACAAATACTCATATGTGGTTTGAATACCTTCCTTCTTTCATTCCCTTTCAATGCTGTTGAATATTTAGCACTTTTGAAGATCAGGTACCCAAATTACAATGGCAGACCTCGGCATTGGTACTTTTGTGATGGCACATGTGTATTTTTAACCCTGAACTTAATTTTAAAATACATGGTTGAAGTTTGAAAATATCATGGTGGTAATGTTTGGCAAGCATCTTTCTCACACCATGTAATTTTTTTCCCTTTTCCTTTTCTGATATCTGAAATAGTTTCACTAGTTTAGCTTCATAGCTTCACATCTTGGAGGGATATTTTTCAGAATGCAGTGTGGAAAATGCAAAAGCTAGTTGTGGGCAAATCCTATTTAATATCCTTCAATTTGAATTAGGTGTGTGACGATTCTGAAATTTTTCTTTCTGCATTTGGTGTGGCAGTATCACAGTTTTCTCCTGATAGATTATTGTTAACCTACGCTGTGAAAAAGCAGTATTCTAAGCTGCTCTCCCCTGCTGCTAGTCAGTGTAATGATAAAGTCTCTCCTCAAAACTAGCATAAAAGTTTCAGTATCTCCTTCTTGTAAAACCCATTTACAAACTTTAAGGTGAGAACGGAGGTTGGTACAGGATGTATCACAGGGGAAAATGGATGTTATTGAAGGCTTATTTTTTCTTTGCTTTTCTTTGCTTTCAATTTATAGAGTTCAGAGCTATAGTTCAATAGAGATATCATCCAAGTTTGCCAGAACAAAGAAGTAATCTTTTAACATCAAAGTCCATATGTTGGTCTGTAAGACATTACATCTTCTTACATGATAAGATTAACTTTAAGGTTGTTATTGTAATGTTTGGGTTCCTGTTTGGAACCGTCTACAAATGATGACCTTAGGATTTGTGTCATCATGTAGACAAGCTATATGACCATTCAGCTGTGATTATCCTAACTTCAGTGCCAGTAATATACAGTGCCACAGAACTGCAGAGCTATATCATATCCTGCAAATGGAATTTAGTTATTCACTAAAGAGCCTTGGGACTGAACTGATGGAAGCACATAGTATCAAGGTTATGCCTGTCAAGAATATGCAGCCTAAATCTCACAGCTGTGAGCCATAGTAGAGACAACTGCTGTGTGATGGCCCACCCATGCAGACCGTCATCATATATCACCTGATTACTATCTATGCCAATGTAGTACCATAGTACCCTCAACCTTTGCATCTGAAGGGCTGTGTCTGAAGTGCACACAACCAAGGGAATGTTTTTCTACTCTGAATTACACTTCATCTATGATCGCTACAGAGTCAGCCTTATCTGGTCTTGATGGAATTCGTACTTCTATTAGAGGGACTGTAAGTCCAAAGAGCTTCGCATAACATCTGAACTGGCCAATAACTAGCTAAATGCCCTTGGGGACATGAGGCAGTAGACTGCAATCATCCACAAACATTAGCTCAGGAATAGCTGCTTTCTGTATTTTGTCTCTTTTATTTGTATGTGCTTACTGCAGAATCAGAATCCCTCCATCTAGGTATTACCATATGTAGATGCGTGGCCTAGCTAGGATCCTTTATAATTTTCTATCACTGAAAGGCATTCTCACCTGCTAGGCCTTAGATATTATGGAACTCCTTGTGTAAGGCCTTTCACCTACTAGTTTCTCCTATTAGGATAATTTCTTAATATCTTCAGCCTTTCTCTAATTTATCTAACCTACCTACCACATGGTACTTAAGTACCATCAATTTTCTTGATATATATCTTGATGCATATTTGTGGTCCCACAGAATGCCCTTCAAAAGACTGGTTCATGGCCAATGTCCACTGAGCTCTGGATTAGTTTTCCCACTAGCTTTATGATCATCAGAATTTGTAAAAAAAAACAGGACAGCCCCTTTGGGATATTCTTCTGTTCTGTTCTAGACAGGATTTCCATGCTGAAAGCAGATCATCTGACTTTCCCATGTCTTTCCAGGGTCCAACCAATTGATTTAGCCAGTAGCTTAAATATCTCTAGGAATATTTGACTCTGATCCTTGGAAGGACACAATCACACTGCCCCTAACCTGCTGCTGGATTCCACTAAGGTCATTCACTGTAAGAGTTATTAAGCTAATCAGCTGCTCCTTTCTGTATGCCAAAACAGCAGCATTTGTTACTGCTGTATCACCTGTGACTTCAGAAGGAGCTACAGGCAAAAGCAGTTGCAGGCTAACTGTGAGCCATACATGGACTCATCTAGAGTGTTTCTGAGCAGCAGTTGATTGGAGCTCTGCAACTCTCTTCACCAATTTTCTTTTGTAATATATCTATATGTATTATTTAATGCAGTTACATTGTTCTGTTTTTGCAGGTTATTTTTATTGTTAATCCATTTCTGATGCTTCATACATAGATGTTAGGAGAAACTTGGCTCATTTCTATTGCCATTTAATCAATCTTGATATCTGCTCTTTATGAAACCAAAGAACTTTAAACCTGTAGAATGCTAAATACCAGAATGCAGTGATAGATTTTTCAAATGTAGTAGGCAGATTAGAGCTCAAAGCAGCACATTCGAGTGCTTATATATTGAGAATTTTTACAAATATAATGAAGTGCTGTGCACCTTTTCTCTAAAAGTTAACCTCAGTTTGCACACTCAGGAAGCATACTTAAATTCTGAATAACTATTCCTAGTTGAAACTGGCAGAAAAAAATGCATTTCAGTTAGGAATAAATAGTAGAAGACAATGAGACAATGTTGTTTGTGCCCTTCTTTTGATATTTTAGAAATAAAATATTTTGTTCCTCCTAACTGTCTTTTTTTCTTTTCTCATAGACAAATACACCACATTGCAGTATAAAAAATTTGATTCTTATTGTATTCAAATTACTCAAAAAATAAGAAAAGCAAATGCCATAAAACAGCAAGTATTGCAATAACAAATGTAAAGGGAGTAAAATGAGTGCTTCTGTAGAAAGCTTTCTCCAGAGATTTCCTGCAGTATCCATTTGTTTTGATTAAAGGTCTTCTTGTTTAAAGATCTCCAGTTTTCACTGGTCCTGAGTCTTCTTTATCTTGTTATATTTTGTTGTGTCCTGCCTGCAACATGTACCTACAACCCTCTGATGGTTCACTTTACTCCTTTGCTAATTGGCTTCAAGCTGCAACTTGGGTGAAATGGTAAAAGCATCATAGTCTTCACTGGTCACATGCAAAAGAGAATTAGAAATTATTAACAGAGATTATTAATTTTGACTCCCTTTAATAAGTTTGAAGTACTAAGTTAAGCTACATGTTTTACTTGATTTCAATGACTACATGGGGTATTGCACATGAAGAGGGTGCTGTGCTTTCGAGGTATTCTCTGGATACTGAATGAGAAAAGCACTCTGAGGAAATTTAGAGGTATTGCATTAGATAGTGGAAGAGGAGAACGTTAATTAGCTGGAATCAGTTGTTCCTCTATATAAGAAATAGTGTAGACAGAGCTTGGTTAGTCTCTCTAGCTACACCCAGTAAGCAAACTGGGTAACTGATTTTAAAATATGTTCTTGTAATGGTCTTCAGTGGCAGAAAAGAAGAGTGTTTCATGTAGCTCACAGCCTCACATGTGAACCTCACAGCACAACCTCAGCATGTGACTAAGATCAATTTGGCCAGCGATGGGCTCTGTGGGGGATTATTTCATATGTCCCTTCACTGTGCTGAATCCTTTTCTTCTGACTGTTAATTGTATTTCCATTCCACCAGATAATTCTGTGATCAGTGAGGATGAGAGAGTAATCCATCCTTTGTACAGGTCTTATGCCTTTCTTCCATCTACCTATGTTTTCCCTAAATCCTGTGATTGTTGGGTAAGTGGCAACAGAGACAGATGGAGGATGTCACACCTACATACAAATGATGAAGAAATGATGGCTGTTGGCCACTGAATTGCGGTGACAGAGGCATCTGTAACTTGTACATCAAAGGAGCTCTTTTTAAGGATAGTGTCTCTATCCCCAGTTGCTGAAAATGGAAAAACGGATCCTCAGCTGTCATGTACTCTATCACTGATTTACTAGGCTACAGCAGCAAGTCAGTTACACAGCAAAACCATCATATCAAACAAACTAAGTAAAAGACTGAGGAGGCATGTAAGTATTAAAAGTGAATATAGAAATATGACATACTAATTAATATAGAAATATGAAATGAAACATATCTTCCAGATGAGATAATTTTAAGGCAGTCAGTGCTGTATATATTACTAGATTAGCAGATTTGCAGAAAGCATCTATCTGGTCTCAGTTTCACTGCTGAAATGTCAGTAACAAGGAAATCTGACTTTGAGGATAGGTGACTACCTAATGTTTCCTTGAGTGAGGCTGACATCAACATTAGCTTCTGTGTAACAATACTAGCAAATTTTATAAGGATATAGATAATCCAGTAAAGGTGTCTCCACAAAAAGATAAGCTAACAATTTAGATAAAGACTTAGCTATGTTTATTTAAACTAGGAAAAGATAGCTGTTTGGGTTGCTATGGGAAAGAATAATTCAAAGGATGACTGTAAAATTTTCAGTCTTGGCTACTCATAGTCATGTTAAGTAGTACGTTCCCAGATGAACAATTTCTTCCATTTAAAATAGTAGTTGCACTACATTTTGCCATTCATCAATGGAAAAAAAAGCAGGTGTGTATGGGGGGGTGGGAGGGAAGGGAAGTTCTAATACTTAGAATTTCCTTGAAGTCATCAATTTCATAATACAAAAATAATGGGTGAAATATCATGAAAAAATAAGATTTTTTGTGTGAGTGTGAAATACATAGAAAAGTATTAAAAGACTTATTAATGTTAGGTTCCTAGTGGTTAAAACTGCCCCCTCTTTTCCAGTACTTTGATATTTAAGTTTACAGAATGTAGAGTTTGTTAGAGCTCTATGTCCTCTTATATTTTCTTCCTTCTGACTACCCTGTAGTTATTTCTATTATCATCTGAAAGACTAAATTGTCCACTTCTTAGTGACATAAAAATGCAGTAACTCTCAGAAATTGTCCCACTGATGCCTGTGAAGCTATTTGCAAGAGAAACTGCTGGCCAAAGTAAGCAAGGGCTCCATTAAAGGGTTCGAGTGAAAGATAAAGTTAAATTTATGTTTACTTGATATATTCCTATTCTCTAACATTCCTTTGGTGTTTAATTTCTTATTCCTTCTTCTACTTATATTTCAAACTCCTCCTAACTCTTTCTCTGTTTCTTGCTTCTTTTACTTTTCTCTTTTCTCCTTCTAATATTCCTTTTTAACAAGATTTTGTGAGTTACACTGATTCCAGGCAAACCAGCTGCTGTACTGTAAAATAAATAGCCTTGAAATGCTGCAAAGTAAATCAGTTGCCTTCAAGATTAAGCTAAAATGTTTGCCTTAGCTTCATGTCTGAACATCCTTCCACTTAACCAGATGATAGCAGAGTTTTTGCCAACAAAACATATCTTTACTAAACCAGTGCCATCTTTCAACAAGAACAGAGCAGTATGCTGCCCTCTGCCATCAAAACATGCCTCTAGCCCTTTTTATTTATGAGAAGCTTTGTACTGGATACAAACTGATCGTGAATGTTATCCAGGTTTATATAAGACATCACATGGTTTTGGTAATCTGATACAGGGTTTTAAATGGATAGCTACACTGCCAGTTTTAAGTGCCAGCATTTTTTTTTCTTTTGCTATCAAATGATATAGCATGTACTGCTAAGAAACACTCTAGCCTTCACTGAGTTTATGCTTCCTGTAGAAGAATTGCTATTACTAAGCATCTCTATTTAGCCTTTTAATTTTTATTCTTTGGAACAGAATAAACTATTTAGTATTCTCTGATACAGCTTTCTGGAAATAGATTATTACAGGAAAAGTAATCAACATTTCACTCCATGGTCCCAAACATATTTTTCCACAAGCTTATATTTCAGCCTCTTTTTGCTGTGTGTTTATTATAATAATTTTGCTTTACAGTCCCAGATCTGGAGAGTCTTAAAAAGTAGATATAGTTTCAAACATGAAATATTGACTCTTCTTGGCTTGATTAGGGTGTTCATTCTTGTAGGGAGCCTGTCTGCTCACTTATACTTGTATTTCTAAACCTATAGAATCATCTTCATCTGTGGATTAGGTGTATAATTGATATTCACTCCATGCAAGCATGGAGAAATCTAACCTGGCGTGAGAAAACTGAAGTGTGACTAACATCTGAATTTTTGCTTTGCAAAATAATCTAGAGGATGGATAAGCATTAACATGGAAAATCGAGCTTCTGTTTCCCAGAGGGCACCTTTGAATTACTGCAGCTGAAATTCTCCATGTACTGTATCACTTTGATCTGAAAGCTAAAATCTGATGAATACTTGTTTGAGTATTTTACAGATAAGGATAGTGGCTTTGATCAATCCTTTGAATAACCAGTTTCTTAAATCATTTTAGGATAAGACAAACTAAGATTTTGGGGCTGGTCTGTATGCATCTGAGGGAAGAAGAATTGCCAAATTTGTGTTCGGATGTACTGGAACGAAGGTTGGTTTGGGAAAGAATGTGGTAGAGGGAACATAAAAGTGAAAGGAACCTATATGGAAATTATGTAAGCAGCTAGTTATTGGTGGTACAGACAAAGGCATCTCAGACTGGCATTTCAGTATCCAATTATATATCAAACATTCATTTACAATTGAAATAACTTAAGCAGAGGTGTGACTTGTGGAGGAAAAACTGATAAGGAGAATTATATGCTGAATATTTGTTTAAATGTTTCTTCTACCATGAGAGAGAAGTCTGTAGCTTTGTATACTTCCCTAACTTCATGCATTAGAGAAATTGAATAGCATGACTGAGCCTTAAAAGGAGTGACATTAATGTGAAGTCTAAGGTTTCTTTATGTGCATAAAAGCATGATGGTTCTTTCCATGAACAGCTGCTAGCCAATAAGCCTTTTAAAAAGCCTTCTGGAAACCACAGTGAAAATCTAGAGTTCATACTCTCACTGCAGGATTTATATACTGAATTTTCAAATATACAGCACCTGCAAATACAAACAAAATGATAATCTAAATGCCTGTAAGGGACCCATTATTGCATGCATCAGAAATCCTTATATCCAACATTCCATTGAACTTACTAGAACTTTACTTTGTACCTAAGAGAGAAGTTATACAATATTTAGATAATTAAATGTATTTAAATGTAATTAAATATGATGGTTTTGAAAATTGTTTCAGTTGGTAATTTGATTTTCCAAATGTACATCTAAATGAATCTGAGCTGGATAATTTCTCTCTAGACTTTATTTACACAGACTGCAAAACCATCACACAGTTTGAATGAGCACTGAATGATGTAAGTATGAACTTATGTCCAGTAGTGAAGCTATGTTAGAGTGTTGACCACCAGTCTTCCACTGAGCTATTTATATTGAGCTTAGGTTATGAGTTCTTTGGGGCAGAGACTCTTTGCTTATACATACTGTACACAGTGGTTCTGATTATCAACTGATGTTATAAAAAATAATAAAATCAATGGATTTGCTTATACTTTGGATACTTGCTGAAGTAACATTTCTCATTTTCCGGCAGACGGTAAAATGCTTACCTCTGCAATTCAGAGAACAGAAGCGTCTCCTCTTTTTGCACTGAAAGTCTTAACAATTGAAAATGTGACCATGATAAGCCAAAGGAAAGCAGAAGCAGCCCTTATGTGTAATGTATGTAACTGAAGAAATATTTTCAGAATGAAAATAAAATAAAAAGCTTCCTTCTCTCTTTCTATGACACAATTTTTTCTAGAGGCTTAAGGAAAGCTGGGTCAGTTTCAAATACTGCATGTGTTGAACAGCGGCAGAACTGTCCATAGAAGGGAACACCAAATTTGGGGATTTTTCTGCTTGTGCATTCAAAACAAAGAGCTAAGGAACCAGAGTTTAATTACAGAGAGACTAGTGTGAGTTGACAAAAGTACTACGGTCATCTGACCATCATTCAAATATAAACAGAGTCAACATTTACCTGTACCTGAGCAAGATATTTTAAAATGTGTTTTATTTTTAATTAAACTAAACTTATTTCATTTGTAAGTGTTTCTGGGACTGATGTCCTACATGTCCTACAATGCATGGGAAGAAAAATCATATTCCACTTTAATGAAATTACAAAACATTTCCTTGAGATTTGATTCTGTTGTTTAATAGCATTGCCTCATCCTATAGACAACTTAGCTAATGCTGGTGTAATCAGAGATGGCTGTTGTACCACATGAGTTAGAAATATGTCAGTTGGCAATATAACAGCTGCACCTTCCACTTAAATTCTAGCATTATATTTTGAAGTATAAACATTCAAAAATACAGTTTAAAAGAGAATATGAAATTATAGCTAAGTGACTTATGCCACTGAAATAGAATTAACCATAGAAATAATGATGGATATATTACTGCAATGGAATGGACAGACTCAATTATAGCAACTTTATTCCATGTATTTGAAATGTGTCCCATTGTATATGTGAAAGAACCTTGGACTGAAGCTGTCTAGGGTTGATCGCTCAGCATAACTCACTTAGCATTAGTAGCTAAATTTGCTGAAGCCTTAGGCCACAAGCTGTGAACTTTCACCTAGATAATGTTGAACTTTTACCTAGTTTAGTAAAAGAAGGCCCGAGAGCTGGTTCAAGCTGGACAGATAAGGGGGGGGGGGCGGCTGTAGAGAGAAATAAGCAGGTTAGCATTAATGAGCACCAGCAGGAGGGAGATGGACTTTACCCTAGGACACAGAAGAAAGAAACAAAGGAGCCACAAGACTGATCCCGGAGGACAAGATAAAGAAGTAGAAGAGCCAGACAACTATGGGAGAAAGAAATAACCACAAAGACTGGTTCCGAGGGACAAGACAAGGGAGGAAAAGAGCCATCGACAGCGATGCCAAAGTGAGATAAGAAGTAAAGAACACACCTGGAAACTACGGAAAGGACCAGCCGGGAGCTAGACGACCCCAAACTCCAATATTATGATTGGTTCAGAATGATGGGGTGGATAGGAGATGGGAAGGGTGTAATTACACAGGGATTTGTTCAAACGAGGTCCTTCTCTGGAGGCACCCAACTCGAGCTGTTATTTGCTGCTGTACCACTTAGAGTAAATCAGTTTGTGACACTTCGTGTCTGAGACTGCTTCAGGAAACCTAGGGTCAAGAAACTTCCTTAACATCTGATGACTATATTTGTCAAGGTAGGAGAAAAGATTAATCACTGTCTTAAAATATATTTTATGCTTCCTTTTGCAGTTGATTTGTATTTCGTATACAAATACTATACTAATTCCATATTTGAAAAGTGTCTGCTATTAATATGCATTGATCTTATTTTCTTTTGCATATTGACTAACTTGTCTTGTGTAAGTTATGCCATAAGGACAGCTTTAACGATTCAATTAGATGGTCTGTTCACTTTTTATAGTGTATCTTATCAGTCTAAATGTATGGTAGCCAGGCTTAAAACCAGTACTTACAGGTACCTTTCAGCACAGTGCTCAGGAAATTAACCATGGAGCTCTCATTAGCATTAATGGGTGCTTTGTGGCTAATTTACTCTGTGCCGTGCTTAAAATATACTCTCCAGGGTGCTCAGCAGGCTGTGTGAGATATTCCTCCCTACTGATGGTATTGTAGTTGTATTTTATTAGATCAAGCTACAAGTGAAAGATTTTGATTTCTGTGACATCTAGGCCTAACCATGATTTACACAGAAAACACACAAACCTGTATTCACTATCAGTTAGTTGTCAATACTTCTAATTTCTTATAAACCTGAGATAGTTTACACAGAATACCATATTTTATGCTAAACAGTAAACATAAAAAACATAAATTGCAAAGTCAAATATTCAGAAATTTGGAACCACTGTTGCAATTTTAATTTAGCCTTATTATGAAAGTGTTTTCAGTTACAAAGGGAAAACTAAGAAATTTAGTGAAATCAGCTGTAATCCAGACCTCAGGAACTTGTGTGTGTAAGAAGATCAACTTTTTTTTAGTCAGAGGTGCAAAAATTCTCTGGAATCCCTATTCCAAAAAAGGAGGAAAAATTGTTGGGAATGCTTCCAAATCTGTTTCTGAATAATGAATTTAAAAAGGACATTAACATTAAGTAGATAAGCTATAAGTTTTGGAGGAGAGAGAAGTCAGTAAAGAATCCTGTGCTTTGCTGAATAGAAAAAACAGGGATAAAGCAAGACTCACTAAAATCAGTCTAAGTTTTGTTTTACAAAGTAGGTTCTTCATTGCCTAACAGAGGACAAAGAAGGATGAGCATTACTATGTGGTTAAAATTATTTTTTACCTACAACAGATTCAAAACTGAATTAATACTTGTTTCAGTTTTTAATAGGACCAATGCTGAACACAGGAGACCTATTTCAGTTTCTGATAGGACCAGTGCTGAATGCGGGAGCTAAGGCAGATTGGCTAAAGGGTGAGTGGGAGCAAAGCTCACTGAGTTTATTGTATGCAAGTATTGGAGACAGGGAGAGAAGGAGATGAAGTGGCTCTCAGAATATTGGAGTATAAAGTCACAATCAGAAAATATTTTAACAAATCTGGGTGGCATCATAAAATAGCAGAATAGTATAGATAGCAACTGCATTTAAGAGAAGAAAGAAAATAAGTGACTTAGACTAATATGGACTTATCAGTGTGATTCAATCAGGCAAAAACTTAAGGGAAATATTGAAGATACAGAAGATGTGGAAGTAAATAGAATAAAACAAAGGACTGATAGATCATGTCAAATCAATCTGTTATCTTTCTTCAGTAAGTTAACTCATTTTTGGATAAGAGAAAAGCAAGTTGATCTAATCTATCTGGACTTCAGACAAGCATTGATTCAGTGCCACAGAGGGAATTATTGGTTACACTGAAGAAAATGGGGATTAATATAGAACTGTAGAATGAATAAGGGGATGGCTAGAAGAGGGCTGAGTAGATTATACGTAATAAGCAACTGTTGGCCTCAAGGGCATTTGTGAATAGTGCATTGCTGCATGGCTGTGAGTGTTCCAAGTATAGGTCCCAAAACGTTATTTTTATGCAACTTGGCCACTTTTTTTAACAGCTCTCTCTCCACCATTCTTTACAATGCCACACTAAAGAGCAATTGCTAAAGAATCCACAAATTAAACACTTGTCATGAGTGTTCCAGAGTCTCAGAATTCATAATTGTGGTATCATTTTGTACTTTACACTATTTAGTGTCACTAGCCTGTGGTGCCTGATCATTATTAGTTTTTAAAATATCTCTCTTCTCCCTCATTGCATATGCTGAAATACATGCTGTTGTGATGTGGCCTGCATGTAGTCTGGGTCGGCATCACTTAAGAAACAGGTGCAAGCATGTTTAGGGCAGTGCTTTGCGTCCTTCTAGGAAAAGAGCGAATACATTGAGCTTGGGTAGCTTTATTTAAGACAGAGAATGTGATTGCCTCCAGAAAAAGGTCGTTTATTTGTTCCAGATATGTTTACAGAATATCTTAGTAGAATCTGGCAGCATATTTACAGTGGATATCTGCCCAAGGATAGCTAACAGATATGTTACAATCTCCAATATTGGATGAACTGTAACAGATGCGATGAAGTGAGTAGTGCAGGAAATGTGCAGAATAAAATATGATATATCACAGTTGGAAGGTTGGTGTCTTTCTTTTCATAGATATCCAGATTGACTGTATGTAATTATTCACAGTAAGAAGATAAAGGTAGACATGTGGTTTCACTTGGAGAAGGTGACTCCAAAATAGTTTTACTGGGCTGGGAGTAAAGCAGCTGTARTCATACACTGAGAGGAAAACTGCATATCTTGCCTATCCTTCCCTTCCCTAGTGTGGCTTTGTCCTGGGTGGTCATGGTCATCTATGGCCTCTGGAAAAGAAAAAATGACTCAGTGAACAGTGCAGCCATTGATACCCACTATATTCTACTTATTTTACAGAAGTCACAGACTTACAGAATAGCTGAGGTTGGAAGGGACCTTTGGAGATCATCTGGTCCAACCCCTGTACTCAGGCAGGGTCAGCCCAGGACTGTGTCCAGTCTCCAAGGATGGAGACTCCACAACACCTCTAGGCAGCCTGTTCCTGTGTTCAGCGAACTTCACAGTGAAGAAGTGTTTTCTTATGTTCAAGTGGAATTTCCTGTGTTTCAGTTTGTGCCCATTGCCTCGTCCTGTCACTGGGCACCACTGAGAAGAGCCTGGTTCTGTCTTCTTTACACCCTCCCTTCAGGTATTTATATACAATGACAAGATACCCTCTCTCTCAGCACGCTCAGCCTATTCTCATATGAGATTTGTTCTCATCCCTTAATCATCTTGTGGCCCTTTGCTGGACTTGCTTCAGTAGGTCCATGCTGTTCTTGTACTGGAGGGCCTAGGACTGGACCCAGCACTCTAGATGCTGAGTAGAAGGGAATAATCGCGTCCTTTGACCTGCTAGCAACGCTCTTCCTAATAGATCCCAGGATACCATTGGCCTTCTTTGCTGCAAGGGCGCATTGCTGGCTCATGTTCCTGTTCACCAGGACCCCCATGTTCTTTTCTGCAGAGCTGCTTTCCAGCAGGTCAGCCCCAGCCTATACTGGTGCATGGGGTTATTCCTCCCCAGGGGCAGGACCCTGCACTTCCCTTTGTTGAAATTCACGAGGTTCCTCTCTGTCCATCTCTCCAAGCTGTTGAGGTCCCTCTGAATGGCAGCACAACCATCTGGTGTATCAGCCACTCCTCAGAAAGAAACTTCCACGAGTTCAGTTTCAGAAATGTCTGTAATTTAAACACTGTAAATCAATATTAATTTGCAAAACTGAACCAAATTTTTGCACTAGGAAAAATAGTGACAAAGAGTATTGACTATTTTAGATTTGTGCTGGTGCCCCAGTCAAGGATGTAATTTCCATCTCTGTATTCTTCAGTATTATCAGTTTCATTAATTTATTTTTTCTTAGCTTTAGGGAAGACTGAAAATGCTTGTTGAGTGGGTGAGGTGTTGAGGAACCAGCACTAGTAGGAAAGGGTAGTAGGTAACAGCCTGTTCTTAACAGCACGAGAAGAAATAAAAGTGCTACATCCATCGTCAGTATGAAGAAACCTGGGAAGAATAAGCTTTCTCTACTGAGAAATTAATAATTCCAAAAATTCAAGGGGAAAAATCCTGACTCCAGTAAAGAAAATGGAAACCTAGCTACTGACTGCAGCAGAGCCAGTATTTCATCCTTTGAGTTTATGGATGTTGTAGAATCTGACTTTTCTCTCTCAAGAGCAAAAAGGGAAGTGAAAGTGTTGGTCCAGTCTGATCAGGTCCACCTTCAGCCTTTAAGGAAAGTGAGGACTAAATACACTATTTAGTATAAACATTAATCTTTATCTGTTTAAAGAGTTGGGAGTAAGTTGGTATAATTAATGAAGTACAGGAAGATGTAGCATGGGTCAGTGTAGCTTGTACATTTACTTTGACACTGAAGAAACTTTGGTATCAAAAAAATATATAATGCACCTAGCATTGTTATACTTAATCACAAATACCACTCTCTGTGATACACTAAATCCTTCTTTTAGCAATATAAAATAGTTTTGATGAGTTGATCTGTTAGAAAAAAGTTCAAATGCTTTTTCTGTCACAAGATGCTCATCTAATAAATTTGAAGCGTTTTGGGGGATGGGTATATACATACCAGCAAAATTTGCCTCAGTCAAGACATTGAGCTGCACCTGCACACTATTGTTTTTCAAAATGATGATAAACTACATCATAAAAATGAAATCAGAATGTTTTCACTGAATTAAAAAAGGATACTTTAATTAAAGTTTGACATTTCCCAAATTATTATTTGTTTTGACTTTGCCTCTTCTTTCTCTTTTATTTTCTCAGAATTGATTTCTGTTGCTTCTTCTAGTGTGACATAAAAGTAAACTACAAATTTTCTGAGAAATCAGATTCTGAATTTTAGTGGTGGTCAGATCTCCCCTAGAAGTCTGTATTGAACTTTCTGTGAGTGCAGCCATACAACTTGGTCTCTGTATATGATCCTTCAGGTAAAACATGAGATTACCTAAACCAATTATATTTTATTGATGTAATGTGTGAAAAGGAACACAAATTCTATTGCAGCTGCTGCAAATTGTTTACCAATTGCCTAACAAGTGTACTTTTTTGTCTTCAGCAGTAACATAAAGTCTAATCTGTTCTCATCAGTGCCTGATAAATCTAGAACATGCATATTGCTGTTTAGGAAAAATGAATGCTAATAAGCTGACTTCAGTACTAGAAACACCTGATAAATGTTTAGTGGGTCTCTTAATTCTTTTTTAAACTACATCTATATAGCATGCTGCTATCCTGTTTGGGATCTGGACTGAATATGAGCTGCCCTATATTAGTGTGCTTGTACAGGCTGATAGCACACCTATGTTGTTTCAGGTACCTGCTGGTCACATCCTCATTTAGAATTTCCATATTCAGGCACATCAGTGCACTGTGCCATCCGTGTATGTCTTCAGATTGCTGCGCACAGCAGGTTCTCATACAAGTTGCCAGCACACAGGTGCTACATCTTAAATGCTGCACCTTGGAGCACCTTGTTTGGAAGGCTTAGTTGGTACTTTTTAGATGTTCTGTAAAAGTCTTTGAAACTTAGAAACTCTTAAAGTCTGGAAACATAAACCTATATTTAATTTTCCCTTTCTTTTCTTCTTGTTCCCCTTTAACCTTCTCCCAACCCCAAAATGAATAATAACAACTATCCTGTAACAGTAATGATAACGCCAGGAAGTCTCATATTATGTCTATATAGCATACGTATAGTAAATAGTCTATAATCTCTTAACAATGGTCTGCTTCCTGCATAAACCCGTGCATCCTTTACTCATAACTGCAGGTTTGTAGTGTTCTTCCAAATGGGCAAGTGAACAGTGCTTTTTGGTTATATAAACAAATTGATGCTGTAGCTGTGTGGTATGACACAGACATATCTCTTGTATATTTATATGGAGCAGAATACAGCCTAGTTTAATTATGCAAAAGTATTTATCTCTCCCCTATTACCATATCTGAAAAGTATGTGTTTCTAGCTTCCACAGTTAAATGTATCCTCATATCAATTTCTCATATGTAGTACTCATTACAGTGCTTTACATTTTCAAAGTGCTTTACAAACATTAACTAATTAACTAATTCATGTCTTTATGGGCTTGTGAATCTTGGATGTCAAAAGGCAAAAGACAAGAGAACTGTAGTGAATTAAATACAGCACAGATTAAATTGCCAGCGTAGCACCCCCTACATGGTAAATTCCTTTACTTCATGATACCCTTGGACCTGTACTACTGTTGCTTGCTCCTTTTTTTCTGGCGTAAGATGCTATCACTTGGTGACAATCCTTCCCTTCATTTTAAGTCCTGTAATTCGTTGGAACAATCCCAACCCTACAGTGCATGTCTGTTCCTGATTTAATCCATATGAGCCTAAGATTGTACTGTCTTTGAGATGTGGATGAGATAGTGTTTATTCCAAGATGTACTCACAGCACAGCCTCAGAATAAGAATGGATATGAATGCAGTAATCTTGACTTCTGAATCATAAAAAATCCTGTGTGGCAGTTTAGATCACAGTCATAGTCTGAGAGCTAAAAGCTAAATATGAGCCTTAATGATAAGAGATATATATGTCCTTTGATGCAATTTCTGATTTCTAACAGATTCTTTGTATAAAGGTGTCTGATCCATTTCCTGGAAGAATGTCTCTCATATAACAGCTCCAGACCACTAGGAAAAAAAAAAATCCGATTCCCAGCTTATTGATCATCATTCTCTTTCTTTGGATCTCTTCAGACATGGGCAGGGGCATGGGAATTGTTGTCTAGATCAATTTTTATGACTTCTTACTCCTGGTCTCCTCCTTTTTCCAAAGTCCTGTATCCCTACCTCTACGCACGAATATAGGATATTTCCTTCATATGACCTAACTACATGCCTCTCGTTCAAAGATGAGTAAGTGATATGTAATAGTTGGTGCTGTTGTGTCTTCTCATGGGATGGGGCTATGTTCTTTCATATAACTGGATGCAACTTGTTACTTATCAAAATTCAGTCCCTTTTTACAGCGCGACTGGATATATTTTCTTCGGATAACACTGAATGCCAGCATTTTGTGTGCAGGATTGTTGTATTCATGTTCATGTGACAGGTGAAAAATCTGGGCTTCTGGCATGTTTATAAGAAATGGTGAAACCGTTCTGCTTCAAGATGTAGATGGATTGAGTTGCACAATTCCGAAACATTATATTCTTCCTCTACAAGGAGTAAAAAGCACCAAGTGTTACAGGGAGTTAGGTGGTAGGGTTAATTCACTCGTTCATTGGGAAAACCAAACTGTATGTTGCTCATTAGATTCTGTTTAGCAGAATAAAAGACCTAACAGCTTTACTAAAGGAGAAAGCTGCAAAGGGAGAAGGAAGAATATTGGAATAGCCAAGTTTCTAGGTGTGACCATTTGGACAATCACAGCAGGCCACTCTGCATTTTCTTTATGACTAGATCGACAGGATTGCTGAATTGTTTTTGTAATGTGAGCTTGTAATATGAAAGGGTTGAAAACAACATGCTGAAGTTATTTTTGTTTAACAAGTTTACAGTAAATTTTCTGAAAAATTAAGATTTACTTCAGTGATTTTATTATCTTCAGTTCTATATTCACAAGTCAAACTCTTCAATATTCTTAGGGGGCAAATTAAAGTTGTAAGAAAAAGGAGTCTTAATAAATGGTGGATAATAACAAAAGTTCTGACAATTTAAATTGATTTTGTACCTCAGTATTAATAACTGTGCAGCTATTATACAGCTATTAATGATATAATTACAGCTATTATAATAAATGAGGAAATGATTTCACTGGCTTAGGCAGAAACATTATATTATCATCTATATGAAATGGCAGTTTTTCCCCCTCCTGCAAATACTTCATTAGCACAGTAATACTTGCCTACCAGGAGCACCTAAGAGTACTTTACTTGTATGAAAGTGTTCCTGACAGCAGTGCCAAGTCGCCTTGCAGCTAATGTGAAGAGGCCTGAACTGTAAATATTTTCATGGCCTTTGTGAATGCAACCAGATTGCTGATTTTAAATGACAAGTATTTAAGCAGGTTGGAGAAGCTGGACTATACCACTGAAAATTTGCTATTAACATTTTTTTTCCAGAAATGTATGTTCAAGTGATTAATTACTTCATGTTACACTCGTCATAAATCTCCCTGGTACATAGTACTCCCCCATTTGTCTGTCTGATCCTGCCATTGTCTCCTGTTCTGGATGTAAGTATGGTTCCTTGCTTTCCAGATACGTGCCTATATAAGCACCTGAAAAGACTTCTTTGTAGAATACAATGTGCTGCCTGTTGGAGTGTTACACAACAAGCATTTTCTAGACATGGATTGTCTTTTCATTGTATGCATAGTGCCTCACAGAATGGTCTTTTCCACCACTGGAGTCCCAGACTCCACCACCCACAGCTGAGATCTTTAGTTGCTACTGCAATACAAATAATAACTATATTCAGTTTAGTCATGCTTCTGGTTTTAATCTATTTTTAACAAAAGTTGATAGATTTATCTTTTTCTTTATGGCTAATAAGTAGTGTCCTAGTGCAGAGGTTCTAAATAAGATATTTTGGCTGCTAAAATGGAGACACTGTTTCCAGAGCTAATGAAACTTTTATAAAGCTGAATTGGTCCCTATCTGTCAGATCTTTAGGGAGAATTTTATAATCAATGTTTAATGATATAAATGTCTATGGTTGGTACATTCAAGGACATCTCTCCGAGCTTTGTGAATAAAAGATATTATCACCTCGTATAAAGTAGGAAAGAGAGATGAGGTGCATGAACCTGAACTGTGCATCTGGGGCTACTTTAAGGCACAGTGCTTTGTAAAATCTGGTAGTAAAATCAGACTTCCCTGAAGCTTTATTTGGCAGTTTAGAAATAGCCTGTTTTATTTCTTCATGTAATATATCCACATCTACCCCTAGGCCTGGGCTAGATGGAGGAGTTTAATTCATTGAAAACAGTTTTAGATTCTTACAATAACTTTTATCTTAGAAGCACATGGATAGGTGTACAATTAACTACATACCTACTTAATCAAAAATAGCAACCATCTTTTACTCCTACTGGGCATAGCTTGTGCCTTCCCATTGCTGTAACCTTTTAAATTAGGAATTAGGTAGTGATTTTGCCCTTTTGGTCTTGTACAGATCAGCAAAACTAGATCTTTCAATTAAACCAGTACTTACTTATTTGTGTGTATAAGCACTTCCCTTGCATACTGCTTGAGAAACAAGGATGTTTCTCTCTCCTAAGAAAACAGAGTAAAATTTGTGGTTCACTCTGAAAAGGAAAGTCATTTATGAACCTAACAACACACCCACAAAGACCTTTGTGTTTCTCCCATCGTATTTCTACTTTATTCAGTTGAAGTGAGCATGCAAACATGTATATTTTTTCCATTTTCTCCCTGGAACTGCTCATTCTTACTTAACTATACAGCATATATTGGAATGAGGTATAGGTAAATAATGACAGCTCTCTTCATAAAAAGATTAAAATAGGGTACCAAATGTTAGTCAATTGTTAGGCTCTTTGATTAGATTCAACAGATCAATAGCTTGTTATTTGCATGAATTACTGTAATTTTGGCACTTTCCTATTTGCTTATAGCATAAGTTGTTTGCATTTGTATTGTAATTTGCATTGTAATTTGCTATATAATCTTAAGGAAACACTGAATGTTTCCTTAATATATGGGATCCCCTATAGTTAGCTTTTCAAAAGTCAAGCTCAAATAAACCATTTGGTTTTGAGCAGAAGAGAAGAAACTGAGATATTAATAGGAAGATTTTAAAGGAATTTAAGAACTTTGAGGAGAAACACTTTTAAATGTATCTGTGTTGAATACACACAATGTATCTGTATTGAATACAGCTCAGTATAGCACCTCCATTAATTATGCTCTTGAAGACTGACTATGAAGTTCTTAAAGCAGAAGGAATTCTGTAATTGACTGTACTGGGGCAATAACAGGCTTAGAGTGAGCCTCAGTCTCTGACCAAGTTTATTGAGCGTGAGCAGAACCATACCTAGAGATCAGCTGGGACTTTTCAGGAAGGCATTAGTTGGAAGACAGGGATTTGTTGTAATAAAAGCTTCTTCTGGGACTGCAATTTCGAGAAAAGTTTTGTAAAGAGTGAACTTTCTGATGAAAGTGAAGGAGAGACACATCAGACCTCAACTCCAAATATCTAACATCCCAACAATTAGGGAATTCTTCATGGATGTACAGTACCAGGTTTAGGTCTCCCTTCTGGCTGATTTTGACTGGGTGTTGGAACCTGGTTAGTTCTGTGTTTCAAGCATGTGTCATTACCAGGGAATTACAGTTTATCTATGTGAATGGGCATAAACAGATGAGAATTCCTCTGCCCATTTGCTGTGTGAGGCAAGATATATGCCTTCTGGCTCTGGAGAGTGCCGTGTTAACAGTAAAGCTCCTAAGCCAGAAATTTCTCTGCACATATTAACGTAGACATACCTTGTCTGCCTTTTTCAGAAACGCCCTCAGTGCCTCTTCCCCCGCCAAACTGGAACTATAAACATGGTATAAATAGCTAAATATTCAGTGGCTTAAAAGGAAGCTGCCAAGGAAGTGAATATAGTGCTCGGATTGTAAAAGACATGTTTTGAATTGTAAAGACATGTTTGGATTGTAAAAGACGTGTTTCATACTTTGGCCTGAATCAGACACCAACTTCAGGTTTCCTGAAATATTTTCCTGTTCTCTCTCTCTCTCTCCTCCAAAAATCTTTTTCATTCTGTGTGTGTGTGGTAGAAAATAATGTCAGTTTGATGTGAAAGAGAATTTTGTTTTCTGGGTAGGCAATACTAAAGGTATTCTTTGTATTACTTCATGTTAGGTGTCTGAAGTGCTCTATGTCATCTGGAGACCCTGACCACTCTCCAGTGATTGCCTGGAGAAGGCTAACTCTACTTCAAGGCACTCTCAACTGCATCTAAATTAAATGTGAACACCTTCCTACCACAAAGCATAAAATACAAATAATGAGGTGCTGTAGGATAATAGGATGGTCTGCAATATACATTGAACTAAAGGAGGAAAGCATACTTAAGAAAGGAAGACACCTTTATACTTGCTTAGAACAGAGTGATTTATAGAGGCCCAAATGAAACCCGGGTAAGATCCAAGTACATTGTAAGAATTGCAAAAGTAAAAATCAATAGCTGAAACTCTTAGGGTATTTCTATCTACTTTTCCTGTTTGAAGATTTTTTGCTTTTATAATTTTAAATATTATTAAATGCATTAGCTTTACCTTATGATTTCTGTTACAGAGGCATATATTGGATATCTGCCTATTTGTAGCTCTTTTCAGACAGTCAGTTTTCTCCTATCTTACTGGCTTTTTATCATTTTAATTGCATGATAAATAGTACAGATTACAGATTTTTCCTGATTCATGTTGCTATTGAGGCATTCAGTCTTGGAATACAATTACAAGAAAATATTTATTTACTGCATCTTTAGGATTGCTTAAATTAAAAAAAAAAAAAACTTGTCACTTCGTAAATCACTTCGAAAAACATTTTTGTTTTGCCAGATCTTATGTTTCATACAGACGGCATGCACCATGCTAACAGTCAAAATACAGTACCAATGTAATATCAATATTTTATACACAATCATTTCATAAGCTATAACCTTGCAACTTAAAACAATGATTCTCTGTCATAATAAAGATAATTAGGGATGAGCATCCCTGTTCCATGGGTTTTTGAGCTCCTCCTAATCTCCATAAATAAGGATATTAAACTCCAGTAATCCATAGATAATATAGTGAGAGTGACTCACCACAGTTCTGTACTGTGATCACATTAGGTACCTCACATGCATTTCTTTTCTTACAAATGATTAAAAAAAAAATCCAGAAGGGAGGAAAAAAAAAAACTACTTTCCTTTTAATTTATTTAATATATTGTAAAATAGTTAGTTGTACCAACAATTTTAAGTGAAGTTCTGACTGCTGTTTGGGGACTTAAATTGATTCTATCACAAAGCAGAAATGAGTAGAGGATGGAATTTTGACAAGTCCATTGAAAGTCATTTAGGCACTTTTATTTCCATTTAAACTAGAAATTGAGCATGTAAGTGGGATTTTTGTGGGGGGCTTAACATATATAACAAGTATAGAGAAGGATTATGAAGACGTGGCATGTATCCTTATAACTGTGAATCTACACACAAATAACATGTACTGAAATTCTGAGGGTATTGTCTCACATAAAGGTTTATAAAACCACAAAATAACCTGTCCTGTGAAAAGTCTCACATGTGTAGACTAAGCAAACTCAGTTTCTTCAATATTTATTTTTAAGTCATTTTCCTAAACCTAATTCATTGCTGTTGCTTTCCTCTGGACTCTTTCCAGTTGATCCACATCTCTCTCAAGTGTGCTGCCAAAAACTCCATGTGATACAGCCAGAACCAAGTAGAGTGGAAGGATGACTTCATGTATCTAACATGACACTCCTATTTGTACACTGACTCTCCATTACTGTATTTATATATCACAGTATGGTGTTTGCTTTCTCCTTCACAACACTGTTTTTAAGAAGTGTTAGTCTCTTATCCTCCAAACACTTATTCGCGTGCTTAAATGGACTTGAGTTCAAGGGAACAATTCACGTGTGTAAAGCAATGCACATACTTCAGCATTTCAAAGGTCAAGGCCAAGTATTCCTGTCAAGGAGGTATTTGTTATTAACCAAACTGAAGAGCCAACTTGATTCAAATGCACAGTAAGCCAATAGCAGAGTTCTCTAACGTAATTAAATATTTTCTGATCTGCACACAGATGTAGGATCCAAATGTGCCATCGTACAAAGAAGTAAAAACTGCAATACTAGGTATTCTGCATCACTGATCTGTTGATACCTCATGGTGAGAAGGAGAAAAGGCTTTTCATTTCTAATCTATTTTTAGAAATAGATTAGAAATTAGAATTTTAGAAAATCTATTTTCTTTATCAATAACTGAAATATATTTTGCTTCACTGGCTGGCAATGTTTTATTAAGATACACAGCAACATTTCCAGAGTCAGCGTGAAAGCAGACTACCAATTAAAATTGTACAAAATTGCTTCTGATATTTTGGTAATAGATTAAGCAACAATAACTGAGTTTGTTTCAAATATGCTTCAGGAAGAAAAATCTAGTGTTCAGTTTCCTTCTGTTTTGTCACAGAATAATTCACTAATTAATGGAACTTTAATACTAATTGTTCATTTCTTGTTTCATGCCATTTCAGGTGTGTAGATTTGGGATTTTTATGTTTTTCTTTTTTAATATCTTGTTACCATTTCTGTAGACAGTGTCAAGAAGCTTTTCTTTTCATCACTTATTTTTTGAATAATTAATTCAAAAACATTTTTAATGGTATTGGTTTTTTTATTTAAACATTTTTACCTTTGCAACTATGTAAATAAATGTTTATTTAAAGATACCATTATTGAACTGCTTTTAAGGCTGTTCAGTACTCAACAGCTGACCCATCATGATGTGATTACTCATGTTGCCTTCATTTTCATTTCAACCAGAATGCAGGGTTTTCTTGGTTCTATTGTAAGAGCAGAAAAACAATTATTTTATGCATGACTGATGATAGTGATGGAGACTCTATATGGGACACAGCAGGAAGCTGAGAACTGCTTGATGCTTCAAAATACTATGTACTTACAGCACATTCAAATATTGTAAACCCTAAGTATTCAGCTTAATTTTATTTGTAACTTTAGAATTCCTAATGCATATATTATATATGTTTTAATTTTGACAGCACGCTGAAAACAATACTTTTTAAAAAGATGTGTGATGCATCAATTTTAAAGCACAAATGGATTCTGACCAAGTAGATGCTTTACTAGGCAAACTGGTGTTAGAAGTTAATTGGGTTTGACTAGCAAGTCCAGTTATTGGCACAATTTATAAGCTTTTGCAGAATTGTGACCATTCTGCTATCATACAGTAATATGCACAATGTGAGGTCTGACAGTAAGTGCTTGGTATCTGACAGTAAGTAATTAAGCCTGGTAAAAAAATATCCTTATAAAATATACTCTTTTTTGTGCTGAAATGTGGTACAAGACTATTTTTCAGGATGCCTGAACATTTATTACATCAATATATAATTAACTTTCCATTTTCTATATGTGCTGTGCCAAATCTGTTACAGGAATGGTCAGTTGTTGCTTCCTAGTGGAGAAAAATTTGGTTAGAAAATATTACTATAATTATAATAATTATTCTGTAATTTAGGAGACTTCTTCATTGTTTCTGAAACACAATGCTGTATCTTTATATCCTAAAGTAGTATGTCATAAATCACACCCGTATCTTGCATTATAATATTTTTTCTTCATGTGCTTGAAGTAATTTCTGCAAATGCTTAGATTTCATTCACTCCAGTATTCCCTTTAAAATCCAGCATAAATTTGAAATCACTGACCGAAGAAAGCCACACATATGCAAAGTGCTGTGTGCTGCATTTTATTTTTATTTAGTATTAAGTGAGTTAATCTGAAGAAACATTTAATCCCTTGAGATGTAACCACTACTATGAAGTGCATAAAGTTTTGCAGCTAAGTACAGCTATTTCTAGGAGAAAAACAGCAATAAAAATCACTTAATTTGCTACTACCTATGTGACAACAATGGCTGTAATCCTAAATGGGAATTGTGAGTATTAGAGATCAGAAATACATCTATACTCTACCATTTTTTCTTTAATTATCCAAAGCCTGAAAAAACCTATCTCCCTTGAGTGCTTAACTATTGTTTAAATCCCTGTTTTCCTGCAGGATAACCAAGCCTTGGCAATTGCCCTGGGGCACAGAGTTTGCCTTTGCAGGCTCSTGCGTGCACATCATACCACCCGTCTCTTCCCCTGACTGCCAATTCCATCCCAATGAGCTGGCAGGGTGCTCAAATCCACATCAATTCTGTTCCGTGATATTTTCATCAAATTGCCAAGCCTTAATTGCATAAGTGGGCTACATGTTTTTTTGTGCTTGCACACCATTGTAAATAGGACTGGCTATGTGATGGTGTCTGTAGGATATTTTCCATTTCAGTATTGTCATTTTTCTGGAGTATCACTTTCTGTTCTTCCTTTCATAGGTTGCTTGGCTGTGTTTCTTCCTCATTTTTCCACCGGAGCATATATTGTCCTTTACTTTTAACATCTCAGAAAAAACTGTTTTTGTCCATTTACCAGGTAATTCAGAAGATTCTTAGAAAATCTGCAGGAGGCCAAGTCATTTCATACCTGGTTTCACTGGCACTTGATGGATCATGTGATGCGAGCAAATGCACTCACAGACATGGATTGATTCCCCAGGTACAGCAGTACCTGCAATTCTGGTCTGACTTCTCCTCCACTGTGCATGCTCAAGTCTGAAATCAACTGCCAAGGTGATGCCAATAACAGTTTTGGTTCCACTGTGGTGCAGTGAACTTGTGGGGTGGGGATAAGGAGAGGCAGGGCCTAACCACTGAATAGAAGAGACTTGGGAAATATGTTTAGAAGAAATGCATTGACAATAGCGCTTACGTTCTCTGTTACTTTTTCTGGTTGGCCTCCTGGTTCTATTATTGATGTTGCAAAGTGTGTTACAGTGATTTTTCTCTGGCAGAGCACTTCTAAAGTGGTGAATGTGATAAACATATTTTAGTTACTGTTTAGATGAGAGGAAAAATAGACTCACAGATTTTAATATTAATGTTGAAAATGAAATCAAAGACTGTTTGCAATTTTCTTTTAATGCCCAGAACAAACACTTAATATATTCTCAGTGTAAACATTCTGAAGTAGAATCATTATTTCCAGCCATCTTTAGAAAAGTGTGGTCATTAGTGACTTTCTCCATGCTACAGAAAACTAAATAAAAATGGGGCAGGGGACTGCTCTGATGCTGATCTAATAGCAAAACTTCTGGCAACTGTAACTTATACAAAGCTTACATATAAGGCATGTTTATTCAAAAGCTTTCTGATTCCAGCACCTCTAAAAATATGTCACTAAAATATGAAGGGCCTATATCCTGGCATAATGAGTCCAATTCTGTCTGTGAAAATATAAGTACTTTCTAAGGCAATTTTTTATTTTGCATCAGAAATTATTAAGAAATGTCTCAGTTGTGTTTTGAACCTGGACTTCGGAATAGCTAAAGGTCTGGATATACTTCATTGTCTGGCTGTAGCTGAAGAAGCTACTGCTGCCCAGTTAGTTACCTGTGGCTGCCTAGCACTAACCTTGTAAATGAATATAGTTACACCACCCTAAGTGACATCTTCACTGCTTACTTTCAATAAGGAGTTGAGTGGAATGAAATGTTGAACTGGAACACATGCTTTTGTGTCAGGTATTGATTTTTAACTGCAAGAAAGGACTAGGCTGTAAATGAATCTGTCTCCATGGCAGTATGGTACAGTAACCCATAACTTAATCAACACTCAATAACTGTATTTCTTTTTATTTCTACATTTCCTTAAAGTTCTCTTGACCATAGTTCAAATGTTTCCAGATCTACGAGGACTGGGTAGTTTAGTAGTCCAAAGAAAGTCCCCATCAGCTGCTGGTTTGGACCTCAATACTTGATAATATTAGACAGCTCATGAGAAGACAGTCTCTCCCAAGATACTCTAGAACTGTAAAGAAGCAGTCAGTGACCTCAAACAGCAATCCAGTCCTGTCTTCATCTCATTTTCCCTGTTCATTCACTATTTAAGGACTAATGTGAAGCACCTTTCTAGCCAATATTGTCCTAAAAAAAAGCCCAAATGCTGATCTCATAACCGTATAGTCAGATTACTTCTTATAATTCCTATTTATGCTCTTGAAGACATATCTTGAAATTTTCCTATATGGGAATTTTCAGCATGGCATTCTGAGTCCTGCTTTGAGACCTGTGTATCTGTGGACACCTGAATATGTTCAGAAAAGTGAGTAAATTAAAAAGGAAAGAAGACAAAGAAATTAGACTGAAGAACACAATTAGACAGGGAGATTCTTTGTTCTTTTGCAGTTGCTGAACAAACAAAGTGTTACGCAAACCAGGAAGTGTTCTTTTCTGCCAGTCACATTTAAAAGTAATTACTGACTTTTCTTCTTGGTGCTGTTTATGTGGAGAGACATGGCATTGTATTTCTGTAGCGCATAAGCTGTTTTCAGGAAAAATACAGTTAACCTCTTCAGTACCGTGAGGATAGATACATAATCTAGCAATGGCAGCTTTGAGTAAATTGTTCATTCATTTGGATGGAATATCAAAATGTACAGTAACCTATACATCCACCTGCATTAGAGGGGTACATTTCACATGCCCATTGGGTACATCACATAGCACTAAAGTAATTATAGTGACAGCACTGACTATATCACTTGTCCTATTGCCACATAAGTGTAGTCAGATTATTTAGTAGTTTGATTCCTGGGTTCAAGTAGCATACAATAGTATATATGTGTGCTATGGATGGTGTGTACTAAAAAGTATTATTATACCCCCTTGAGGCGGTATTCTTGCTAGTGTAATAAAGTATAGTGCTCTGACTCAAGTAAAGATATGCAACATAATGCCAGCTCATGATTTAAGCTTTAAAGTAAATTCTATGTCCTTTCTCTCAATAGTTTATTATGAGTTTTTGTGGGTGCCAGCAGTACCTAAGGTTTGAATAGTTTCTGCATAAGAGTCACAAAGTGGTATTTGGGGTTTTTGCGGGAGTGAAGTCCTGGCTTACTGCCCAGCTTTCCCTCTCTTTTCCTCAGGGTTGGAACTGTCAGGGGATTCCCCAATAACAATCAATGACCTGCTGGCTCTTCTGGCAATATGCCACAAAGTTGTGAAACTGCTGAGAATTACATGTCCTGATTCACCCTCACGTATGCCAGGGAGCTTTAAGCCAGGAGAATATTATAACCTGTTAAACAAAGATAATGCACATATTCCACCCCCAGTCCACCATTTTTTTTTTTCCTTTTTCTAAAATGGGGCAAAACTCTGTGCTTTGGCTCTTGGGCTCTTTAGCAAGTATATGCTAAGGTTTCTTTCCGTGTTACATTTTACTGATTCAACAGGGATTTTGTGTAGTGCATTTCACAACAATTTTGTTCCATTTTTATGTGAATACCAGCTAAATCTTAATTCAGGCTCCAACTTTCTGTGTTTGTTTTAATGCTAAACAGTTCTTGGTGGATTTTAATCAAAGGTGATGTTAGTGATAACATCTGTTTTAGCTCAGCCTTCATTTCTCATTTGAACTATTATCTTCAACTGTCTTCTGGCTACAAATGCCACCTTGCTCCACTCCATATACAGCTCTTCTTTATGCTTAATTCACTCTGGTGAGATTTTTTATGCTACTTTTTATGGTGGGATCTTGGGTCAAATAATGACTATCTTGTACATATCTAGTCCTGTCCTGAAGAAATTAAATTTACTTATGTATTGCAGGATTAGCCTTTATGTAGATGACAGTGTAATGAAATATTTTGCTCCAGGACTAAGATCCCTCTAAAGCCTGGTTGGAAACTCTCATATGGCTTATGTTTTGTGAAAGTCAGAAGACTGAATTATAGAAGTTCAGGGATATTTAACAACACTATTTGCTGTGGAAGTTTGTATAGTATCTTGGGATTAATCCCATCTCATCCTTCAGGGAATAGAAAGATCATTTTTCAAGGTTCCAAAATTTTTTGCATGATGAAATATTTTACAGTTTACTAACAAAATCATAGAAATCTCTGACTCCTTTTAGATATAGTAGCTATAGGTCATAGGTAAAGCAGGGTATCATATATAGGTAGATCAATACTGCAGTCTCATGTAGTTACTCAGTCACACGTATCTAGGGCAATTTTCAACTCTTAGAACAAATGATACTGCAAACGCTTGTATCTAGTACTGCCAAAGAATTCCTTATTAAAATCCCTTAGAATTCAATTCCCCAAAGGCTGCTAGCACTTACTTTATTATGGGTTCATTTCTGGTATAATATGGAATCTTAATGTACAGGTTAAAAAATTATTTATTTATTTTTTAATTAGTGTTAACTGCAAACAAACCTTTTGAAGATTGTTCAGTAATTTTCATCCTGCAGACTCACACATTATCTAATTCCTTTATCACATAAAGCAAACATTTGTGCATTTTTTGTATACTGAACATCATGATAACTGTCCACTTTTAGTCTGATCACAGGTACAAGAAGAACTATAGTAACAGATTTAACAATATATATGGGTAGCTAGCTTTGATTATCTAATTCATGGACATGGTCTTTAAAATTAAGGGATCATATACTGTATTTTTAAAATCAATTCCCCCTGATATCAGTAGGAGTTATGAAGATTAAATCAGTTGCTGAACATGATTCAATGGATATTTGTAGAGGATTAGATTCTCCCCAGTGTGTTCATTAAATAACTGTTTTATATCTTGCAGTTATTGCCAAATATTTGCTACTAAAATCACATCTAAAGCAGTCCCTGTCTGTTTAAAAATAATTGTACTACATTTTACAAATAATGTTTTAAAACTGATCTAGCAGTAAACAGCAGGTGGTCTTATGTTTTTGTTGTATAAAAGATGGCTCAGTGAAGTTAGTTCATGTCTCTCTAATGAAGAAACTACCTACAGGTGGATGAACAAGGCATGCACATATAATTACATATGTTTTCTTTCTGAACCAGCAGGATGACTAATTACCCCTTAAAAAGGGACAATGACTTGGATGATACCTTATTGAAAAGACTGAGTGACATAAAACTAATCCATTATATGTAGTTGAAACMATGTTCTCAGATTGAAAGAGGTATTTGACCAAATGTTCAAGAGCTATTAAGCCACTTGGGCGATTTCACTAACCTTCAGTTTTTCTGCAAGTATGTCTGTCTTTAATAAATATGTATTTTCCTTTTCTATAAATAATTGGGCCAAGTTAACACTGCAATTCATGTTTTTTAAGAAAATAAGATGGAGTTAATCAGAGTAACTGCTCTACCAATTTTATTATTCCACTTTACTCACATGTCCCGATTAAAAACCTAAGAAACACACAAATAAAATTATGAAAAAGCACAAACTTTGTTTCTAAGTGATGATAAACATGTGGATGCGGACTCTGCAAGGATCTCCTTCAAAACCTTTTAAATCTTACTGTGTTCGATTTTGGCTAGCCATCCAGTGAAAGGGTAGGTTTGTAAAATCCAAAGCTCTTCTAACTTCCTGTTCATGCTGCAGATGCTAGACTTTGTCTTGAACACAGGAAGAGCAAATAATGTACTATGCACCGTATGTTTTCCCACTGGCCTCATACCTTGTTCCACCCAGAAGCGTTTACGTGTGAATGCAGGTAGGTCTGTGACTTCATTCTTCCCCATATGACAGAGCTGATGAGAAGTATGTGGCAACAGGTTGTTATGAATTGTCAGCCTTTTTTCTCCCTGTACACAAATGGGTGAACAGCGAATTGTGACTCTTTTGAGTCATAGTTTCTTCCTGGTACTATTCTTAGTATTCAATATTTGCTGTAGGTGATCTCACACTGGAAGACCCAGGAAAGGGAAGTTCCTAGAGATGCCTATTATTTAATGCAGTAAAATGAGTGATGTTATTTTTTTTGCTTACCATTCTGGCAACACTCACACACACAAATGAAATTCACATTTGAATTGAGATTTCATGTATCTGCTTTGAGACCAAATCAAATGATTAAGATCGCCTTGCAACATACTGAAAAGTGAAACCTTAATGAAAATCCTAAACTACTGTAACATATTGTGACACACACTATACTGTAATAATTAGGTGTGTGAACAAGCTGAATGCAACTGTATTGCTGCTCTACTGTCACTAATAGAGATGGCATTAAATATCTCAGCAGCTTTACACATTGTATCTTTGTTAGTAATACTAGTGATATCTACACAGCAACTCAGAAGCATAATTACTTTGCCATCACTACTCCCATTATACTATATGAAAGAAAAATGAGGACCTTAGCTTTTCTATATTCCAAGCATCACAATACCTTGAACATGAAGCATAACTGTGGAACTGAAAAAACATATTGCACAGAATACAAATCAAGAGCTCTATGACATGAGCACAGCTCCTTCATGTGCTGATGGAGAATGTCCTCTGCAATGACTTGTACAAGATCTGAACAAAATAAACTTTTATTTTCAAATGTACTTTGCCCAGCAACACAGATGTGAACAAGCCTGGCTGGTGATTATCTGAAGGTATGTGATATTTAGTGCTATATCATGGATATTGCTTCTAGCTTGGACAAATCATATACATATCATAGCATCATGTCAAGTTATCTGCATGTCAAGTTACACTGCAAATATCCAAACAACTATTCCAGAAGCACAGGTAATTAATAGGTAACTAGTAACTAATGTCTCAAGTTAGACAGCATGGCAGCCTTGCAGCATTTTATCTGCGTGTTAGGACATGCACTTTGTTGATTATTATGATTATATATATTGGCCTCACTGGGCATTCCGTAAGCATGACAATTGCTATATATTTTTCTGTAATGATAAAAGATCAGATTTTCTGCTGAGTAATGGTACCTTTGCACTGTGTGTTTGTATGTGTGTGACACAATCTGCCGTAGAAATTCAGCTGAGAATTTCATTGTCTGCAAGGAGATAGGAGACACACAATATAACATAGTGTAGCATATAGCATAGCATACCATTCATAGTTCATAGTAGAGCTTTCCAACCAACAGACACATTAGATGTCAAGACTAATCAAACAAATTGATCATATCTGTAGTTAACCACTATATAGGCCCCCCAAAACACCAAGAAGCAATTTAACTTCCCCTCTCCCCTTTTTTTCAAAGGAAAGAATAAATGATATTTCTGGTACAACTAATGTAGTGACAAGGACTGTCAAGCTGCATTTCTTCAGTTAGCATGAGCCCAGGTGTTAAACATGGCACATGACACCGGTGTGCACAGTGCAGTGAGGCAGGGACACTGTATGCTGACAGAGAATCAATAATGAGGTGGAAAAGACAATGACACTCTATGGCATTGTCTCTCCTCATGACAGAGCTGTTCAGCCCCAGAAGTATTAATTCAATTGCTTCAGCAGCACCAGACTCCTTTATTTCATTCAGAAATCAGCACTCATGGTGGGATTCAGAGCAGCATCTATTATGCATAAATATGTTTCATGGTCCTTTCTTTGTAAATACTTAGTCATCTAGATTGCTGTTACAGCTAAGGAAGTTCTATTGGGTTCCCATCCTTTCTTCCCAAAGATAACCATTTCTTCAGCAAAATCAAATTTTAAATCAGAGATCCCCTTGGCTTGACTCCATCCTTGAGCATTTTGCAGAGAATCTAGTGTCAGATTTAGTTGAAAGTTAATGAATATAGTTTAGACAAATGAGATAAAGGAGGATGTACAAAAAAAATGGAGCTGTGCCAGTTGGAGCTGTATAGTAACAAAGTTGCATTTACTCTCTTTTCCCTGTGCTCTGTAATGACCATTGTGAACATACAGTGCTTTCTCCTTTTTGTTCACCATTGTAAATACAGCCACAGTTGATATTAATTTACTTCCAAATCCCAGTTTCCCCCAGATTGACAGCATCCATGTATTGAGAAGTCTCAGCCCACAAGTCCAAAATCAGAAAAGGCCTGAGTAATATGCTGATAAAATACATATGAAGTGTGTAGGCTAGAAGAGGTTAGGTAGCTTCTGTGATCAATGTTTACTCTTTTTACAGATAAATAGAGAACTTCAGTGTAAATCTTTTTAGTTTGTGCAACTTTCAGAAACTAACTTAAGTACCTAGGTTGCATTTAATTTTCATTAATTGTAATGGGCATTGCATGCTTTTGGCATTTTTTTTTACACTAAGCTATTTATACCAGTTACTATTTATTTGTGTGTCTGACATTTAAGGATCATGCTCTGAATACTTAGGTCTTTATTTTTATGTGGATATGGACAAAAAATGAGAGTGGTGAATTTAAGTTACTTCTATATCACCAGATGCAGTAATGCTTGTAAACTGCCAGATCCAGAGTGAAATCACAGTGGACTTCAGCTCTCCCATCCATCCTCATGTTCCGATTTCTACAGGAGGGAAATTTTGACACAGGGCCCAGGTTAGTTTTATGTTGTACCAATGTCAAAAAGGGTAGTCCAACATTAGAAAGCCATAAAATACCAGTACTGGAATTGTATCTTAGGAGAAGATACACAGCACAAAGAGAAGCTATTTGAGACAATCTGGGATGTACATGTAATTTTCAGTAGTGATTCCATATGGTGATATGCATGTTCTTCACTTGAATTATTGTTTTACATTTACCTGAATTCAGTGCCAAAGATGAAAAACTTAAGTTGTGCGAAAACAGTGAAGGCTCTGAGTACCGAAGTCTGAAAAGTGTGGTTGAATGGACTTCAGCTGGAAAACACAGTACTGGGAAACACAAACTGGGAAAACACAGTAATGTGAGCTTCAGCCTTTCATAGAAACTCCACTTAAAGTTAAAAGGGCAGCCTGAGGTTCTGTGAAATGAGAAAGTCCACAGAAGGACCTGGTTTGGAATATTATTTCCACTAAAGACACTATTGGATGTTCCTCTGAGCTGAAGTGCCTTAAATGAAGGTTTGTTTTGTAAGAATTCAAAGCTTTTAAAATCCATACTTCTCTTTCTCATGCCAAATAAGGAACCATGCAAGATGTGTCAAGATATGTTGCCATTTTAAAACATTTGGGTTAGTATGAGTAGTGGATGTTTGCACAATTTTGTGAACATGACTCTATTTAAGGAAGGAAAACAAGATAACTTTTCACATCAGCAACCCCTTTTTAAAAGTCATTTTGCCTTTATTAACTTTTAAAGGAGCCTCAAAATATGCCTGCAGCATGCCCCAGTGATGAGAACGATTAAGATCACATTTGAGACAGAGAAATAGAAAGAAGGGAAACAGGAAGAAGTGTGACTTTCTATCATTTTGCTGTTGAATAGATACTTTTTCACCTTTTAAATGTGTATTCATATGCTTAAGGCATAAACTATTCAAAATTTGAAGCCACTTTATGAGCAAACATATGTATGATCTTAATTTTTGTGACAGATAAACAAATATTGCTTGCAGCAGCCGAAGGCTGGGTGTACTGTGTTTAGTCTCATGTTACCCTGACAAGAGTTCATGTCAAACTGGGGAAATTACATTGTCCCAAATTTTCTCCAACAAGATATCACAGTAGATTATCTGGCTGCCACCACTCATAGGTTGCAGCTGCTACCCTGTTCTGTTTGTCTGAACCAGCTCCGTACGACTCTGCTGAAGTCAGACGGGATGCAGACCACGCTGGGAAGCAGGTTGGATTAGCAATAATAAGGAGGCAGATTGAGCAGCCAGCAAAGAGTCAGACATGACCGGTGGTGCAAATCCAAGCTCACCCAGGCTTTTGTTTGCTGCTTTGGTACAAGGGCTGTTGGGGTTTATCCATCACAGCATTAAAAAAAAAAGTACATTGATGTTTTTGACCTCAACATTATCCCTTTGGTTTAACTTTGACCTCCTAATTTTGTACCAAAGGGATGTGATCCTGCTTAAACATGCCTAGAATTGAGAATGAAGGGAGGACTAGCAAGAGTTTCTGTGGCAATGTGTAGAAGCAGTGTATTGCTGGTAAAATGCTGTAGACTCTCTCTACTTCAAAAGGTTTCATAATTCTGCAGCTGTATACAAATGATCCATTTTGTTAATCTGAATTCCTAGGGTCATTAAAATTTTTTTCTTTCCTCTCTGGAGCAGTTTATTACTTTGAGAGAAAAAAATCAGTTTAAAGCCAGGTAAAGGAGGAAAGCTGACAAAAACATAAATTAGAGGAAGAACTTAATTTAAAAAGTGTCAAAAAGGATAAATAGTCTTAGTTCAATAATAAAGCCCAGTTCAAGAGCCTTCTATCTTTAAATAAAGCATTCAAGCACTCTATTACCTGTATACAACCAATCTTTGATTTCCAATCTAAGCCTATTTTTGCTTCTTATGTGATTAGCATACAAATGAAACAAAAAAAATGTGGCTACATGGGTAGGACTTGTTTTTAGCTTTCATGTCAGCATCAGTGAGAGATTCTGTATGATTTTTAAGGTGAATCTTGCATAAAAATGTCCTATTTTGCCTGAATCAAAATATCATCAGTGCTGAGTCAGGTTATGTCTATACTTACTGGAATATTTCTTGCTATGCTTTGTGCTGCTCTACAGAGACACCGAAGGATTTTTAAGTATTTGAGCTCTTTTGGGCTCCTGTACAGTGGGCTGAGCATGAATAGCTATTGAGGTCACATGTGTGCAAACAAAGCAGTTGTACTGGAGAATAGAAACAATATCCAAACTTGCACAAGAAGCCCTTGTTTTCTTTAGGATTTAATGCTTCTTGGAGTTCTCCCTGATAGACTATTCTCCAGGGTAGTACCTATACAGTACAGTCCACTGTGGGACACTTACTTCAAGATATTATAGTTAAGTGTAAGAACAATAACAAACTACAAATTTGAGGAGAGAGTTGTACTTTGCAGTAGTATATTCTGAGAAACATTTTGCTGCTTCTGATATTAAAGCTTAGAGATAAATCTGCCTGCCAAGCCAAAGGTCAGCAGCAGCCTGTAGAGCCAGTGATCACAACTGTTATGCCAAGACAAATTTGGAGTAACTCTGCAGGAGTCTGTTGATTTATTTTGAACTTATACTGATTTGCACTGAGATTAGAATGTGACTCAGTGCATTCATCATAATCAAAATAAGAAAAATATGCTCTTTTATAATTCCTGAACTTGGTGTAGATGTCTGATGATAGATGGAGAATCAGATGTGTACTCCATTACTAAAAAACAAAACAAGTCAGTACAAGTAGTGAGAACTGTATATTTTTAGTTTCTGATCCATTCCTTGCTTTTCACATAGAGGGATCAACTGTAAGGAGAAGAGCTGAATAATTACATCTCTGTGGTTTCTTTTGGCTTTCTGCTGAGACTGAAAACAAAGGTGCCTGTTATGATAGTGAGATCTGGGGGGTCTGTCACACTTTGTTTGGAACTGGACTAAGATAACAATTTTATTTTACATGATCATGTGTGGAAATTGTTCCTTTTTCAGCACTGAGAGCAGTGGGGTCTGAGGAGTTTGCAAATAACTCTAATCTTCAAATCTCACAAAAAATGAAATTAAAGTTGTTGGCTATTTGGTTATTTAATTATCTTTATAGCAACAGCTGCATCATTTGCAAACACTCAAATCTGATTAAAATTAAAGATGCTGAATTTACTAGCCAAATATTTCAGACTAATGATCACTGAAATGGCAGTTCGCCAAAATATTTAACAATCTAAATTCTGGTAGTGTATACGGTTTGAGTTCTCTAGGCTCCACTGCCTCATTAATATTTCATTTGTGATGAGTTTCTGAAGTTCTTTGTAGCTAAGTTTCAATAGAGTCAAGCTGGTCACTCTGCATCTTTTCTCAGGAAGGAAATTGTGCCCTGGGGAATGATAACTGACCATTTGGGTTGGTCTCTGAAGATGTTAGAGATCTTCCAAGCTCCATTTTTAGTTCTTTAGTTCTTTCTTCTAAGCCACCATTTTTAGTTCTTTCTCTGTTGGTTTTGGTGTTCTAAGACAAACTGAGTATCCAAATGGACTTGTGCTCTCGAGGGTGGTGGGTCTCCTGTGGGAATGTGGAAACCCACCCTTCATAAATGTGTCTCTTAGTATGGGGGTGCTTGCTCACTTTGTCTCTAGTCCAACTCATTAAGGAAAGTAACTGAGAAGGTGATTGCCTTCTACCTAGGTCAAAATACCCAGCGTAGGTCCTGCATAAGTTTTATTTAGGTGATTGTGGTTATGTTATTGTTGCTCTCTGTCTTCACCACCCTGCCTCACTTTCTTTGCCACAGTTTTATTCTTCCTGTAGCTTTGATTTAGCTTTTATTCCTTTGATCAGGAAATTTTGTGTGTGTTTGCCTGTGTGTTTACAGTCTTACTGGCATAGTAAGTTGTTCTCCTAAAAGGTCATTAATACAGCATTCTAAATAATGAATAACAGGCCATCTAACTTGTCCTTTCAAACCTTTTATTTTCCCTTATTTCCTACAACACATTTCCTACTTCTTACATAGTTCCATTTTCATGTAATGTAATTTTTAATTTTGTTGCTTCTTGTTATTGGTCCTGCAGTGCACCCTGACAATTTTGGTTGAATGAACTGATGCTGACTGATATAAAATCATAAGAAAATGTTCTATATTAGCATTGACAGACTACATGTGCGTGGTTTCAATAGACTGAAATATTCTTGTACCTCAAAAGCACTTCATTGCAAGCATTCAAAGAAAGATGATAATCTTGCAGGATTGTCAGGTTCTGGCATGATATTTGTGACTGAATGCAGGATGTTTACGCAGACTTTTCTCTGTATGTGTCCAATTCTGTTTTTCTTGGCCTTATCCTTCAATATTCTTTGTAACCTCTCTGTGTGAGGAGGAAGGAGGAGAAATGAGGAGGGAAGGAGAAAGAGCATTTGTAATGCCAGCAGGAGAAATCTGGTCAGAGCTTCTTCAGCGTGTTCCTTTAGCTCCTGTATTTTTTCTCTGTGTTCTTTCCAAGATTTAGGTTATGGGGGTAGAGTAAAATGCTACCACCCACCCAGTAACTTGTATGCAAAGGACGCAAGATAGTTCACCTATGTCTTACTTGAGTGGCGACAATATTTATGCTTTGCTCTGTTATCATCCAGTCTGGTCTAGTAATGAGCTTTATGCTTAATTTTTGCCATTGCAATAGTTGTTTCTCAGGGCTGGGAAAGAATGTTTCTCTCAGGGCTGAACTGGTTTATGTAGATGAGTTTCTTCTTTTCTGCAGGGTTTCGTGTGTGAATTAGGTTCAGATTAGTAGATAACAATGTTTAGCAGAGATGCTCGTTCTTCTCTCTAATATGCCATAAAAAAAGCTAGAAAAAACATTGAGGGCTTGTAATGTTCATACAGTCAAGAGACAATCGTAAGCAAACTTGCTGGGGTGAGACTGAGATGACTTTACTCTCGTCCTACCATCCCCTTAGCACCAGCTCAGTGACATTACATGATATAGCAGCTGCCTAGCTGTGCAATTCATACCTTCAACCTGGTCATATTTGGAAATGCCTCTCTCACCAATACTTTTTTAACCATTAGTCAAACAGACTCTGAGAGGTCTGCTTAAGGAAAGAGTGTTTTGGAGAATAGGGATAACATCTGGGTGGTCTTCCCAGTTGCTTTACTAAATTTATGGCTTCAGTAAGGCACATTCTTGGCATTTATAGGTCTTGTACAGTGAGGTTTCTAGTTGCTAGAATCTTGTAGGAAGCTGCATTCTTTCTGAAGACAACAACACATTTTATTGCACGATAGTAATAGCTTTATCTCTCTATTATTCAAAAATAAAAATAAATGTGTCCAGGTTCTCAGTAGTGGAATATTTTAAGCAGCATAAGAGCCTGCTTTCAGTCTGAATAGCTTCCTAAGTTTTGTACTGAATGCACAGTTAATAATAGTAATTTCTACATTTACAGTAAATAAGGCAAGTTTGTAAATATAATAACCCACGGCACAAATACAATACCATCATGAATAGAATGTAGAACAGAAAAGAGGGTTAATAAGGTAGACATTATAATAAGTATAGTTTTATGTGTGAATCAAAAGATCTAAAATGTAAAAAATTACTATGCACGAGAATCGGCAGTAGAAACAACAGAGCTTTAATCTAAAGTACACTAATGCAGCTCAAGTATAATCAGGGTTGAATAAACATATATCACCTGTGCTTTATTATACTGTACTCTGAAGAGGAAGGTACAGAAAAAAGTACAGGACTACATTAAAATTCAGTTTTTGGCTTTGCGAGCTCATTCAAGTCATTCATTTATATGCAGCTTTATAGCTAAGGGCTGACCGGTATTGCTGCTTAGAGAATGTGCAGTTCTGTCAAAGTCAAAATACTTCACTGAAGTGGCCAGTTCTGCATGAATTCTATTTGAAAGGAAAAGGTGTGTTTGGGGGGGTAAATTCCATCTTTGTGAGAATAAAAAAGGTTAAAACATTAACTTCAAGCTGATTTTTATTATTGACATTTGGTATTGTACCTTAATACAAAATAATACAATTATGACTGAATTCTGAATAACCAGAAAGTAGCATTTAAGTTTGTCATTGTGTTAGTCATTGCTTTGATTTGGAATAGAGCTATATTACATATATATGACTTATACATCTTAAACTTGTTTACATAGTTTTAGTGACCTTTTCAGATTAAAATACATAGCCACCCAACCCTCTTATGAGAATAGAATCTGACTCTTTCTCGAGGCATGAGAAACTGTTTTATTTAATTCCGATTATTTTATAAATATGTCGCCCTTCTGTCAATCCTAGTTTCCTGCTTTGGTTCCAGTATCACCTTTCTGCTGGGTAACAGCAAATGCCTTTTACCTTTTCAGTTTGCTTTCTGTTTAGGAGCGGAGAACATGAACAATAGAACTGAGATTGCTGAAAAGAATCAGGCAAGAATCCTTTATAAAATTCACCCAGTACAGAACCTTGGAAAAACTTTCTCATTCAAGTACTGACTTTAATTAGAGATGAAACACAGAGTGAAAAACTGAATGCTGCTCATCCAGTGTAAAGTTGTTTGTCGCTTTCCAAGCCCCTACAGATAATGTGCATAATGAAAGCACACTGCATCTTCCAAAGACTGGCATTTGCTCAGCCGTAAGAACATTGGGAACTTGGCATTTTTGATAAACTGAGATTTCTGAAGGAAGGGCTTTCTTCCCTGCTGCTTTATTGCCTCAATTCCTGGATTGGCTAATAGAACTCAAAAACTGCATAAAACACCAAGTCATGACAGATTTCACTGCATTACTTTCATGCTTCCAACCACTGTGTTTCAGATTGATTATTTTTGTAAAGTGTCAAGTAACATCAACAATCACTAAAGTTGTTCACACTTCATCATTGATTTCACTAGTTTTTGAAAGCTTCCCTCCCAGGGGCCCTTAAGAAGCTGAAGTGAGATACCCTATAGTAATATTGTTTCTTTCAAGCATTCTGTTCTTCTAAAGATCAGTTAATTATACATGTGTTACTAGAGTAGCCTTAACTCAAAAGTAGTTAAAGGTACTCAGTTATTCACTGGACTGTGAATAAAGCTCATAGCTTTTCCGAAGGTGAAAGTAATTAGCTCAGAAACAAGTAATTTCCAGGTAGGGAGATGAAAACCCTGCAAAAATAACTGATGACAGGACTAGAAGTGGAAACGAGGTCATCTAGTTCTTGCTCCTCTACCTAAAACATGAGATTATTCTTCCTTCTGTGCTTTGAAACATCATCCCATTCATCAAGTTAAATATACAGTGGATTAATGATATGAGTGTGCTCTAGCCAAATTATTTCCCTTTTGAGGTTCTGTCATCGTAAATGACAATATTATTTCAGTAAGCTTTCATATTCTTTGTAACAATGATGAAAATTTTGGACAATAATACAGATATTCATCAGATCCTTTTAATGCAGGTCTAATTTACAAATTGTTTGTTTCTTTTCTTCTGTGGATAGATGAATGTATTATTGGTGAATAAATATTTCCATTATTCAATTAGCTGTATAGATAGTCAAATAATGTTTAATTATGTGACCTATTCACATTTTTCCATCAGCTGATACTAAAATACTCATGAATAATTATTTTTATTATTCAGCCAGCTCTTTAAATGATCAAATAATATTAAGTTAAATTCAGTTATTATCAGCAAATTAAACAGTGAGTATTAGTGAGTATTGTTTTTCAATATTTGCTTCAATGCATTTACCTATGCTACGAACCTGCTTTGAGATCTTTTTGAAAGAGAGGAATCTTTTGTACATTCACACCACATTTCATCTTCTATTTGTCACTAAGCTAAACTGAGGCTGAGGAATAAACCTAATGGACTAAAGGAGAAGAAAAGAAGTACCCCAGCCCTCATTTCTCCACTGTTGGTATGGAGGCTGACTGTTTCCTCTGAACCATGATTTTTGCAGTGCTTTACTGTATGGTCTTTTCCCTCCACTATTAAGAACTATAGACAACCATTAGCTTTGCAATGAATAGACCCACAAGATTTGTATTTTAGTGATATTAATGATATTGATTGGAATTTCTTGTTCAGCCTAAAGTCAGATGCATTTGCATCTGACTAAAGATCCCTTTTAAGCCAGTTTCCTACATTTTTTTACCTCCATTTTTATTTGGTGTATTTTGTTTTCAATTTGACAAGGTGTTCAAAAAACAGTGCTATAAATATGAAAGAATATTAGTATAGGCATAAGAACACTGCAGTGCTCTTGACAGATGGAAAAGGTTTACGGTGAATCTATCATTGCCCTATGATGGAGAACAACATTGTTCACAGATTAATGTTCATTTTATTACAGTCATATCTTACCCTCAATCTGTGTGTAGAACTCTCTGAAGTCATTTGATCTATGCACATCAATCAAGGGTAGCATATGACACTTAGGGCCACATTTTCAAATGTCAGCAGTTGGCATCTGGAAATCCTGCCTCTTGCATGCCCAAAATATTTACTCATATGTACAAATATAGGTGGTTACAGGATGTTTTAGGGAGTGAGGTAGTTAAGCTGTTGGGTTTAAAAATTCACTATTGAAATATTAGAGTTAAGTTCTGAGATAGTCAGGCACACCTTGTTTAAGCCAGTTCTGCAAACATTCCCTTCACAGCTATAGCCATAACCGTCTCTACCCAGCTGTGTCATTTTACTAGCATAGGACAATCCTCTAGCTGAGTAGTTCAGGATAATACATATTGTAAAGTGATTATATGCATATGTATGTCCCTAAACACAGTTAGCAAAGCCACAGCTCTGAACAAAGTCTTGGGGTGCTAATAATTGTTTCTTAAGAGAGTTGTAGAACTCGAAGATTTGTGAATCTGAGAATTTGAGTTATTTAGATGCAGGTAACTGTTGTCACAATTGCTAGAGTTCAGACCTAAGCTAATATCGATAGGAAAAGGCTCCCTAAAACATATCCGTGATAATCTCATGCTTTATAACATACAGCAAGATGGATAATAGTTTTGTCCACACTTTCTCAGAATGACCTCTATGCTTTGTGAAATCAACAATGACATAGGATGGTTTTCCTCTACGGTGAAATTATTAGAAAAGTCCTCTAACTGTTGAGATTTGAGAGAAATAATTTACCATCAATATAATTTCCTGTATCTCCCTTTTTGATGCTGTAATGAAGAAGTTATTATAGTTTGGCCCTTCAGCCTATGACAGATTGAATTTTCCATGGCTTGATGATGTGACAAAGTTATTGCTCAAAGGCAAGTATACTTTGTAACTGAAAAACTAATACCAATTAATTTAAACTTCAAGTGAACTTATTAAAAATGCATCTTAGTTTATTTATTTTTTAACTCAAGATAAATTAAAAGCTAAGCAATATCAGAATTTAGGCTGGGCCTTCAGTGGTCTCAAGAAAGCAATGAGTATGATCTGTGATGTGAAGAGAAGCATTACTGCAGGATTAGGGAACTTTTAGAACTTTAATCTTGTATTTTGCATATTGCTGGACTATGATGGCAACCAATGTCCTTTTAAGAAACCTGAGCTGTATCATAGGCCGATTTAGGATAAAAGGAAGAACTGGATGTAAAAGTAATTTTCTCTTGTCATGTTCATACAAAGAATATGTGAATTATTACTCTCAACAACAAGCTTCATCCAGATGCTCAATTCACTTATTTCATTGCCTTTAGGCCAGAACTCTGGACAAGGGTTTGGTGCCGTCACATATCCTTTTCCATCCCATTTAAGTGATCTGGCCTGTGTTTTGGGAATGCATTTTTACTGTGTTATTAAGCCCTGTGTCCCCTACATGAATATTTCATATATCTACTAAGTGCTTTCATTGAATATATTAGCCCCTGGTTTTCTCCTCTTTTTTTTTTGTCATGTCTGTTGCCACAAATGAAAAGGTAATCATGGCCTAAGTATGCATGAATAATCCTTTATGGGATTGGTATTTTCAGATGCCAAAAATAGCCACTTTGTCAAGTTTTGGCTAGATTACTGAAAATGTTTAAACAAAATCTGTCCATCATATTACGTAAGCACTTTTCTATTTATATCTGCTTTTACCAGTCCACAGCAAACATAATGAGCAATAAATGAAGCAGTGGCCAAAAGACATGTTTATGACTCATTCAGATGCCAAGGGACCATCCTAATATGGGCACTACTTGGCATTTCTGCTAGTGACAGAGCAGAGGGTAACACTTATTTGACAGTATTTTTTGAAGTTTAGTATTAAAGCCCATAGACTTTCCTCATCTTAACGTAAGTAAATGTTCAAGGTTCACTTGGCTTCTTCCACTTAACATTACAAGCAACACAGGATAGGCAACCCTGGCAGTTCAAGAGATCAAACTACTGTTTTATAGCCAAAGCATGATATAAATAAGAACAGAATTTGTCATGTACTGTGGTAAAAGGGAGGCATGTAAGTGTGCCCATTTGCTACTATTCAAGTAAGTACTTCCCCCTTTGCCTGGGACCTAAATTAAATTAGCAGTGGACTTGGGACACTGATTTTCTATGAAATAAGCTTGGCTATGATAACCAGAAAAATTGATGAGCTTATTCCACCTATTCTTTTGATGGCAAGAATATTTCCCAACAGTAAGTCTACTGATGATTTATGTAGATTGCATCTATTCAGATGAAAATGTACGTACAACTCCCAGGGGAGATTTTGAGTTGAGGATGAAAATGGAACAAAGAAGGAGTCCCTAAAATGGCAACAAGAAGGTAGGATGCTTTATATCATCTTAGAGGAGACAGTCTGTGTTCTTCTGTCTCCTCCCCAGGCATGTTAGCCAAAGGTTTAAAGAGGGAGTGCTAGTGTTAGGGGACTTTTACCTCTTATTTTTCACCCATTCACCCACTGGAGTAACAAGCCAAACTTGCACCTGTTGCAGGGGATGTTCTAGGACTACCTAGATGTGCCACACACAACAGCAGAGGAGCAGATTTACATGAACTTTCTGTCCTGTGTAGTATTGCTGATTTTCTAAGCACATGAGATTTTACTGTTGGAAACAGGGGCAGTCTGTCCTTTCAGAAGGTGCTGCAAGCCCCACTTTACTGTTACTTAAATCATTCTAGTCTTATCTGTAAAATTAAAGCTGCAATGGACGTATTCATATGTGCAAGACTTCAAAGTCACACAATGAGCTTACTAATAACTCTGAAATAACCTATTTCTAAGTATGTTAACATTCCAAGTCTTCTTCCATTGCTACAGAACAATTTAGGTGAAATCAGCTGTATGGTAATATCTTCTGTCTGTCAGGTAAAGTGCTTTGCATAAAGTCCATTTATTCTGATGCAAACTGCTTAGTTCTTTCCCTCTGTTTCCAACAAGAGCATTCTTCTTTATGCCACATGCAGAACTCCTTTGGCAAGAAGTTTACATGAAGCTGGATGGTAGGATGTGATCTTGTGTTTGGAGGAGTTCAACTAAACTGAGTTGTATGTCAGAGAAGAAGAGGCCATATATCTGCCACTATGCACATTTGGAATGTATTGATGTCTCTACTTCAGACTGGAGTTCTGCAGCCAGTTCAGACTAAAAGCTTGAAGCATATTGATTTCAGTGGAAACTTTTTTCATTAAAACACGAGTGCTGTGGCTCAAGCCTTAGGTATTTATTAGATCACTTTTCAGCAATAAACATGATAAAAACTTGTTTTAAGAGTGAGGAGAAGCTCCAAATCACCAAATGACACTCTTCTCTATATTTTTAAATTTATACTTACTTTTCAATCATCTGCACATTAACATTTGATTAGCAGCCACTTGTTTAAGAAAGCATATCAGGTTATCTGGCTGAAGATAACAAAGCATGTTTTCCATAGAAGCTTCTAGACTAGAGGCTACACAGATGTGCCTGAGTTAAAAGGACCTCACTGTCTACTTTGAGAAGTGTAGATGCCTTGTATATTTAGGAGAAGACTGATCTGAAACATCATGAAATAAAATGTATGGAAAATATAATATTCCATAATTAAGATTTCTAATGAATTGCTGTGTTAATCCATACGGTGTATGCATGTTGCAAAATTTTCCTGGATTAATTAGTGCACTTGCTGATTATGTTGATTTCCTGATGTACACACTGATTAAGCATTGTCCATACACTGAGGCTTGAAGCAGGATCAGTCTATAAAATAGTACCTAGTCATTTGACTGGAGACTCGGAATGCAAATAGATCAACTTATGTAAAATTAAATTAGTTATAATAGAACCCATTTTGACTGAGCAGCTGGTGACACATTATAAACAGAATTCTCTTGTTATGCAAAATAAGGGGCTTCTACTAACAGATGCTTATATACTTTTAAGCCACAAAAAAATCAGATTATGTTTAAGGTCTAAAGTTAACGAAAGAAAATAAATTCTGAGCTTGTTAGGTAACACTCTGCACTGTGTCTTGGTATCGCTATTTGAATAATGTGTAAGGTCAACTAGCCCTTTGCAATGCTTCATGTGGGAACTTAAAAGTGAATAACTGTTAAATCATTAGTCTCACAGCTAGCACATTAAACCTGGTCTTTTTCATAAGCACTGGCTGCCAGTTGATTTTTGGAAGAACTATTAAGATGTTGGTACTGACACATAAAACCTTAATTATTTAGTTCTTTTAGTAGAAAGTGACTATTTTGTCTTTATTATTCTTTCGGAACATCATTTTAGACTGGCTATAACACTCAAACTAGCCATTAAGAGCTAATGGTGGGATGTTCCTGGTCAATACTTGACAATGAAGTGCACTTTTTTCCTAGGAATGCTGTCGGCCCCATTTAAAAGTGCACAGTGACAGGCCTTGTCTTAGGGACAGAAGGGCTAGTGGACTGTATGAATGAGGTGGATGTGTTTTTAACTCCTGGCTATACAGTTTATTTGAGGAAAGTTTAAGCTTCAAAGACAAAGGACAGAGGATTTTCAACAAATCTATGTAATTAAGTAAACAATTAAAACAATGCAAGCCTAAATGTGAATTTTCTTGTTTCAATGGATTTAACACTTACCACAGGCTTATTTGAAGATGACTTTTTGTGAAGTAGACTTTTATAGTGGAATTTATGGGCTATTTGGTTCAATGACCATTTTCTTGTTCTGTGTTTGAGAGTGCTTGCCCCACCAGAATTTCTGTCCTTAACTGTCTTTCTAAATGCACCACAATGCCAATTAATGCATAGTAATCATTTAAAATATTATAAAATGAGTGATATCTTTAGTAGGTGATTTAGGAAAATAATCAAATGTTTTTACTCCATTCCTGGTATTTGTGATTTTGTTTAGTGTTTCAGTCAATGCTGTCTACTAAATAGAATTAAAAATATTGGCTGTTCCATCCACAGCCTTGAGGTTCTTTCTGGCTTTACTCAATTTTAATTTAATATCAGTGGACTCTACAGAGATACAGGTCCAGAGGCTTAAATCATAATATTTAATACAATACTTGTGAAACATAGTCCAGTATGGATTGGTGTAAATCATAGTGATTTAAATCTCCAATACTTACTGTCATTTAAATCAGTGAGCAATAAATCTTGATAAAAAAAAAAAGATTCTGTTTTGCATTTGTACTCAGTTATTTTGTTAAAGCAAGATTGAACTATGAAGATGTGGATTTTCAACTAGCTTGAATCTTGTATTGCGTTCACTACTTCTTTTTGACAAATTGGACAATGCACTAACTTCCCATTTAAATAATAACATATCTGAATGTATGTTTTTTCATTTATCTATTTTGTGCATTTTGTTTCAAAAGGGTAAATGGCATTTATTTCTTATTTAAAGGACTTAATATTTTCCCCTCATAATTTGCATCAAGCTGTTTTTGAATGGAAATGAGAATTCAGTGTGCGATATAGATAATCAGCCACTGCTTTTTCATTTGTTATATAAAATAATGTTCTTGACACATTAGAAAAAGTGTTGAAACATTCTGCATATAGAACCAACTGATTTATCAAAAAGAAAAGTATAATTTGGTCCATGTGTATTTTAAGGATTTAGGCCTAATAAATAGCCTTTCACATCTCTATTCGCAGATAGATTTGAAGAGAAAGAAAGGTTTACTGCTTGTTCAAGACCCAGTAGATTTTTTTCACTTTGAATTTTCTAAAATAGAGAGAAAATAGTCTTCCTGGATATATATCCAGTTTTTTCCACTAGTAATAAGAGCACCCTTTTCAAGTATGAAATGCCACATTCTGAACTGTCCTGCTTCCAGTAATGTTTGGAGAAGACAAGTTTAGAATGAAAGACAATACTCCTGAATGTACAATAAGAAAATATATATGTTATATGTTTAGACAGTGATGTTAGGATATACTTAATCTTGAATCAGGTGTCACAATGCAATGTGTGGATCCTCTTTCAGATCATGTAGATACTAAAATCTTCTGAAGATAAATTCTGTCTTCAGATACGGTTCCTTATTCTATCATTTCAATTAATGCAAGGGGGGGAATTAATCTTTAAAATAATTTCCTCCATAATCACTTAAGATTTTAATACTACAGAAATGAATTAAAGTGCATGAGCCTTTTGGGAGCACTCATTGGTATAATACAGTCCTGGTCCTGGTTTTTCAAGAAAAACTCCAGTATTATAGAAGTGATGTTTTTTGCTTAGCGTCACACAATAGGTGAGTGAGTGGCCTTGATGTTCTAGTGGTGTGTTTGTAAGTGTGGTAGGAATACAAGACTAAAATTTAGAAGGGTGCTATGACCTAAGAGTATAATGAAACAATTTTAAAACTGTTAGGTTCACTAATCATAGACATAACACAAAAGTTAGCTTAATGGGTTTGAGCAGATATCAGTAGCAACAGAATAATAGATGAGAACTGAATTGAATCCAAATCAAAGTTTTGGAGACCAGGGCAGTTGTTTGGATTTGTAGACACTTAAATCTCTGCTGCATCAGTGACCACACTGCATCATCTCTTTTGCACTCTCTCAAACATACTGGCAAAAAACAATCTGACTTTTAAATACATAAAATCAATCCAAATTTATACATGCATATCATTATTCTTTTACTTTTGATTCAGTTTTTCAGCAGCATTTAATGGTGGTGAAGCATCCAGCCAACTAGAAAACATTTAATGCTAGTTAAGCCTTTGTACAACAGAAGCAGAGGCTAATAATCTCATACCTGGGCACTGGTTATTGTGATCACAGTTTATATTCCTGACACTGTCTCTGTGGTATCCCCATTTTATGCCCAGAAAAAAGGAAAAACAGCCAGCACTCATTCCAGACTGAAATTTAAACAGCCAAAAGTCATTCTACTGTTAAGCAAGAAGACAATACAAAGCAAGCAAACTAAATCCAAATATGTTTAAATAGCTGCTTTAATCTACATGGCCTTTTCATGTGATTATACGAAAAGAGAAAGAAAAAAACAAACTAAATTAGGATCACAGCCCTGAGAAAGTGCAAAGCTTCGTATTTTTTCCCCATTTCTAAAATGTATCAACTGCAAAATGTCGGTGTGTTAGATCAAAATTAAAAACATATGAATTGAAATATCAAACTTCATGCTCAAAAGAACTAAGAAAGTTCCCGAGACACAACCTTAATTTAAAGAAGAGAAATTACAAGAAGTCATGCAGAGCAGTATTCTCCTCCTCTCCTTGGAAATACACAGCTCTTTATTATGAAAAGGCAGTAGCCCCTCTATAGTTAGGGTTGCAATCAACTTCCATTATAAAGCCCTATTTTAGCCCCCTGTAACTTTGGCTTGAAAAATTGGAATACAAATTGCCATATTTTCTCTAAATGAAAAGAAGAATAGATGAGGATTTTTTGTTTGTGTGGTGGGGTAGGAGGATTAGGTTTTATTTTTTACTTTTTTGTGTGAAATTGAGGAAAAATTGCTTAACAGTTACAAAGTTTAAGCTACTAAGAAAAAATTACCCTGATCTGATTTTTTTTTTTTGCCTTTTTTGTCTGTTGCTACCATATCTCCCCTTAGTACTTGAAATGCTTCTTATGCCTATTAGGAGGGATAGGCCTAATTTTGCAAAACGTTCCTACTGTCATCGCCAAGCAGGAATGTTTTGCTGGTGACTTCTGTGGACATAGGATCAGGCAATCTGATCAACTTTTTCAAAAGCAATTCACATCCGACAGTGTGGTATATACCTCAAAGTGAAGTATGAAGTACATGTGGATGTTCATGGAGCTTTTGAGCAAGTGTTCAGTTTCTGCAGTTCTCTAGGTATTCTTTGTTGGGATTTCCAGCATGAGATAAAGAGACAATGACTGAGTGTTAAACTAAAAGAGTATTTTTGACAAGGCCAGAAGAAAACAGGCACTTGGTTAGCGAGGGCTGAGGAGTGCAATCCAGAGACTGCCTCATGCCACTGTGGTGAGCACTAACCACTCCCAGCATTCAGCCTGATTTATCATGCTTGGCTCATTTCCTAGGATTAGGTCCAGAATAGCCTCTGGCTATGTAGGCTGTTCAATAAACTGTGTAAGAAAAGAAAGGCAGCATAGTCCATGGAAACCTACTTCCCTCCTTTTTCAGATAGTTGTTATCCTGTTCTGGATCTAAGCATTTTAAATTCTTTATGATCAGGGATTAGGCATTCTTGTAGATCTCTGATTCACTGAGAAAAAAAATCTTATGGCTCTCCCTTAGTTCTGTGTAAGCTGTTTAGAAAAGGTTTATAGTTCTGCTTATTGCCATTCTACTCAAATGATTTCTTCAGTGTTAGAAAGAGTACTTTTTTTTGCCTAAAAAGACTTTATAGTATTGTATATGAAAAGCTCCATGTGTGTGTATGCATGCATATAAAACACGTGCATCTTTGTATAGATACATAAAACCTGAGTTTATTTTGCTTATACCTATTTAAGAGGTTTGGACAGCCAGAATTTTGTTGTATACTGTGTTATAATATTAAGTATTATAATTATTTAGTGTGTTAGAATGGTATTTTTTAATGCTGACAAAATGTCTCAGAATGTAAGCTTAGATCAAACTGTGATTATATATGCACAATGTTGCATACATAGCTAAATCTGCCTTTTAGTTCTCTTTGGGAAATACTTAAGAAGTCCATGTGAAATCGTTGTGTGTCCGATGGTATAACTAGACTCTTAGAATATACTCCAAAAAAGTTATACCAAGTTTAACAAGACAATTACAATAATAATAAAAATTACACTATAAATTTAGGTATTTTAACAAATAATGAAATCTGACAAAGTTTTAGTAGTATCATAGAAAAATCTGTACTAGGAAGATGGTTCTCCTGAACAAATCAGACTGTTTTCTGTAGGATTTATCTATAAACCAAATCTTAAAAATACAGCATGAAAAGTATTAACCCTACATCAAACTACTTTTCACAGAAAGAAGGAAAAAAAGATTAATACTCGATCTCTTTACATCCACACAAGTTTTTTGTTTGTTTGTTTGTTTGTTTGTTTTTAAACCGGCTAACTTTTCCTCATGGTAACGTTCAGACCCATTTGAATCTTGCTTTGTCATTCACACTTCCTAAAACCCAGGAACAGTAAGATCACTGATTTCTGCAATGTCACTAGACTTTTCTTGGCAATCTGTATGATAAAGAATGTGCGGTGCACAGAGAGGAGGGCTAAAAATAGTGTGCAGGACTTTCATGGAGGAAAGCCATGTCAGGTATCAAGTAAGACATTGCTGGAAATACCTTTTGAATTTTCCTGTAGATTGGTGAGAGAGCAGCAGAAGAGATTTGCTGAAGACAGTTCCTAAGACATGGCTAACAGAATAAAGGTCTGAGGTGGAAGGCTAGGGAGATCTGAGGAGAAGAACTTAGATTGAAAGGCTGGCATTCAGCAGATTAAGGTATACCTGTTGACTTCTATAATCTGGAAAACTAGTAAGTGAGCAACAGAAATGAAGGCAAGGGCTTGCCTACTGACAAATGTAACTCAGAGAAGGGATGTTTCCCAAGGAGAACCTAGAGACCTCTTACTAGGAGAGCCATAGATGGACTTCAGTGCAAAGGCTGTAAGAAAAAGTATCAAAGGAACTGAGGGAAAGGGACAGTTGTCACAACTCAGGGTATATGAGTTGAGTTATGCTGAGTTTTGTACTTCTAAGGACTACATGTATGGTGAGATAAATGGATTTTGTGTTAAGATTTCAAGAATTTGTTTGTTCTGTTGGAAAGAATGATTTTCCCAAACAAGATTTAGTCTGATGCTATAAATAAATACTCATGGTGAAGTTTTTAGAGGCTAATGCTGAAGATGTTAGAGGTAAAATGCCTACTCATAATGACATTTGTGATAGTGTGTAAAAGGTAGAAATGACACATGCAGACACAGATTTTAAACATATGATTAACACGGTATAGTCAGCAAGTGTTACCGTCAATCAAATCAATAATTTACAAGTCAAAAGTTCTCTAAAGTAGGTCATTTAGCCTTTTGAGTCAAGATGTATAATAACTTAAAAATTACTAAATTATGGCATGGTCTGACATTGTGACTCAAAAGAATTTTTCTGGCTGATCAGCTATCTAAATTGCAAATGAAAATTTTGTAGCATGCATGATAAAAAATTTCTTACCACAACAGCAGTGGGATTATTGCTTTATTATTTATGCATTTAATAATACAATGATTAGGAGAAAGACACGTTTGCAGGTATTTTTTTTTAATTAGCAGCAAGAGCTGAGAAAATTTGTTAGTCTTAATATTTAGCCTTAGTATGGAATTTTTTTTGAAAGGCTTAATCCGTATTTGACATTACCTACATCTAATTTTCAGTGTTTATTAAATAACTGTTTTCAGTAACTTATTAAGGCTATCTATTAAAGTAAATAAGACTGCAAAGAGAAAAATATTTTAGGTTCCCAGTTGTAGTTCATCGTGAATTGCATAAAATTGTAACTCAAAATAACAACGTTCTAATCACATTTTCAGTGAGGTACAATCTTAACAACAAAACCCATTAAGGGTGGAATTTTTGCATTCTTTAAATGGATAGCTGTCCACAATACCTTAAGTATTTTTATGGAAAGTCTATGAGAATTGGGTATATACCTGCACTAAGTGGTTTTGAAGAATCTCACCTGAAATATCTGTTTTCAGCTTTCTGTAGTAGAATCTATTGACATGAAAGGAGTACTCCAAAATGTCTTTGCTTTCTCTAGGGTACTGTTGGGTAAACATTTAAGAAAAAGGTGGCCAGAGAAAAGACAAAATCTTCCTGTTACTTCAGTGAGTAGAGTAATTCATAGAGAACATGCTGAAAGCCTTAACACTCCTATGAGCCAATATATTATTTTATTTGCACAATCATTCCCCTGTTAACATTAGGTCAAGTATCCTTTCTTCTCCACCCTTTTTATTCCTCTAAATTGACACTTTTGAAGCAACACATTGTATAAAAGCAGTTAAGGTATTTTTGAAATGCTCTTTCAAACTTGAATGTTTAATGAGTTCTAGTTTTTCTGCTGTGTATATATCTCACAGTTTTCCTCAGCACAAGCCTGCTAACATAACTCCTTCCAGACTGATTTATTATTTTTATTCAACCAGGTGCTACATGGGCTTGGCAACTTTGGCAACACTGCTGTCTGTAATGAGACTGCACTTGGTGCTTGACAATGCCAATATGTACAATGAATTTACTGGCACCAGCAGAGAATATTTCACTCCCTTATCATTTCGAGAAGAATCAAGCTTTTATCTTCCATATTGCTTGTTATACAGTATATCTCCTGTAATCTATTTGATTTCTTTGATACCTCTGCACTTCCAGAATGTTCAGTTATGATTCTGCTGTGCTAATACCTGTTCTTAGAAATATATCTGTCATGCTGAAGTTTCTTTATAATTATATTTTCATTGTTTATTTTTTCTCTTACTGGATCTCTTAGGCATCCCGTTACTCTTTAGATATTTTAAGTAGGCCCTAAGATTTTCTTTGCAGTATGTTATATACAGAAATATGTACAAATGAGTAGAAATACATAATCCAACACATGATAAAAATTTGAAAGTATGAAGCAAAAAGTGAGGGCAGGATTTGAAGTCAAATTTTGTTCAGTATGCTGTATCACAAACAAGTTCTGACTTTTTAAAGTATATCTAGGGTACGGTTTTGCAATATCTAGTAGTACAGAAGGTATATGTATTCTGCAGAGAAATGGAAACTGTTTTTTTTTACTGTAGCCATCTTGATAAATGTAAAGATAAGCTAATCTGAGGTAAAAACATTGAATTTTTTAGTACTATCTAGTGCAATATTTATAGTACTAATTTTAAGCTCTGTGCTGTTTTTGAAAGTTCTCTGGAGCTTGAATGGCAGCCAAATGACTGCTGTACAGACTTCAGAGAAGTTTTCTCTCTCATTCTTTGCTGTGGTCTATCTGGTATTTTACAACCATTAATTTGGAGAAGATTTTGTATATCAATATAAGATTATAAAGTCTTGTACCTGAGCAATCATACTAGACCTGAACGATCTCTTACCACTACAAGTCTGAATGGTAGCTACTGCATATTGCAATGCATATTTATTTTATTTGTGTTTCTGCAACAAGTCATCATTCTCCTATTACATTTCGTTTTTTCATAAACAAGCAGTTTGGGACTTATTTCGACCCTTTCTTTATCCCGTCCTTCTAATTCTTGTAAACTTTGAACCTTCTATTGATTGGAGGTTTAAATGGGAACTTAAACCATTAAATTTTAAAAAGTTTTAAATTTTGCTATTAAAAATTTTGCAGTGTAAAGTTTCCTAACTTTGAAGCACTTACATCCCCAGTACATGTATGTATGTGTGTGTGTGTGTGTGTGTGTGTGTGTGTATAAATGTATTGTCACCACAAACAATCCTATCTTTGCCAGTTCAGTGTAATCTTTTGGATTGTTAGGCCATGCATAAAACAAAGTTGTGTTAAATTTGTACTTTCTAAGGATTGATTTAATGACAAAGATTTTTTTTTTTTTTCTTATTGAAGTTCCTCAGTGGAATTTAAGAAATAGATTCCAGAACCTGTTTTTCGGCAAGCAGTTTTGAAGCATATAGATAAGAATAAAACAGGAAAAGAGAAGCTCTGTCTAGAGGTTTCCTTCATCCCATGGTTTTCCCATGATGTGAGAGGACTTGAATAGTTTTTCTAAATGAGTTGTACCTTTAAGATAAATGAAACAGTTCACAACCCAGGACTATATGTAACACTGGAAAAATAAAAAGACAGTGCCTACATGCCAGTCTCACCCCATGATCAGTTAGGGCCATGCACGGTAAATTAGGAAATAAAACTAGGAAAAAAAAGCTCCATCTGGTTCTGAAGACAGTGGCCAGTCTCATAAATAACACAAGCTGTCAGGAAAACATCATTCCTATAGTACTCTGTTGGCTTTCTGTCCAAAGCAGATCAACTTCAAGGGACTTCAGAGCTCTCCACAGGCTTGGGCCACACTTACTTTTTCAGCTCACCGTAACAGCTACATTCATGAGCTATTCTCAGATTAGCAGAGTTCAGAATGAAATGTATAGAGGTAAGAACATGAACATACACTATACTTGCATCCTATTGCCCAAAGAAATCGAAGTTTTTCTTCACAGAGCCACCTTTGTAAAACTTCAGGCTTTCTTGTTGGCCGAGCTTTTCTAAAATAGGAGCAGAAAACTAATCAGGAGCATTGCATTTAGAAAATGGTAGTTACAAATTCCACACCACAGTATGAGGTAAAGATGTAAAATAGACTTCACTTGACATTTGTTTGTATTTTAAATACTTCTGTTGGTAGCTAATAAGGAGTTGGGAATACTAAACATAGAAAAGAAACACTTCTAGTTTCATAGAAAAGAAACACTTCTGGTTTCTACTTGATTAAAACAGCAGTATGTTATTTTCACATTCAGAAGATTTTCTTCATAGTGGAAAAACAATGATAATTTATTATTGAACATTCATATTCTGGTAGCATCTGTTACCAGGTCAAACGCTGACCGTGCTGGGTGCTGTACAAGTGTACAATAAATAACTTTTCTAGATGTTTGGAATATTGATATGCAACAGAAATGTACCTGCTTTTTTTAGATGGAAGCTTTACCTTTGCAGAAATTGACCTCTGGAGAAGACTAATGCTGAACACTAGCAAGTCTGCCAA
>NW_020450638.1:578953-675001 GCF_003343035.1 Apteryx rowi
TTGTACAGGAGTAATGGGGAAAAAAGAAGTTAACGACTGAGGAAGGTGAATATTGAAATATCTAGAGTTTTAAAGACAAAATTAATTGGGCAAATGCATCAATAATAATTTGTTGTTTAAGTTCTAGATATAAAGTTATACAAAGTGTTGCAACCTCCAGACACAGGCGTTTGCCTCTATTTCTTTTAATCTAAACTACAAGCAGGGAGTGCAAAGTTATCTAAGGTCTTTGAACCTTGAGATAGTCAAGTTGGCTGTGACAAGGCTCTTGTTCACCTTATACCAGGCACACAGGTGAGCATGCCCCTCATTACTTACTGATGGATACACAGGGCTGATAAACCTGTTATCCTGAAGCCAGTTAACTATCTGCCAATGTCTATTTTCAGTGTTTCTGCTTGAGATGGCGATTTCATGAATGATATTTGGCTCTTCCTGTTTTCTCTGTAGCCCATAGCTCACTGTGGTGGGTTTGTTGGATTTACTATAAAGGTTCTCTTCGCACCCTGTGGGTTGGGTTAAGAATTAGGATTTATGCATTTACTTCTACTGTTGCATTGTTTATACAGCTTTGGTTTAGTTTTGATCCCTTTTTTTTTGCCTTTGAGGCTCTTCCACAGTGTCAGCTGCTGACTGATAGTAAGAGAACAGCCTCGTGGTGTGAATGAAAGGGACCTAGCGGTTGGTAAACAGAGATAAGGAATAAATAGAGCACAGGCGAAAGGAGATAGTTCTGTGGGAGCCCAGATTGCCGCCAGTCTGTTCAAGTGAGATGCAGAGCCTGTCCTTTTCCCAGATTAAATTAGTGTGCGAAATCTCCAGTGACCTCCTCCCCTTCTCCCCATACTCTTTAGCCAAGCTGAACAGCCTCTGCTGTAAAGTATTCATTTTATCCAGGGACAAGTTGGACAATAGAACTCTCCCTGTTACTTATGGACAGCTGTTGTCATTCATAGGGCTTTTCAGCATTTCAATTTTCATAAGAGTTAAAAGGGTTTTACCTTGTAACTGATGAGAGGCTAGAAATGCAAAGATGCCAGCCCTGAGGTTGCCATACTAAGAAAGTTAATAAATAAATATCACCCCCCMCACACACACATATCCCCTCCCCAACGTGTGAAAGGCTGTGTATTTTGTTACTGCTGCCGCTCTTATTTAAAGGGGTTTAATTGTGATAACACGATTACACTGAAGCCTGAACTGCATGGAAAAATTAGCAAGCAGAGCCACAGCGATATGCAGGGCCCCCAAGGCTCCCTAAATGAAAGGTGACCAGTGCACACCCTGCTGAGTGTCCCTCTCTCTTCTTTGCCCTTGCTTTTGCCTGTATCTCCTGTCACTTTATTACCTGCAAATAACTCCCAGGAAAAGTAAGTCCTCATGAGATACCTCTGTGGTCCCATATTTTTTTTTTTTGGTGATTTACTGCAAATATATTCAGCATTTTGACTGATTAAATAGACCTTCGGCAACCTTGAGGGTCACTGTGTAGAGTATGTACATAGAAAATGCATCAGCCCATTGTACCCTGGCAGCTAATGAGATTGGTCGTTAAGTAAATGACACAAAGCCTACAAAAAAAAGCTTAGCAGCTCACTAGAGTATCACAGAGTGTCCCTGCACACCACACAACGACACAAACAGTGGACTAACCTAGCCCACCCCTGCTTTATTCTACATCACTGCTTCCCTGATGTCAGCGTGAGAGGCAGAACAAAGGCTAAAAGGCACACGGTAAGTCAGTCTGACAATTATGCCCTAGGGAGAAAGTAGAGCAAATCTTAGCCTAACCATGGGGTTGAAAGTCCGTTTCTAGACAAGTAGGTCATAACGAAGGGATTGTTTTCCCTGTCACTTCACGAAGGGGAGAAAAATGTCTCTAGAATCAAGGTTGGGTTTGTTTCTCGTTGTTTGTTTCCTTTTCTCTCTGTTTTATTTGCCAGCTTACAAAAGTTTCTGGAATTCCAAAAGTAACATGAAACAGGATGTTTTGTGAACTAGATATTGTAATTATAGTATAATGAAATATTCTTTGCAGGAACTGCCACACAGTAAGCACCATCTCAGACGTACATTAACATCTGATGAACTTTACAGACAGAAAGTTTCTTTTTACTTCTCTGTAAAAATCTGCTGAAAATATGTTATATTGTGAGTACACAGTTCAGTCCACTAGCCTGCTGCTTACACCCCTGAATAAATGGTACAGTTTTTAGAACTATGCAGACATAAATGAATTTGTTACTATAATTTTGAGGGTTTTTTTCCACAGAATTTTACATGATGCCTCTCTCAGTGTTGTCTTTTACGTGAGCTGAAATTAAAGAAAGAGTTGAAGATCTGTTGTTAAGCAGTTATACAGCCATTATCCATTTTCTTTACATAGCAGCAAAATATTCAGTTGATATCTTGTAATAGCAGTTGCCTGTCTGTGTATCCAATGATAAAATCTGTTCTATCAGTGTTTGAGTTTAATATCTCAGGACCCTTTATTTTGCTGAAAAATGGCAACAGGAAGTTACCAGAAAGTCTTGTTTGCATTACTAAAATGTTTCTGTCTGCTTTGCACTTTGGAGGCTCAGGGGATGTTAGATTCAAAAGAACATGATATTATTACAAGATGTCTGTGTGAATTAAGTTTTTTTTTTTCTTAAAACACTAAAAAATATACAAAAATGATGTTTTAAGAATGTTTTCTCAAATATAGATAGTTAAAGAAGTGGAGTTTAGATATCAGCCTGCATTATAGTTGGGTTTTGTTGCTTTTTGTTTTGTAAGAGTTACTTAATTTGGGAAAACACTTTGCAATGTATGTTTGTATAGATATGTCAGGATAACCTGTTTGTTTAATTAAAACTCTTCATAGGTCACAGAAGTCAGTTCACTATGATGTATTGCTTACCCAGGAACATCCTTTTTACCGCATGGACAATAGGAATATCATCATGGCTTATAGAAACTAAGATAAAATGTAACTTTTTAATGTATATGCTTGGGGATTCCTCGCAAAGGTGTGTGTATGCATATAGATGAATCCACACATGCATATTTATATAACAGTGTACATATGCAAAAGACTATGTTCACCTATACAGTACTACTAGTATAGTGAGACTCACTATATATTAAGTAACAGATGATGTCTGCTTTTTACATCTCCCAGTATTTCCAACTTAGGAAATTTAATGAGGGAGTAAGCAAACAGAAATAAAATTTTGTATTCAGTTTTTTTGCATATGTCTAGATGTTTGCATCTCAGCAACATGTTTTCCTTATGTTGTCTCAGAAAATATGTAGGCATCAGAAAACAAGCTTGCTTTCCCAGCTGAGTCCTGTAATTCATACCTAGTTGTTAAATCAGCAGAGATTTAGGAAGCTACAGGGTTGTGACACAGTTTTGCTTTGAACTTTGCTAATTGATACTAAGTTTTCAGTACATTTTAACAGATAAGAATTGAAGGTATTTTACATTCAGTTGCATCAGCACAGCTTTTAAAAATGTGCAGTCCCTGTCACACAGTCATCATGCTTTTTACATACCGATGTGAATGAGAGTAAAGGGTATTTGATATTACAGTATTCACCACATTAATGAACAAGTTCAGCAGCCGTTTATCCTCTTAAAAGTAGAGAGTGATTTCATAGGAGTGATGCACATGTAGCAGTGCTGCAAAAGAAATAACAATACTATAATCAGACAGGTTGAGCCATACTAAGTTTCATTAGTTTTTCATAGTTTCATTCATTTTTATCTTTTCTGTCATTTCTTTGGTATAACTAAGAGAAAAGCAAAAAAACCCTTGATTTATGATAATTAATGTTGTCATCTGATCTCCCATATAAACCATGTAACACACCAGATTTTTAGAAAATACTTTTAGATATAGACTTTTTGGACCTCACGTTCCAGCCTTTGCACATATCTTTGTGTTCAGTTCTGGTGAACACCAGTTTCTGTTGTGCATATGGGTCTGAAAAGCTTTATGGCATTACACAATTGATTTGACTATATCTAATTCAGTCTTTTGAATGATTATAGTTTTTCAAGCCAGAAATACCAAAATATCTGATATTTCTGAAGAAGCAGGTATTTCCAAGGTCAGTTATAGACTATCCTCTTGAAGGCCTGACTCTGTCATTCCAAAATAAAATATGGCAAATAACATGCAGATCAAACTTTATGTCCTAGTACATCCATACCTATTTAGAGCATTTAGACCAAAATCTGTTACTTGAACTGATTGATTTTGGAAGTGTACCTGGATAACTGAGACTGGATCACTTCTTGAACTTGTAATTTATGTAGGCATAGTTGCAGATTATTAAAAACTCCGTAAGCAGAATGAGTGCTCCTGAATTTTAATTATGTTGAATCATTTCAGACTAAAGATACTGTTTAATTAGTGATAAAAAAATTCTTCCTCTTAACCTCTTTTAGTACTTAAATAAAATCTCTTTGAAGCAGAATTGCTCTCATTTATGTTCATGGAAGTCTTTTAATAATACTGGCAACTTTTACCTCTCTAAATAACAGATTTCTAGTTCACAGAAGGTGGTAACTTATCAGTAAAAGTTGCCTTATGATGAAAACAGGGCTTACCTTCTCAGGTAGATGAACACTTACTGAAGCACTTGTACCTATGTGAGTGATTCCACTGAGGTCAGATGGATGGCTCACTTCAGTGGAGTAAAGCAGGTGGATAAGTGTTCTGAAGATGAGGTGTTTATTGATTTGTGTAATAGATTTGGGTAACATCTGCTAGGTGATTTTTCAGGTTTGGCTTCATACATGAGCTTTTCCCTCCACTAAGGAACTTTGTTTAAAAGAAGCTTATTTTCCCCTTAATTTAAAGACATTTGAATTCTGCTACATCAGAAAAAAAATGCTTTAGAACTTTTCCAAATTATCATTTCATGTGAGGATCGGAGATTCCAGTTTCTTCCTAACAGCGTTTCTACAGGTGATAGTGAGCGTCAGTATGTCAGTTCCTTAAATCTCAGGAGAAAATCTGACACCTTCATTGCCCCCCCGCCCTGCCTTAGAGCGCATGTACAGCAGCTGGATTGGCACAACAAAATAGTAATGGCTCCAAAGGCACCGTTATGGACTATCAGGTCAATAATCCTTATGCTAAGAAGGATTTACATGATACAGAGTAATGGCTCTGTCATTTCTCAAGTAAAAATCCACTTTTTAACAAGCGTTGAAATACTGTTTTACACTCTTGATATCAGAGATATTATGGTAGTAAAAAAAAAGTATATATTCTCCAAATAAAAGTTCACATTTAAATGTTTTAATAAAATAAAAGTTAAAATACTGTAGGTCTTATGTAGACAGCTAAAATATCACAAAAGGAGATGTTTTTGAAAATGCACCTAGGATTGTTTATAAATCTCTTCTTTCTTGTTATATCAGAAAATTATAGGATACTTGTGAATATGATGTTTTCAAATAGTATTTTTATGATGCAGTCTAGGAATAGATTGCACTTGGGGGAACTTCTGTTTGTTTTGTTTTGTTTTGTTTAATTTTTCTGCTGTGTGACTTTCTCCAACTTCTGACAGAAGTTTGACACAATCTAACATACACAATCTAGATCTTATTACAAAAATAAGTTTCAAGGTAAGAAAAAGAGTGGTCAGAGAAATCTAAGATTGTGATTTTTGTATTAATTTATTTTCTTTCATATAATGCAATTTCTCACGATGAAAAATATTTAAAAAATTTCCCATATTTGGGGGGAAAATATTTCTTCGCTAACAGTGTAGTTACTCAACCTGGATAAATGAGAATACAAGCAATGGAAAGTCACAAGAGCCTAAACTGAAAGAAGTACTGTAGCAATAGAAATGAAGAGACTGAGTATACATATTTTCATTGTATCTAACATTTTATAATATTAAACACAATTTTGAACTGTGAATCTGATGGGAATCATCCTATATATAAGCATTACAAAATATAATGATCAAAGTGCAACTGAATGTATAAATCACTCTAAATAACATTGACACTTGGTCAAAAGAAACAAATATATTTAAGGCTCAAGTGCATGGTCAAGCTACTTTATGGATAGCCCTTCCCATTATTTTTGCGAGAAACAGTACTGTCTACAAAAAGGGTTAAAGAAAATGCATTCTGTTGCATCTGCTTACTAAATCCCTTACTTTAGTAGAAATTCAAATTTTGTAAAGATTATTCGTTTTATTGATGCATATAATTATAATCACAAGCCATCTGCTGATTTGGCAGGCATGGTTAAAATTCTCTAACTCTCATAACCTTTCAAGTACAGTGCCCTTGGGACTCTATTTCACTTTTATATTTTGGAAAACATGTAGGGACAAACAAGAGAGGTCATCTGCCGAAAGTCAGACCTGTAAAACATTAAAAGAATAAAGATCGTGATGACTGCTCTTGTTTTAATAGCAAAGAAAGTGTTTTCTATTTTATTTCTGACTTCAGGAAGGATTACACTGGTTTCCATCATGTAGTTTGGGAATTTGAGTTTTTTCTAGGGATTAAAGCTCTCTCCTAGCACTCCTGGGATCTGGGTTCCAAGTCTAAACTAAAAGAACAAATATTGTTCATTTTGGTTGTCACAGGTGATTTAAATATATTTGACCTTGGCTTTAATTTTCATTTTAAGCAAATCTCATTACATTTATATTTGAAATGTTTTAACAAACACTTTCCTTTTTTTTTTTTTTTTTTNTTTTTTTTTTTTTTTTTTAGTTTTTGGAACTTGATCATATTGAGCGTCACAGAGTGGCATCTATCATGTATTTAGCTTTTTTCCTGAAGCTCAAAAAGGTATTTTAATTTTGAAGGCTACTTACAATAAGGTATAAAATGAGTAGCTAATATTCTTTGCCATACTCTTTTGAAACACATGCCTATATGTATATTAGCCTACCACAGGTCACAGTTACAAATGTTTGTTTTTATTTCGGCTACGACAAGTCTAGTTTTCCATTTTCTTGTGTCCTTCATCATGTTTAGCCAAGCTATTTCAAGCCTGAATTTTCTTTTTTTTTTTTTTTTTGTGCCATTACATGTTATGTCCCCTGCTCCTTCTAGCATAAAACATCCACAAGAGAAAAAAAAATATCTAGGAGATGCTCTCTCTGTATGACAAAAAACGATTGGATTTTACCAAGTTGTAGGATATTGTCAATGTTCTGGGCTAGGAAAACAGGGGTGTTTTAGAGAGAAAATACATGAAGCTGAGAAAACTTGGTGCAGAATGGGATAATCCAGTGATTTCCTGATATTAGTGCAAGGCAAAGACGATCATCTCTCAACAGAAGTGTCTTGCGTAATGCTATGGTGACATGTATCTCATAGGAACAAAAGATGCAGCTCTCACTTCTGTTTAATTAGTGTATCTGAAGGCCTGTATACAGCATGCAGGCTGCTTTACTCCTTTTGGGGGTTTGATTCTCACCCCACACCCTCATTATGATGAGCAGGAGGGAAATGCACATGTTTGAAAGTGTCTTCACAGCTGAAACTAGGCAAACAGGCCGAGAGTAGCTCTGGTTTATTTCACAACCAATTAAGTATGACATCTGTTGAAACTCAGGAAATAAGTCTCCCTTCCCCCTGTTCATATACTTACTTAAGCTGCCAGTCTTTTGTTTGGATATGGTGGATTTTACTCACAAGACTTTGTTTCTTCAGAGTAAATACACAAAATAAGTAAGATATAAAGGCTGCTTTTTTTAACTCTGTTTCACTAAGCGCACGTGAAAAAGCCCTGCTTGGCACACACAAATTGAACAAATGACTGTGTTAAAAATTCTTTGCGTAAACACTCACCTTACTTGCTGAAAAAGGGCATGTTTGTGTCAGGCAATGTAGGCACAATAACATTTTTATTTTTGAAAAATCTGTCTCTTGCTGTTGACTCTCAAAGGCCACTAAGAGTTGGTAGGAGGAGTTTGGATTTTAATTTCTTAAAGTTTATGGTTGAAAACTTGTCACTGAAAAGAAGACCCCAAACAGAACAGGGTATGTGGCATTATGGATGGTTAAAAAAAAATAAATGCAAGCCACTGTTATTGATGCCATCAGGATCCTCAAGTATACAACAGTACGTAATAATCCAAGTGAAAAACTCAGCTGAGCTTAAATGGCAAAACTATTGAGAAAATCCTATAAGAAAACTATCATATTCAGTATCAGATAATAGTAATTCAAGCTGACAGGCACTTCCCATTTATCAGACACCAATCCACGAGAAGCATTTACTTGTCTTCAAAACTTTTATTCCTTCATAAAATATTGTCAATCCAATTACTAAAAAGATGTTATTTCAGTCCATACTAACTCAGAGAATTCAGTTTATCTCTGCTGTTCTTAAAACTTGATTGTACTCATTCTTTTATATCTAGGTAAAGAAATATTTTCCATGTCATCCCAAGCTCATTCTTTCTCTCCCGCTTGATGCTGGATCCTCCCGTCATTCTGAAGCCACAGTCCTCATATCAAAGCCATGGCTAATTCTTCTTTTTTTCTTTATTTTACACCATCTGCTCTTCTTTTTATTTGTTCATCAGCTTTGCTTTGTTTGCCAGTTCTTCCTTTCCTACAAAGATCAGCACTACCTTCATTTCTGGAGAATGGTTTCCCTACTTTATTTCTCTTGGGTTTTTTTCACCCCTATTTTAAGTACAGCTCAGAGCCACATATGTACATGTTTTATAAGCTGTAAGATGTTGCTCAGCAATTGCCATAGATTCCTTGGTTAGGAATCCTCTGATGAAATGTCAGTGTGCATAATGTAGGTGTCTAGACCTAAGCTAGTCATCCAGACTCCCTTTAGAGTTAGTGGAAAGAAAGAGACATTTCCCAGATGCAATTCATCTCACCCAGAAGTAAATGTATAAAGTAAGTAAGAGGTATCACACATCTACACAGCGGTAGAAAGGCCTAGTGCTACCCATGGCCCATGGGGAGCCAAAGGATACTAGCTCAGAAACAGATGTCTGTGTTTCAGATATGTAAAGTTAGGTGAATTCTGTTGTTCCTGTCCTGCCTACAAATAGACTTCATTTCTTCTTGTGTCTTGTCTCCACAGCAACTCATTCTATCTCCAAATTTCATAAAAGACAGTGGTATGAATAGTATGGTATAACTTTTAGATCAAAAATTTCCTCTTGCATATACACAGCGTAGATGAAATCTGGTATGTGCTTAGATATTAAGAAAGAGCAGAATAGTAAAGCTGAATATTGCTGTGCATTTCTGAGAACAGAATTTTGCCCTGGAAACATGATATTTATAAAAAAAGAAGGAGCTAATTCCTTCTTCTCTTCTTAGGAGCCATTATTTTTTCCTTTCAGAAAAGATTTTCTTTTCTCATAGCTAATTCTTAAAAAATAATAAAAAATGAACTGTAAAGATTACAATATCCATGTTCATGTCAATATACAATAGAGTTGTCTACATTAAACCAGCTGGATTTTTTAAACACTAGTGATGGAAGCATTTCCAAACTCTCAGCTCTAGGTTGTCTTTCTCTTTGGTCACTACGAGGGCTCTGTAGGCATTTTTAGAGGTGCCTCTGTGATTTATCTCTTTTCTCAGGCTTTCAAGACTTTGTTTCTCAAACTTTAAGGTAGTAGAAGGATAGACTAGGTGATGGTTAGGTGATGTTTCTTTGAGTGATTATAATGATTCAGTATTTCTCATGTTGTTATAAAAACTACAAGCAAAGTTTCATTTCAAAATTCCAGTTGTTGGGCATACCCTACATATATTTGCATTCGTTTTTGTATTTAAAGAGCTTTAATGATACAACTTCTGTTTTTTAGAGGATTATATATCATACACATAACTTTAGTATATATATATATTTTAACAGTCTTTATTCTTTAAAGTTCTAGGGACAGGTTCTCAAAGTTCTTCAGATTCAAGGAAAAATGCTTAAGTTGTATTCCTAATTGGTCATTTAAGAATTTGTTCAGGAATCAGAGTTAGATGGAGCTCCRTTAAGGTGTGCTAACTAACTCTTATGTGCTGGTTGGTCACTGTGGATCCGTACAGGACTGTCCATACAGCATATGGTTATACACTGCCCTAAGCTATACCATGGCTGGCACAAATTGACCTTCAAAGCAGGGAGCCATAGCTAGGTCTCTTAACAGTCTTTCACCTCCCATACCCTTTTTCTGAGTGGAGACAGCCACAGTAGTAAACTTTGCCCTAAGATTATGCTCAGTTCAATCTAATTTTTTAATGAGTTTTATAAAGTGTTAGTAGCTGTGTATTTCCAGTAACACTTCCACATATGATCTTCAAAATCAATGAAAATGGTGCCCCGAATTGTGGGTATGCAAAGTACAATATAACACGAGCTAAATAAGTATAACCCATTAGACTAGCTTAACATTTATTTTGAAAAGCGCAAGCTGCTCACATGTACTTTTCTCGGAGTTTGTTTCCCACAGGCAATATTTTAGTGATTGACATTAAAAAGTGCCTTTTTAAATACCCCTAACTCGTTTTTAATAACATGGGAGAGTAATTAGCTTTAGCCTTGAACACTTTTAAGCCCCGTATTATTTATAGCAACAACATTAGTAATGCTACTTACTATTATTTTTATTAATATTAATAATAATTGCAACTATTTTGTGATCACAGCAAATAATACTGTAATATTGCAGAAATGCAAGTTGCTTTCAGTCAGTGCCAACCTTCAAAAGGCAGTTTCAGCATAGTGGGGTACCCTCCCTCCAAATCATACAGCATGCTTCTCTATTTATTTGCGGGGTTTGCTATTATTTTTATTTGATATTTTTGTTAGCTGTGTGATATTCTCTATCTTTTAAATTTAGAAATTGCATGGCTATTTTGATGACACTTAAAAAGTAATCAAGTCAAGATTTTAACTGGGCACACTATGGAAGATATCAGGATTTTTGGCCTTAAATTCTTCAGAAAGACCATTTAACATGCCTTCTCCCCCTTGAACCTCCAAGAGGGATCCCCAGAGTAGAGCTGTCATCAACCCAGTAGGCTCTTTAGAGAAGCTGTCTTGTAGTGTCTCAGCTGCTTCAGCAAACAGCAAGAGTACTACTTCTAATAGAAAGCTAGTACGCCCTAATAYTGATGGAGCTGAAGTTAAACAGATAATTATATCTTAGGAACTGGTGAAACTTAGTCCACGGGCCTAGGTTTTCCTATCAGCCAAATGCAGAGGACTGGTTCCCAGTTTTCCTGCCTATGGATCAAGAAGGCAGAATGTTCTTCTTGAGAACTCAGGAAAAGACAAGTCAGCAACACATGAAGACCTTTAAGTAGGAGGAGAAAGTCTATCGTATGCTATCCCTGAGAAGATTTTTGAGCAGCAGAGGGGAGTGAGATACAGTGTGCTGGACGAAGAAATAGTTTCTTGAGCAGAGGGAGGATCTAAGACAAAGTGGCTATTACATAATAATGGTTTTCCCTGGCCCAACTTGAATGATCAGTGGTTTCTGTGAATCATTAAGCCCAGTTAGTGCACCTCCAGGAAATTCCCTTTCACATAAAATTCCAAAATCAAGCAAGAAAATTGCTTCTAATAGAGCAATAAATAACTATCTGCCTTTTAAAAGATCATAGCTACATAGCTTATGTTTTCTCATTGCTCAAAGTGGCTGAGGTTGTGGATGCAGCTTGCACAACTTGGACCTGGGGGAAAGGGGTACTTGAACAGTTCTGTTAAAAATACAACTGTAACTAGTTGAGCTTATTCTCATATAATTTGTGCTGGGTGGTGTTCCTTCGATGCACTGTGAAAACTTAATTTCCTGGCTAATGTCTACAGATATTTCCCTGAGGACATCGGCTCAGATGAGGGCAACCTCCACAGTTTGCATAGATGCCTGTTTTGAAGACATTGCCAGGTTAGAATCCGTCCCTCAGCGATGTGAAAAGCAAACACTTTCTGACTTTTGACCATGGCAGGACTTGAGCCTGGAAGCTCTGTCACTAAAGCCAACTTTAGCCATAGTTTTCTTAGCCTCTTATGAGAAAGCTAGAATTACTTAGTGAGTGACTGAGACTTAACTGTAGGTGCTCAGTACTGCTTTGGAGAAGCCTGGATTCTTACTGCTTTGGTTATAAAGCTAGAAGAGAGTCCTCTCCCTATTGTTAAAATTAGTGTTTTTAAATATCCCCAAAGTTTTATACAGTCCGTAAAGAGGACATATAAAGGAGATATATTGGGATCTCCATTGATCTTACACAGCTGTAAAGAATACATCCTGTTCATCCCAGCTGGGAAATGATGTGTTTTATTTGCTTGCTATTGAATTACCTTTTAGAATTATGTAAACTCATTAGCAAGAGGTTACTGAAAGCCTTAAATCATTGTCTCATTAGATTTTGCCATAGTAATAATACAAACTCTTTCCTTAAACCCATTTTTTTTTGTACTATTATCTGTTCTACTGGTTAATACAATATTTTATAAAGAAGTTTTCCAGTCCATAAACCAACAAGTTATAAATAAACATTCTCACCCAAAAATCAGGGAAGACAAGCTGGATAGGTGTACAGATCTGATCTTCCTTAAATAAACTCTTATGCAATATTACAAAAATGAATTTTTATTAGTTCCCATGTCCTTTATTTCTAGTCTTTTTGATTAATTCAGTAGCCTTGAGAACACAGTGTTGGCCTGAAAAATACAGTTGTTTCCATGAAAAGAGACATGGAAATGGAAGGACTTTTACGTAATTTTTTTAAATTGCTTTGCAAATTCTTTGCACAACAAACCTCACCAATATGTAAACAGGGCTCTAGCTACTGTGTTTGTCCACAGCTAGAGCTACAGATGAACACAGTGTAGTTGTGTGATGACAGGAACAGCTGACTCATTAGTAGAGAGCAGTGAAAGGTAATTAACCCTGGGAAAAGTACAGCTGCCATGCGAGCTGTTCCTTTCTGTAGAATCTGATTAGAAATTAGTGTTAAACCACTGATTCTTTAAAAAAAAAAAGTCTTTTATAATTCACTTTCTCTCTCAGGTGTGGCCCCTAAAAAAGGGGCTTAGGATAGAACCAGTGTACAAAAGGTCTTCCATCTAAAACTGCCTTTTCTGAGAGAAGTACACACCTGTTTGGCTGCTTCTGGAGTTTTCTTAACTGTGAATATTGTCCCAGCTTTGAATGCTTTGAGGACACCCTCCAAGTCTATGGACAACACAGAGAATGCATTGTCAAAATGATTTAAGGTAGAACGTTGTTGTGTGCCATAATGGAGCTCAGAGTGAGGCTGATTATTTAAAAGTCACAGCTACTACTTCTTGCATCAGGACATAGTCCTGATGCAAAGTGATGTAGTCTTCTTAAGAGGAAAACAAAAATGTGTCTCCTGAGGTTGGAGAATATGAAAGAGGGATTATGCCCGGAGCACGAAAGCTGTTCCCCCCACCCTCCTTTTTCTGCACATACCTTGGGCATGCCAGCAGAAGAGACAGAACCCATGATTTATTGTGACAACCAAACAACAAGCCAGCCTATTACTACATATTCAGACACCTGATACAGTCCTACTTATCAAGAATGACATAACTATCAACTAAAATAGCAATATTTCATTAATGTGCTATTGACATTTCTAAAGTACAGTTTTTTATTTACTGTTACAATATCCAAAAGAGTTTTTAGTCATCTTACTTTGTAAGATCTTCTAGCCAGGACTGTATCTTTGTATACTTATGTGATTAATACTGAGTGCATGGGAGTACTTCCAAATGTAAATAACATGTATTATTGAGGTCCATGAGAGTTTTCTGGTTGTTTTTAATGGAGTCAAGTTTACATGGGGAAGTCTGAAGGAAAACTGTGTTTAAAGTGAAAGTAAAGTATATAATACATCTTTTCATAGGAAGATTTTATCTTACTGTTCGAGTCATGTTCTCTGGAAAACACGCACAAATTTGCTGCAGTAGGATGAATATTGGATTACTGTTATTTAACCAATCTAAAATAATATTACAAATATATGTTTCTGTGGTATCATTTTTAACTCAGGATTGTTAGTGATACAGTGGGCCATTTTATTACTGTACATCTAACATACTCACATTTAGAGTAACTTTTCCCTTTCGGTTTCTTTTAAATGAAAAAAGTAGTGCTCACTCTCTGGGTACCATATTTGAACTCAGGGTTACCACAAAAATATGTTTACTGTATTGACTGATAATGTTTTCAGCATTGAGAGCAAACCCATTCAAACCAAAAGGGCTAAAGATATTTTCTAGAAGAATGTTTTTCTTTATAAGAAAATAGGTAAAAAAAGATTTTTAAGACAAAGACCTGAGCATGCCAAGAGTGTACTTGCCTCCTGTTTGCCTAATATGTTAAGAGAAAAGAGATGAGAAACACTTTTTTTTTGCCATTCATCATATATTCCTTAATATTTTTTCTCAGAATTGTCCTTTTTTGTTTGTTTGTTTTTAGTAAAAATGCTTGAAGAGAAAGAGGAAACTTTTTTTTTCTCTTGGAAATCCCAAATAATAGCATACTCTTCAAGTATCAGATTGAGGTTCGGAGGAAGTGAAAACATGAGCTTGCTATTAAATTGATGAACGCATCAAGATGAAAACAATATTCAGTACCTTAAAGCATGGTTAGAAATGCACAAAAGCACTTCACAGCACTCTGCATCATTATCCTCATTTAGCTGAAAGGTTAAGAGACCTGCTGAAGATCACAGAATAGATCAGTGGCAGAGGCAAGAATGGAGAGTTCCTGAATCCTATTTCTTTTCGTTATTCACTCCATCATGGCTCAATCTTGGTGCTTCATGTTTATGTCCATGACAAAAGACAGATGCCATATTATGAAATAATCTTTGCCCCTCCTCAAAATCATAAAGGCCCCCAAAAGAGAGTTTAATCCACCATCCCTGGAGTCATTTGCCTCTTGACATAACTGAGCAGGCTAAACATCTTTTTGCCTGCTTTGCACTCATGATCCAAACTTTTGCTGAGTTAAACATTTTCAGATAGGAAGTGTCTCTCAGTGACCATGTTACATATACACTTTGGTATCTGACAAATATTTAGGGAGTGTTTTTGCATAAGCTTTGTTGCTTTGATTTTCAAGGTGGTATTTTTGTTCTCAGCTTGTTTTTTTCCTGTGCTGCTCTACATGCTCCCAGGATCTTCAGGGCAGTGCAGTAGTGCAAGCAAGTCCCATTATCTTTAGCAGTTAGGGTCATTACAAGTCTTTTAGATGGTGGCAGACTGTACTTCACATGGCACTCTTGAAGTTAATGAACATATGTGATTTGCATGTTGAGGGAAGGCACACTTCTTCCCTTTGTGTGACTTTCCCCTTCTTGGGACATGTCTGTCATGCTTAATGAAGAGAGCTTGTTATTCAGAAAGGCGAGGATGAATGCATATGAAAGCAGAATGGTAGTTGTATTTCTTTTTGTAAAAGTAGTTTGTATTTCTAGATTCAGTGTACCATTTGACTCCATGTCAGAGAATGTTCAATGAGCTAATTAGCATGTTTCTTTTTTTCTTTTTTTGTCCAGCATAAGAATTACTATGTCCCAATTCTAGCTACTAAATCAGTCCCATAAAAACAGGCAGAAATCACAGGAAAAGAATGTAGTAACCTAGATTAAGCCTATGAGTATATGAGAAGTGACCACTTGGACTGAACCTAATCAGCTCCAGCACTTTTGTAGAAGTTCAATGCAACCATAATATCACCCCCATAAAATTGCCCTTTTGCGGCAAGTTAACTTGCTGGAAACCATATATGGTACAAGGACTGTACAGTAGTCCCTAAGCACAGGATTGTAGCAATAGCACAGCATCTTCCTGCTGTTGAAGAAGGCTGTAACAGAGTAATTAAAACACTGCAAGATTTTTCAGGTCTTAGTTATACTGATCTGTGTGCTCCGGTGTCTCACTCTGGCCTCAGTCCTGCGACTACCAGGGACCCTTTCGATGAGTTTACCGTGGTCAGTATGAGTTGAAGTCAGCAGCAGTCCCCGCACACAGCAGCTCACAGCAGAGATGACTCTATGCAGGAAAAGTCATCCAGGCTGAAAAAGAGTAAACATGTTTTAAAATAAAACAAACCCAGTGTTCCAGAATCAATGACGCATGCTCTTTGAACTTTCTTTTAAAATTGCTCTGGAATCATAAGGTTGTTGTGGTGTGGTTTTACTCAAAATCATGCATATGATTGTAAGACAAGCCTTGAAGTTAAGTGCCTACTTTAATGAAACATAGTTACCATAGTTACAGGAGAACAGAGAATAAGTTTTAGTTCTTTTGAAGCTATGAATTAGTTTAAAAAGAGGAAAAGGAATAAACAAGCATGCAGAAGTTTATTATTCAGTGTTTCATGCCTGATCAACTCTAAAAAAGAAAAACTCTCCCTAGACTAGGACATTAACATTTTCCAGCTGAAAACTATAATTGCCCATCAACAAACACAAAGTCACATTTCAGCTCTTCAGTATCTCTCTTTCCATGGTTTTTTCCTGAGTCAGAGAAGAAACAGATTTTTCCAAAATTCTGCCTTCAGAATTTTGTTAGTAAATGACATTTTACAGTATCTTGTTTGCTAAAAAACAGCATCCTAAAGGCAGTAATACATTGATAAACACAACAACTCATGAAATCTATGGTCTAACTTTATTATTCATTATAAACTCTATCTTCTTTAAAGCCTGATGGGAGAGAAATAAGAATTTATCTTAGTGAAGATGTCTTCTAGGACCAGCTTCATTGTTTTTTGGTTTAGCATTGAGATGTGCTCTCTCCCTGAAGTGTTAATGGAGGTCACCGTTGTTGCTCTCCTCTACTGTGTCAAAGCAAAGGAGTTCCTACATAGTTGACTGTTGAGAAACAAAATGATGTACTTTCCAGTATATCACCTTCAGCTTATGAGCCTCTAAAGCAGTGGTGATTAACAGGACTTTTACAAAGTTTCTATGTAGTTACAAGGACAGCTTCAATCTTCTGTCATTTTTTTGCATTAGCTATGATTATGCTTTTACCACCAAAATGCATTTATTTTAAAGGTAACAATACAGACTCAGAGAATAGCTTATGTTTCATCTATATTTATCAGCACTCACTGTACATTTGTGTCTTCATTACCAGGAAATATTAAGGGACATTGTGCCATCTATTCCTGTTTACAGTTTATTATGCAGAGATAGGAAACACTTAGCATGTAAAATGAATGTAGAAATTATTCCTGGATAGAAACACGGACATTTCCCACTCGTTGGCTCTTTCTCCTCCATCACCGGATCAGAGTGTAATTGTCAGTAATCAGGCCTGCTTGCTGCTGATAAAACCACTCTGAATGCTAGCAGCCTTCTTTGTGTGATGACTCAATTATTCCAGAAGTGCCTCATCAAATCTGCCCCATCAGCTGGGCTAATAAATAAGGAGAAGAAACTGGCCCCCCAAAGCAAATTATAAATCCATTTGCATTAACCATTTCGCTGGTCCATGATCTAGGCAGAAATAAGCATGGCAGATTGTGTTAAGCTTATTTGAATATGTTTATAATGTTTACAGCATGCAGCCCTTTTTTTTCACAAGGTGTTGGAATTATCGGTCATGAATAGCATCTAAATGCAGTTATGTTAATTACAGCAAAGCCTCAGGCATCTTTGAGGGATAGTTTGTAGCTTAAATCAGGTGAAAGTTAAACCCTTCTGCTAGGCGAAATATGATCTTGCACATGGCACTGGATTTACTGCCATGTTTAAAAGAGAGAATGAGGGCAAGGGATGTATTTTTGCAGGTCCTGGAAGGACAAGGGCATGTGTTATGAGGCTGTCTTGCACTAGTAACATGACCTCTTGTTCATCTCAGTGTAGAAATAAGTAACATAAAATTAAGCCATGTCTGGGAAAGAAAATGCAATAGTCGAAGTAGCAATGATTATGTTTGATAGCACAGATGTATTGTGCACTCAATAAAACAAGTGCACAGAGTAGTACTCTGCACTGAGGAAATTCCTTTCTGAATCCCAAATTATAAACACTGATGCATCCACGTAGTTCTCTTCGTATTATCAGGACTTCTCATGTGTACTCTGGTGAGCACGTTAAAGTGAAGTATCAGAGGGCCCAATGAAATTCATTTGTTTAGTCATGTGCTGAACATTTCACATGTGCTTAAGGATCTCACTGAGATGCCCTATAAATCTGTGCATAACTTAATGTGTAAAGTTGTGTACTGCCTTCAGCCTGTGCAGAATAAAGATCTGATTGCTGTCAAGAGCTCGATATATCTTTATTCATTTGTAATGGCATCTTTTGCTTTCAAGTTTATTTTTTCTGATACTAAATAGGTTATTTTATTTTAAGAAAAAGAAACCATTGTCACTGTAGAAAAAAACAAAAAATATTCTGAGATCATAGTGGTGAGCTCACTGGATTTTGTTTCCTTAGCTATTACTTCTGTTCTGAGTTAGCAAATCACAAACTGTTATGATAGTTCATTTTCATATTTGCAATTTAACTGGTGATGTGGTAGATACAAGGAAATCAGATTCATCTGTTAGAAATGATATCCATTATGCTCAAAAACAAGTTGTTAGGGGTCTTTCACAAATGTAGTGAAGCTTTGTGTACTGCAATTCTGACAGAGAAACAACCTCAGATTTCTGGTGAGATCATTTATAACTGCAGAATATGTTTTTTTCTCATTATTAAAGTTTTCAGAAGCCAGCATCTTTATAAACAAAGGCCATGATCTAGTAATCTAACCTGAATGAGTGGACTTTCACCCACAGACAATGGGTCAACAAGAATGCTTGCTTGAAGGGATTTGTCACCCACATCTGATTTGAGGATCATGGCCCTAACGGTGATTCACATTGGCATCCTGATGTGACTCATGGATCTCAGTAGGCTGGGACTTCAGAGTCAGTACAAAATCATGTTGCACTGGAAATGGCTATAAACCAAAGAATGAATTGCAAAGGTTCCAGGTGACTTCACTGAACCATTACATTGGCAAATCAAGCAACTCATTTATTCCATCTTTGTGGGTTTATAGAGTTTATCCTTCTAGTTGAATTGGGATGCTGGTTGAGAAGGGTGGAGGTTTTGTTTGTGGGCAGGCAAGCTTCACCTTCCAGGTAAAAAAAGAAAAAAATCAGTTCAGACAAATAGGGAGTTTAAGTGTAGTCATCAGTTACCACCTGTAAGTCACAGATTTTTGGCCTTCCCGATTCTTTGCTAAAATGGATGAATGAACTGATACAAGCCATGGACAGACTGGGCCAAAACTCTTCACATGAATATATGTGTGTACTTAAAGTGAATGATCCCATCAGGGAACCTTGTTTGACAGATAGATAAGTTATTTCTATCTGATGGCAAATAACAGCAGTCTTATCAAAGTTGCCAAAAACCTACAGAGATGGTCTTTGTGGGCTCTTGGGGCTGAGATATTCATTCTTCAAGTTGGCATTGCAGTTTGAAGCCCTTTTATCTGTACTTCTTGCTCTGCCTCAGAATTTGGCCCACAGTTCATTTTATGATGGATAAAATATACTAAAACAAAGTGTTTCTAGATAAATTATTGTATTAGACCTTGATGTTCAGGTAAATCAGCACTAGCTCTTCTCAATTCATTTGCTACCTGAAGTATCAGATCTCAGCACTGTATTTGAAATGCAGGGTGCTTTCTGGAGTGTGGCACAGATGACGCATAGTTTATATTCCATTAGGGGTGTGTCACATCCCATGACACAGCATAATCCTACACACCCTGTTTATAACATGACAGATGCATGACACTGTATTAGATTTTTTAAGAAATATCATATCTTCAAATGTGGGTACTCACCCACGAATCAGCTGTATGGCAGCCAGTACCTTGTTATATGAAAAAAATGGAAAATAGCACATTTACACTCATTTATCAATAAATTCTGTTGTAATTAAAACATAGGAGAGGGGTCAGGTTTTGTGCTTTATGTAAGTCTTGCTTTTGTCCTACTATAACACTCTCTGCTTTATAATGATAGCTGATGATCTGGCATACAAGACAGATGGGAATAAAATAGCAAATGGCACTGTTGCATGTAGTTTTCCAGCACAACTTTAACCTCCCTCCACCCAGCCCAGACTTCCTTTCTTAAAAGGACAATTTTCAATGTATTTGCTTATTATGTAAAAGTAAATGCAAAAAGTTTTGTATTTTTTTCCTGTCCTTTGTGCACTTTTCTAAGTGAATCTCAGCTGTACTGTCTTAACTCTCAGTCCCTTAGGATGAGAGAGACAGCAGATGGGGTTAGGGCAGAGGGCTGATGCTTCTGACAGCAAATGGCCTGGTTGTTGAGTGGAAGCTGTGAGCGTCAGGAAGCTCCTTTTCCCCAGAGAACCAACTAACCACTGAAGAAAGTTGAAAATGAGCCCTTTGAGAAACGCTATTAAAAGTAGTAAAAAATTGCAATTGTGCAGATGATGTGCTGCTGTGTGGTTATTCGGATGCTAATGAGTTTGACATTAGGGAACTCAAAGGGTTTACAGCTACTCCCTTACGTGATTTAGTTCTTTATTGGCAATCTTTGAGAAAATAAATGAAAAAAGTATTGCTAATAAATACATAACATGATAGGATTTTAGACAAAAAGCTGCTAAGTTTTAGGTTTGAGAAAGAGCTTTTTTCGCCATTGTGGCTATTCTCAGAGATCTTTTGTTTTAGAGTGTATTTGGAACAAAGAGGAAAAGGCAGGTAGGAAGCTTTAAAACTCCTCTTGGTTCTTTTCATGGATGTTGAAATAGAATAGCGGGAAAAAAGAACAGGAACATAATGGCTAGAAAACTGCTTAAAAATGTTTTAGGTATTGAGCTGTTTTGTTCTGTTTTTTTCTACCCTCTTTATCATGTTGTGTATGTTGTCTGTTTTGCTACTTGATAAAAGCTTATTTATTTTGATTAAAAGTTATTGATGGGATGCAACTGGTATAACATTCTGTCTGCTGGGACTCAGGCATAAATCAGTCACTAAATAAACTTTAGCTTCCCAGAGAAACAGTTTAGAATGAGTCTTTCTAGTAAAAAAAATTAAAATCACAAATTTTACTGACAAAACTTTATCAGACATCATTAAATGAATAGATAATGTTTAGCCTTGAAGTTCCAAGTGTTTCTGTGCAAACTTTTCCATTAACCTATAAATGGTAGATAGAATGAATGCATATATTTTACTAAATATGCTGGATAGTATTTGAAAAGTACCTCTGACATTGCAAGTGGTAATGAAATGTTTATATTTTGATCACCAATAGCAGGATTGATGCTGATAGACTGCATATAAATAACTGATCACAGCCCTATTTTCCCAGGTTACAAATGCCTCGATTTTTCTCTTAAAATTTCGGCAGGTGTGGGTGTTCATTATTTCTGAGTACAAGGCCTTCAGTATTGTACACTCACATATCAACTTCTGCAGCTCTTCTTCTTTCGTTGTTATCATTTATTTAGTGGGAGTTTCCTCACAGAAAGGCATAAAAATTGAGAACAGGGAAATGTCAAGAATTTCCTCCGGTTTGCTTATGGTTAGAACACTGCCAGTCTGCCAAACTTTAAATACTGATTTTCAAAATCAGAAAAAAAAAACCCTCAGAATTCCGCTGCTATGATTAAAATGTTTTAGAATCATTTCTAAATGCTTCTTATTTCACATCCTGTACCGAACCATGCTACTCAATTGAAGGGGTACTGATGCAATAAAACCATTTGAGTCAGGACTTCTACGTGTATAAACTGTAGGTTTCTGTCTGTGTAGGAAGAAAAACTTTTCTTAGAGTGGGTCAAATTCATAAGCTGCTAGAGAGGACATTTATAATATAAACAAAGCACCATAAAAAATAAACATTTGCTTTTATTTCTGTGCTTTAACAGCATCACTGATGCCTCTATATCACATCTTAGAAAAACCGTGCAAGAAAACAATGTACCTGGATTCTTTGCCTATTTGATGCAAGACTGTCCTATTTCATCTACATTTGATTTAGTATAGCTGGGTTTTGTTTTTGTTTTGTTTTTTTTTCTTTCAGAGAATGAATTTCAGGATTATCTGTTAAATCAGGCAAGGGTACTTGGTCAGAGTGACGAATTGGGTCCTTTGGAATCTGCACATAATTTCACCTGGAAACACGCAAAGGTGGGATAATTTATTTACATAAATGAATTTGAGTCAAAATGTATCTGTGTATTAATGCTAGTATACTCTATGATTTCACTTGTAGTATTTTGTCTACTACAGCTATTTTTCTCATACAACATTTGCTATATTAAAAACAGTGGTCTACAAGAGTTAAGTGTAACAATACTGAACAACTGGGAAAGATGTAAACCTTTGTAAATACCTAGAAATTTTAGTTTTTTAGTTTCAGAACTACACTCTGTTATGATAATATACTGACAAAGGCACAAATATCTTTGAATCTCTATGCCTCTATGCATGAGAATGTATTTCAAAATGTACTGCTTAAATTTAATGTGTGAGGAATAGCTTGTTCGTAAATTTTTTTGATAATGCATATTGATTTAAATTTTTTAGTATATGTCAGTAGGGTGGAATAAATGCTTTGCCTTATTTGTGAAAGATCTCAAGGCATCAAAGCAGTCTGATTTTGAATATAATAGTCACTTTTTTCCTTCATTAAGAAAAAAATGATTTTTATTATGATAGTGTTATCATATCAAAGTAGCCTAGGAAATAGTGACAAGGCATTGAACTATGTTCAGGATAAAAATCCAAGAAAAACCCTTCAAAAAGTAACATCACATTTCAACTTGTGTTGAGCTGCATTTCAGCAGGGTACAGTATATAATTTTTCTCTAAATTTATAAAGCTAGCAGTTGCCTGTTAATTTCATAAAGCTGTGACTCTGCCCTCTAATGCCTTGGTAAAGCAGACTAATAGAAATACTTGGCACACATTGGTTACCTAGGGGAATAATAGAACTATTTGCTGTAGTCGTTTGGCAAAAGGACATAAACATATGGCTTTGGTTTATATTCAGCACTGCCAGTTGTGCAAGTTGCATGGATGAAGTATACAATAACAGTGACAACTCAGAAATCAGAAGTGAGAATCAAAATAAATCATCCTCATTACAAAGCTATTCAAGCTTATCTCTGATTTAAGGTTTATTTTGCTGCCACATATTTTCAAGTAGTGACTTGAAAAACACCTGCTTCTCAAAAATACATATACCATTCAACCACATTACAAAATACCAAATCCTTGATAGTTTACAAATATTATGGACTTACTTTAAAGTTTACATTCTATAGATGAACTTGAAATACATCTGAACCAATTATTTACATGTTATTCAGCTTTCTCCTAGAGAAATCAAGAAGAGTATTGTGTAAACTACAGCAAAAGTTTCAAAAATAAAGATCTGATGACTCCTTTGTTAAGAATAATCAAAACCATAAAACAAGGCATGTTTTCTAAAATAGTCTTTAAGAACATGCAATTTTTTAGTACTTTTTCTTCTTTCTGACTATCACTTGTGATTAAAAGGAAGAAGAAGAAGAAAAGTAGAGAAACTTTAAGCCTCAGTACGGCAATGTTCCTGAAAATTTTGTCTTCAGTTTGGTGCAGAAATATTTGAAAATGGGAAAGTCTGCTTTTTCACTTCTAGGAATCAGAATGTATAAACTTTCTCTAGGTGCTATACATGCCATTTGCATTTTATTCTCACTCTGTACTTCTTACCTTCATTCTGTCATTGATATTTCATACTAAAAAAAGCTATCATAGAGTGACAAAAAGATGCACTTAACGCATATATACACAAATAGCTAAACACAGTTCTATACTATTGGACAGACTGCAGAAAATTTTCTTGCTTTATGATTCATTTAAGAAAAATGTTTTTCTTTATGACTATGATTCCCTTTCTAGATTCTTAAGTCAGTTGTTGAAAAGAAACATTAAAAGATGGGTGCCAAAAACACTGAAAAGCTTTCTCTGACAGTATTCTTTATGGGGAGAGGGACCATTTTCACACACAGCACCATCTCATCTTGGGATACAGTGCAGCACAGAGGTGTTCATAGTTTTAGCAGTGTCTGACTTCAACTTTGAAGTTTGTGGTTTGTGTTTGAAGCTTGAAGAAGGATTTCTGTGCCTTAAAATTCATCATTCTTTTCTACCTAAGTCCATTGGTCTAATGACAGATGTACATATTACTTCTGTACCAACTTACGTATGGATAACTATCTACAAATAATAAAGAAAATCTATTATTTTTTCAGACTTCTCAAAATCAGACAAAAATTGTCCTAGTTGTTTGCCAAATTTCATTTTGAAAATTAGATGTAACTTTTGTTGGAAAACCACAGGGAAACATCAACTTTTATACTCCTTACCTCTAGATAAACTGGTGATTTTCTTCTCTCTAGTTACGCAGAAGGAAACAGACTGCCACTCCAGGGGTCTGAAACCCACTCAGGGAAAGTCATGCTTGTACAGAGATTGCAGTAGACGTTAGAGGGTGCATAGCTCTTATGTTAGCTCTTTCCAGGAGGTGCATTTCCCTTTTATGTATGTCAGGAGCACTGGCTTCCCCAGGTCATGCTTTTTTTCACAATAATGTGCCAGTGGTTCAATCCAGCTTCTGAAATAAGATTTAAAAATGTGCAAATAAAATGAGTCATTATTATTATTATTATTATTATTATTATTAATTTCACAAGTCCTGTTTCAGCTGTTAGTCATATTCTTGGATCCCGTTATGATATCAGTACATGCACATGTGCGCATATATGCTCCAGGCATGCATAAAAACAAACTGAGAGCCAAATCCTGATTCCCTCACTCAGGAAAATATTTCCAGGTCCCTCCCTCAAGTATTCTGGCTACTCTGAGATGGTACAAACAGGAGAAGTAACATTTGGTTTCTGTAGCCAGGAACTTTGAAATAGTTTGCTCGGCAAATAGGATTGCTGCTATTCCAGCAAACTCATCTGGAGAAAAATGAGTACCCTGCAGCATGGACATAGCAATTTACTCCAGTTTCAGTAAAGCAGAGTTTGTCAGTGACTCCAATCAGTTTTCTGCCTTATAGTTATTGACTTAGCCTTATGTCTTAACCAATAATGAAGTAAAGGTGAAGGGAGGGTCTGTTTTCAGATTCATAAGTTCAAACAAAAAGCATTTGTAAACTTAGTGAGATTTGTCAGACCATGCTTTCAGAAAAAAAATCAGCATCAACGTCCAGAGTAAATTTCCAAACCACAGAAATATGGCATTAATGAAGGAACTCTAAGTCAGGCAATAATTTCTTAGCCTGCTTTCATAATGATCTAGGGTTGCATATCTGCTCATTCTCTGTGTGTCTGTCTGTATTTCTGACTGTATGTCTCTCACTAATTCCTTTCAAGTTCATTAACAAATTTCAACTAATTTTGAATGGAAAGTGTTTGGATGAGTTTAAATCCCATCATATCAGAGAATCTAATTATAAGACGTAACAGTACAGTGGAATTAATTCCTCCTCATGGAACTACTTGTTGTTCTTATTGGATGTATTTTTCCTCATGAAGTTTGCCCTTACAAAATAAGAGATTGCAATTCCTGATAGAATTTTCCTGGGAAGCACTTAGATATTATCCTGATGGCCATGATTGCTAAAAAATTAGTAGAAACCATATCAACATAAGGATTTTGTGCACACATGACATTCTATTTCTCCCTTATGGCTTCTTCTCTCAACACAACATATACATCTGAAGGGTGGGCCAGCCATGTCAAACTTGAGTGCACCCAGCGCCTTCCACAATCTGTCCAATCTTTAGTGTATATAACACTAACAAGATATGCCTCCCAAATTCACACCCTGATAACAATTACATCTAAAAACTTTGGACAGAAGTTCTCATTTAGACTTTATTTCTTTTGTTCTTTCATGTGTGATTTGAAAGTTTGAATAGTTTTCATTTACTGTCTGTGACTATCATGTAGAACAATCACTATGTAGATAAAAATAAGAGGTGAGGAACTTTTTTTCACTTTTTTTTTTCAGTTTCAGGCAATCTCTAAAAGAACTATCAAAACCCAAGGCTATTGCATTCAAATTTTCAGCAAGAGAGGTCTTTTTGCAGTCACACTTCTAAGATTTCACAGCTTTAATTTTCAAGTAACTCAAGGAATTTTCAAATTAATGCAGGGGATTTTTTGTAAGTTGAGCTGTTCTTTATGCAAAACAGACGTTTAGAAGATGATTGTTTTACAATGCACTATGCACCAGGCTAAACAGTCCTATCAATTGTAGGTTTTAGTTGATTAAACATCTCTTATAATTTCAAATTATTACAGGAAAGAAAATCAATAGAAAAATCTCCTACATTTATTTTATTGTTGGTTTTCACTCATTGTGCAGTTTTTTAAATATTCATCACAATGCAATGTGCTATTTAGACCAAAGTAACTGCTATTCAGTAGAAGCAGTGGACACTTTTTGTTTCATAATTAAAAGAGCAGCACTGTGATTGGTGTGGTATTTATTATGAAATGATGACAAAGGAGTACCAGTGGTTTTAATAGTTTTAGCTTACAGGAGCTGCTGTTAATTTTGTCTGTAGAGCTGCAGGTGAAATAATGCACAGTGGATAAATAGTCTATATTGGTTTAACTGAATATAATATATAGTGTGTTCTGGAGTTGTTTGTCTCAATAGACTATAGTAATCAAAAGTAATGAACCTATTATGTGCAGGACCTTGGAGAGCATAGAACGGCAGTAAAAGTGTGGCACATAAAAGGTTTATTAAAGGAAATTAAAGTCCATCATTGCCACACCTGCTCCCCTATTATAAGTCTATGGCAGGTCAGTGCCTTCAATCACAACTCAGCATCAGAGAACAGAGCCATGTTTCCCATTACCATTGTAGTCACATTGCAAAATCTCGTTCTCCAGGTTTTAAGGATTGTAACAAGTAAAGGCTGCCGTCAGCCCCACTATGTAAACACAAGCCACTTATTTTTCTTCCCTGCTAAGAAGGAACATCAAATGTAAATTTAAACAGAGGAAAGATAACATTGCTTGGCTTTGAAATGTGTCGTGATCAATGTATACTTTCATTTCAGATATCACTAACCCAGGTTTTAGAATTAGATTCCTTCAAGTACATGAATACCCATTTTGAATGCTTGTGTTCTCTCCTGTAAATAGGTATTTTGATTCCCCTGGCTGCATATCATGTGTAGCCATACATAACAACAAACTGGAAAAAGCCAGGAAATTAGAGAAATGCTTCTTTTCCTCTAGAAAGGCTGACTAAACTGCTTTTCTTTCTCAGTTTAATTCTGCTGTATTCTGCAAGGTTCTTTCAGGTTAGACCTCCAAAACATCTCAGTTATCTGAGTCATGTAAACATAATAATAAAGCATCTTCAGATCTTCAAACTCTATAAACCGAAAAGCACAAACAGAGCTTTTTACATCTTCCCCCTATATGGTAAATCAGTGCTGCTGACCCTCAGGAAGTATGAAATAATAGAGAGGGTCTTCTGCTAGCGTGGATTGTCACCTTTTGCCAGGAAAGATTCACAGTTGCTGGGTGTAGGCAACTTCTGGTATCCGCAAAACAGAGACTCAGCAGCTACCTTTTGCCCAGTAAAGTTACACAAATCCAATGCTGGTGTCTTCATTTGTTCCTACGTATCAATCAGTGGAAAAACATGACAGTAGCTTCATTCACAGCATGTTTGACCATCACCGTTTTACAGACAGAGAAAATGAGATTGAAAGCAAAGACAGACCATGAGGTAATAACATGGTTGAAGAAGGATTGCAGAGTTCCTGTTATTTTGCCTAGTTCAAAATTCCTCATGCTAGATTCTGCCTTACATAAGAATTAGGTGTTACTTTTAGAAAGAGTAGGAGTTTGCCTCCTTGGACATGGTCGAAATTACACTGGCATGCAATCTGCTGTATGTCACTGCAGCTCTCCACACCAGAACATGAAATCTTAATCCTTTTAAATTTCAGGGGTTTGTAATAAAATCCATGGCTTGAAAACCTGCCCCTACAATTATGGGTCTGGGCCACATCCAAGACCAGAAGGTGCATATTTCCAGTGCTGGTTTAGATATAGCCAAAATTGTCATGAGAACAGCGATCTTGCAAGGTGACTATTATTTCAGTCAGAAATCTTATGGCAGCAACTCACTTTTTTTTTTTTTTTTTTTCTGTAAAATCCAAGGCTGAACCCAATCTTCCCCCAAAAACTTGTACAAATCTGCAACTTTATCCTCACCAAAAGCATACTTAAGAGGGAAATGCTTAAGTGGTGCAGTATTTCATAGCTGTGCATGTGTAGTTATGCATATGCAAATAAGAGGATTTCACCCTTTAAGGTTTGAAGTTGTCAGAGATGCATGTTCAATTGCAACTATTAGAATATGCTTCACTTGCAACAGTAATGTTGGGCAATGGTAGGCACTGGGGCTTTCTGAGACCTATTTTTCAGGGAAGTGGATGTTGAAAGCAACAGTCACAGAACATTGCCATTTCTAACCTTATGTCTTGAGCTAACACCTGTAGACCTTGTCATTAAACCTTAAAGAGTTACTCATAATCATCATTTTGTTAAACAAATCTGTATCATTAAAGGTATCTCCTAGGTATTTACTAGATATTCACAGATGGCTTTTTATCTCTTTGACAAGTTTAATAAGGCATGATTATTCTTCTTTCTATTACTGTCTAGCCTTTGGAAATGTGAAAAAAGCACTGGAGACTTTTTTTCTCAATGGCAAAAGGAATGAATTAAAGACTTTGTGTTAATATTGCAGATGGATGCAGATGGGAAAAATAAAAAGCTGCGCACACGCTCAAAAGGAACCAAGGGTGAGTTAGCAAGCATGTTCCACACCCCTGTGCCCAGCACACCATGAAATACGATAGTTCCTGTGCACGGTCCCTAATGTGCAGTAAGAGAGTGTGTGGCTTCCTTAGGGCTGCTTTTTTAATCAAGGCAGGACACAGACTGCTGGCATTAACAGGCACAATGTTATTAGCTACAGTTTAAAGAAAGGCAGAAAAAAATCTACTGTATGCTATTTTCTTTGAGCTATTTCTCAAAGAAAATAAAGATTATGCTTTTTATTATGCAAACAAAGATTTTCCATAGGGAGTAGAACTAGACAATATTGAATGCATGCCTTCAAAATCATGTGGAAAACTTTATCTCAGCCAACTGAATATTTTTCTGTCTATTGCCATTAACTGTCTATAAAATATCTGCATAAATGGTCCAGAAATAAATTTAGTTTAATCAAAAGGTGCAAGTGTATGCGGTAGAGGGGAACCCTGTGTTTTTCTTTTAAGTACTGGTACTTGTGCTTCATTTTGCAAAGTTATGACATAGTTGTATTTCCCAGCTATTCCTCTCTTTTTATAAGGAACAGATGGAAATGCAGTACTGAGAAATAAACAGGCCCTTAATGATCTAAACATCTGGAAAATATGATTGACTAGCAATACGGTCCTTCCAGGAAAATAACTTCTTATTTTAATTCATAACACTTCTTGTGACTATTGATAATGAGTGGCAAATGGAGATATGTAAAAATAAATGTCAAAGGTTTGCCCTCCCTGTGAGCATTTTTGCTTATGACTGTTTTCAGAGGTACAGGGCACCTGTCCTTCACTGATTTTAGTGGGAACTGTGCACTCTCAGGATTATGGAAAACAAGGCAATTTGATTCATTGTCACAACTCAGTAGTCCTATATTGTTAAAATTGTGCCTTCAGCTTCAAGTTGTGGTCAGAATGAAAAACTAAAGTGCAGTTTGGTGTAATTCTCTAGTTTCATATCACCAAAGAGCTGAAAACTGCTAGACCTCACTTAGGAAAAGACGGAGAGGAAGTGAATAAGAGTGTCACCAGCTGCCCACAGACAAGGGGATAAAAGTAGACAAGTTTTTCTTAAAAATATAAGCATTGTCATATCAAATCTTTGAAACATCCCTCAGTAATATTGTCGAAATTAGTGTAGAATTCCTACATATTTCAAAAGGACCAGAACAGAGGACCTGAACAGAGTTATTGAACAGGAAAATTATTTACATCTCAGCATTAGAGCATTCCTTCTCTGTTGATCAGGACTGTTAGTTAAGAGAGTCTGACTGACTTTCAGTTAACAGACTTTAATCATTATTAACATAGGATTTAACCTTCAAATCTTTTTTACTTAAAAAGCTAATTAAACTTTTTTGAGAACTTGTGGATTGTTTTTCTCTGTATTTTTTAAACACATGCACACATGTGCATATGAATTAATACGTCAGGAGCATTTTCCCAGAAGTGAAACAACAAAAGTTGCCTGTGCAACATGAGTAATCTTTAGAACCACCTGTTGACTTTGTCAATATGCTGTGTATCCCTGTGTGGGCAGGTATTTGTAAACACCAGCCTTCTTCATTCCCAAATCAAATTAATGTTCGGTAAAAGCAGAGATTCTCATCATGCTTTCAATAAAAAACAGTACTTTCCTTTTTTTATTTTGTATTTTTTGCATATTTCTCTGCTGAAGATCATCCTTTACATTTTATGCATAGTTTATCTAAAATAATGGTGGGAATTGCATGTTCAGTTAACATTTGCTGGTAGTAGCTACAATCCTGTGGTTAGCACGAAATAATCACCTGTGTTTTGATAGCCGCTCCTCTGTCATCACAGGCAGGTGCAAGGTTGCAGAAAGCCCAAGTCTGGAAGTGTAAACTAATTCATTCTTTCTGTCTGCTTTTATTAACAGTTCAAGTGGATTCTATAGCTCAAGAGCTCAGGTAAGAACTCATGTAATTTATTTTTTTGTTTTGTTCTATGATTACATCGATGAATTCATATCAAGGATATTGCTGTAAAACAGAGAATCCAGTAAATGGTGTATCATATAGAGATTTAGCATGGCTCTGACAAAAAGTACTTGATGCAGATTCACTTTTTAAATAGCCCCAAAATAAAAGCAAAAGGTTAGCAATAATTATGTGAGTATAACCAAAAATTAATGCAAATTGGGCAGGATTCTAATGTGTTCTCTTTATCTTTAGTGTGAGTCAGGGCACAGAACAAACAAGTATGGTTTCTGATCAATCTTTCTTTTTTTCTGTAATAAAAATTATAGTTGTTTAACATCTGAACATTCTAAGAGATATTAATCTTTATAGGGTTTTGTAAATTCTAAATGCATAAATTGCTCATTTTTCATCAAGTACCTTATGAGATTCTATATTTTATTGAAGTAGCAGAGAATACTTTTCAAATTTGCATAAAGCATGGCTGTCCAGTCAAAACTGTACATTCTGCAAGAATATTTCAGATTGCTAATAATTTAGTAAAATTTTAATATCTGAATTACATATTCCATGTATAAATATAACAAAATACAATGATTGAGATCCCTTTTCTGTAAAAATAGCAATTTTACTAATGTGTGCACTTAGACCAAGGTGTGGAAAGACTGGTATGTTCTTCAGCACTGAGTCCTCAAAAAAGAACATGTACCATCAAATTCAAGTTTATCACTGGGACAAGATCTCTTTTCATGTTGCAATTGAAAAAAAGTAGTAATTAACATGAGTGTACAGGATCCCTCAAAAAATACGTACAAGTAGCTGCAAATCCCTACAGTTGTTATCTGACAAAAAGTACAATGAGCTACAACTGCAAAATAAGTACTGAAAACATTTTTACAAAAGCTCTTAAGAGTTTTTCTTAAATTAACTTATTATGGCTTTACTCCTTCATCACACACACTACTGAGCTGCTTTGATAAGCATTGCAGGCATCTGAAACACACATGCTTGCGGGCTCATCTGCCTAGGGAACAGAAACAGCATCATGTGATTTATCTGGTCAATCAAAATGCCACTCTCTTTTTAATATAGGGTATGAAATAATTACAGCAAGTTATTTACAGTTAAGTCATATAATATTTTAAAGTTTTATTTTGTTTTAAAACTGAGGAAACTATAAACTGCTTTTAGTTATTCCATGAACAGAAGCAGAGGCTAACTTTTCAGATAAATTATTCATGGTGAGTCACTCATTCAGCTGTACCCTGAACCTCACTTTTCTGTATGGCTTCAGTTTCCTGAGATTTAGTGCTTCCCCTTTTTCTTCTGTGCATCTCTAATTTATGCACCAGAAGGATGCATTAATCTGAAGAGGCAGTCATCCAAAAATGAGGATGGTCCATGTGTTCCTAAGAGAAAAATGTTTGAAAAATAGAGGATGTGCAAGTTTCTGCAACATCAGGGAAGCTGTAATTTATGCGTTATCAATTTATATAGGTTTTCCCAAGCAATTTTGCTGTTCCCTGTGAAACACATGCTATCTTCAGAACTACTGTGTCACTGATTATTCTTTCTGTGTGTAATACCTCTATGAAGAACCGTACATTGATTTGAAACACTGAACTAAACAGTCAACAAAGCCATCGCCCAGTCCCTCACTTGGTATCTGTAATTTCTACGATACAAAATTCCACACTAGGTATCTCAGCAGTCAAGTAGCTCTACTTGCATACAAGTCAGGTGATCAACTTTTGTGAACCCATTTGTGTATGAAAAACAAGAGACAGAAAGAGAGACAGGAGCTGTTTTTTGAAAAATGTAGCCTATGAACCATATTCCTGTTACTCATACCCATATTATTGCAGAAGGACTATTGAACATTCCTCAAAAATTAAAGACTGAAATAGTCTATTGTATTCTCTGGATACAGATATTGGAACCACTGTCTTTTCTGACCAAGGTTTTAAATGCCTTATTGGCTGAGAAATTTAAATCCATGCTTAATTAATTTTGCCTTTTTCCCCTGGCTTATCCTCTCTGACAAAGCACTTTTGCGCTCCTTATTGAGTTTCTGTTACAAAGTGCCTTGGGATACTTCTACATGAAAGGCACTACATAAGCTTACATGCTCATATTGTATTACTATTAGTTTCATAACACTGATTGGTTTTAGAGCATTTGTTAGCCTTTCTTATTCTGCAAGTTGTGTTTCACAAAAGTAGAGAAAGAAACAAATGAAAAACCAAACAAAGAGTCACAATCACTGAAATCACATGAACCAATTACATGCAATAATACATGAAAATTTCTGTCTTCTAAATTTCAAGGATTACCTTCTTGCTTAATGGAATTCAATGTCAAAAATTCCATCGATTTCAAGAAAGCCAAGATTTCACCCAGAAATCTGGCTACGATTTTACTGTCATCCATTTTTTTATGAGAAATAGGTCCACCTTCCTGCTTAAAAAGTCTGTTTTAAGGAAAATATTACCTTAAGGCCAAGGTGTGTTTTAATTTTTTTTCTATTCATTAAAATAAATAAAAACTATTTTGCTTTGCACTGAGTTTTTGGAGGACAGTACTTTTCTTCCAGACACTGAGCACCTGTGTACAGTAGCACTGCTGTTTAAGTGCCAAACTTGCACTGGTTTCATATAATTATATTTCCTGAAGAATCCCAAAATTGAAAATTATCTAAATATTTTTTCACGCATGCATATTATTAATATTGGGGTGTTATTAGTTCACATTTATAAGACTTCTTTTACTGTATGTACTGTACATGTGGTAGTGTTTAAGTGTAATTTCCTAAATTTAATAAGACATCAATAATCCTTCAGTACAGAACCATTTCCTCTTCCAGCCTTAATTATTTACTTATGAACAACGTGGTTTAATTTTTCATGTAAGAACATGGTGCTGGGGTCATTCCATTGGTAGCAAACTACCCCCAGGAAGTAATGAATCTTTTATCACAACCTAAATATAACAAAACATGATATGTGTTTGAAGTGAGTGCTGAAGCCAGGAGCTCTCTGTCCCATATATTCAAGTTTGCATCTGACATCCTTCTGGCATAGCATCTCTGTTGAATCCGTCTTCTTCAGGAAACAGAAAGAAGAGGTCTTCTTTTAGCTGGTTTAGTCATGGACCACTGAAAGGACCAGTACCTTCAGCTATCTTCAGGGTTAGAATGAAAACCAAAGGGAAGTGAGGAATATTGGTGTGATGTATTCTCATTACTGTGTTCAGCTTAACAGATGGGATACAGTATGATGAACCATCTGTAGGTTGTGGAATGACATCTGGGTCAGACCAAGGAAGAGCAAATTGGTTTGATCCAAGCTTGGAATTGCAAAAGCATGGATCACTTTGGCTAGGTCCATATATGAATAGAAAGGGTTCCATTTCTGGGTTAGCTACAGGTGAAACCAAGTCCTTCTGGCTTCTGTCACTAATGATTAATGAAGACTGCACAAGACACCAGTGTTTCAAGTCACAGAGAACAGACCTGCTCTTTGATGGCTGCAGTCACACTTCCCCTTACTCTCTAAAGTGTTGGAGCATTTAAAGGAAAGTTACCTTTTTTCTGGGACTCTTGATCCAGATGTTGTGAGACATGTTAGATACTCAGATAAGTTGAATTGGTCAGTGTGAATGAACTAGATATGAATATCTTGAATGTTTTAGCAGAGAGAGAAGTGACAGAGTAGAGCTGTCTGGATTTCTTTGATAGAAAGAATAACTGGACACTTCAACCTTTATTTCTGTCTCTTGATTAGGAGAAAAAACAAGCAAGGCAACACTGCAATCAGCAGTTCTGAAGTATTTCAAAAGGTTTTATTTCACTAAAATGTATGCCTCAACTTTATCCAAAATGCTTAAGGTGTATTTCAGTGTAAATAACAGTATTGACAGCAAAATAAAAAGCATTTTACTAATAGAAGTACCTATTATTTGTTTTGCAGTGCTCAATATTTTGCTGGTTTCCTTTAAGTATTGGTAAAATGACATGATCTGTGTCGCATAAAATCTGCACTCTAGTTTCAGACAGTAATGGAATGAAGGTAGAGAGTTTGATAGATAGAAGATGATATGACCACTCAGGAAAAGTTCATAGCATGAAAGAAAAAGGTTGTGCATGCCTAGCTGCGTTTAAAAAGGAAAGATTCATTGTTAACTCTTTTTATGAGCTTCATAAAATACGTAGGTTTTTAAGAAGTATTTGTAGCCTGCCAGATGACCAGAGAAAGAGGTAGAAGTAGTACTAAGATGATGGAAGGAAAAGCAGGCACATGAAACAAAATCTAGGATTGGTGGCACAAAAGGGTTCAAAGAGGTTCCTCGGTAAGAATTGAGATGATGCTTAATTTGTCTAGCTATCACCTTCACAGCACCTTTATCCCAAAGAACTGCTTAGAAGTGAGACAGTGGCTGAGAAAGACATTTGTTACTACCCTGCACTAAGGAAAAACTGTCAGGTTTGGACTTTGTTTCTGCTTTCACAAAAGCTGGTCTTCAACTCAAGTAGATTTTCTGGAAATCTCTAGGAAAAAGCACATTTGTTGTGATACTGAGTAAGCATATTTGGAATAGAACTGAGGTGCACTCTTAAGTTTCCTGGAGACCCATCTGTCTCCCACTGACACAGAGTGTGGGACCCCCATAGTTTCTAATGTGCTTTGCAGAAACAAAGGGTGTCCTTGAATAAATATAGACTTAGTAGTAAATTCAAAATGAAGACGGTCAAATTCCATAGAGTTATATCAGCTCTCAGGATGTTTATCCTGACTTGTTTAAGAAATCAGGTACACAAGTCTGAGTTTGACAAAAAGTCTTTCCTGCAATTGAAAATTGGGTGTTGACAGCACACGTTCCCAGCTGTCCTCACCAGTGTTCCCTATGATTGTAACTGGCTGGGACAGGGTTGTGCCAACTTGTCATTCAAATATTTCTTCATGATACATCTAGATTATGCATTTCATCTGAAACAAAGATCTGTATCACACTGTTTTTTTGATAATTGATCTTGAATTAAAGAACAGGCATATATCTTAAGAGCCTCTATTGCCACTGTTTGGGATCAGAATGTCAAGAGTATCTACTATTTGCTCTTTATCTAAAGAAAGAGACTTCTGCCCTGTCCTAGTCATTGCAGAAATTAAAATGGTTATGGGACTTTAAAAATGTTCATCCTCTGCTTCTTATGCCATGACTTCTGGTATAATCAAAGCTTCTTGACAGTGCTGCTAGGTTCTTAAGGAATTCAGGCTGGCATGCTAGTCAGTACTTTCCTCAAAGAATCTGTGAAAAACTGTTTTTTATGCTAAGGAAACATAATTTTGAAATTGATGTTTAATAGAAAATACTAAACAGTCAAGCATAAACAAACCCTGAACAGTCAGTATGTGGTGCAGTGTGAGGCAAAGGTAAGCACGTGCTGGTCACAAAGCTAGTAAAAGAATAGTGCTGAAATTCACCTGTCCTTATTATAACATCCTGTATGTCAACCATTCTCACCATGACTAATAAACCAAGCATAAACAAATTGTAACTGCAGTCAAGTTTATGGGACTGTCATGTCTAAGATCCTCCCTTGCTTCATTCTTCATCTTCCAGTCCCTCTTTAATTAGCCATCAAACTGTGAAATCTACAGTACTGGCATCTCTTCTCTTCCTTTCCCTCTCCCTCTCCTGTCCTCCTCTCTTCCTCTCCTCTTCCCTTCCTAGTGCTCTGATAAGTTTCTGGACCCTAGGCTTTTTGCCTTTTTTGCAGTCCCACATACTTTCATACTTCAGAAACAGGTTGTTCAATATCTTCAATATTGTAAAATTATATTACCAAAACAGTAACCGAGAAACAAATAAACATAGAAAGAAATTCAAAATTCAAACATTTTCCACCTCAAGTTTTCTACCCTCAAACATTCATGTAAGTGGGTTACTGTTTGCATAAAATGTTTGGAATTGTTGTATAATGAATATCAAATAAAACTTTTTTCCATTGAAAAGCCATTCTTTGAATGAGATTGTAAGTGGTTATAAGAACAGCCATTCTTAAAAATAGTTATCATTCTTTCAATGAGGAGAAATAATACCATATGATTCTAGGTGATCACAAATAATGACTTTAATATTTTGCAGGTAACCCTGAGGTTAATAGTTGACTTAACTATTCAGTGAACTGTTCTGAATAACCATTAAGATAGCTGAAATAGGATCTGTATCTTATACTGGTTTTGAGACATCAGTGGCTGGAGCTGTTAATTACAATGAATCATTTGCCTAATTCCTGTATATTTTAGAACCTTTTAGTCTAAGCACTGTGACGTATACCTTTTTCTCCTGGATTTATTTAGAACATTTAAAAGTTGTATTTTATGTCCAGATTTCTGTTTTAGTTGATATTTTATGTGCATCTGTGTTAATTTTTTATAGGTGATATTAATACCTTTCTTCAATAACTAAGGCATTAGATAAGTTGCTAACATATTATAGGCCTCTCTTAATGTCTACTATGCTCATTTCTAGCCAACACCTGCAACCTCAATGTCTTTTTTTCTCCCACCAATATACTTTATCTGGTTGTGGTTTTACAGCTTTTCTCCTTGAAGTCTCAATTTAATATAAAAAACTGTAATGATTAATTATTCTCATTGTATGCTTTTCTGTTACGGTTAGTTTCATAATATATGCCACATCCACATCACTTCAATTATGTCTGCTAGACTGGCAGATAGCTATTTTCAGGTTTTTTTCTACCTGACAGCTTGTTGTGTCTTGTAATGTTTCTTCCCGAACATTCTTGAACTAAAACTTTTCCATTATTTAATGTATTCCATACTTTATCATTGCTTTTTCATCTATGTTTTTTTTTTTATTCTCCAGGAGTCATTATATTCCCCATCACAACTTCTGTGTTCATCAGCACACAATAAATGTTATCATCCCAATCCTACAGAGGCATTTGGAGTTGCATATGCCTTAATACCTTCTGTTGGGTGACAGAATGCATCAGAACATTATAGCCCCAAACGCTGTTTCCTCTTATGGCTGATCTCTTGTCTGTGGAGGACTGCAAGCCGTATAGAGATTGTAATGCCAGCCAGTTACTTCTGCCTCATATATACCACTCATGAGTTAAATATTAGGGCTGGCTCAACGGCTGTGTCTGACTGATATCAAGAGTGGATGCAGCCAGGCAAAAGCAAGCCAAAACAGACTGTGGACAGCCTGGAGATATCAAGGAAGGGAAAAGAATGCAGCCATGGGATCTCCTTTTACATTAAAGGGATGTACTGGGTTCTGACAGTGGGTTGACAGTCCCATTGTCTGCTGGGAAACAAACAAAAAGAAATAGTGTCTTATTTTCTTCTTACATCATTTCTAGCCAGACTGTAGTTGCAAGTGTGATTTCTTTATTTAAGCATTTGTTGGCATCAGCAGGCTGACCACTCATGTGCAAGGCTTTCTTGATCCAAAGATTGTGTGGATGAACTGTAGTTCTGCCTAGAAACTTAATCCATTCTAAACCAAACTCCTGGCTAGGGTCTCACTGGAATTTGTTGACCTACTGAACCTGGACAGAATGAGAGATTGAATGAAAAAGGGACTAGAGTGACTGGATTTGGCCCAACTCTTGGGCATTCATGCATATCACTGAATTTAAGAATTTGTTGAGCTCCAGGCTATAAAAACTAAGTTTCCTCCAAGCTGGCTTTCACTGAAAATGACTTAACTGTCAGAAAAGGGTCCAAGTCTACAACTCTACTCATATAGAATTCTTGGTCTGAATTTATAGGACTTTAGCATCAAAGCATATATGATGCGCTCTCTCTCTCTCTCTCTCTGATGCTATATATGTCCTATATTTATATTCCTATTTTATAGGAATAGCAACCTGAGGAACACCATCCATTTCATTAACTTAGTATTTCAATTAGGGCATTTATATACATTACTTTATATATAATCTGAATATCCTTATGATCCTACAAGCTCTTGAACAGAAATGAGAAAAATAGAAAAGAGAAGAGAATTTAAATCTGTGCTGTCCTCCTCTGAATTACTTTTCCTGTGGGGAGAACCCTGTTGAAATAGTAAACTGATTCAAAAAAAAATGTTTAAAGGAAAAAAGTCATGTCATGAGCATAATGAGCATATTCTAACGAAAATGCACCTATTGCAGTCTGAAATGATTGCCCTTTAGCCTCAGGCTTCACAGTGAGTTTGAGGAGTGGGCAGATTTCACCATAACTGCATTCCTTTTCCTGTGTTATTGCTGACTTACCATCATTCTGCTCTTTTTACGTGCTTCTTTTATTTGCTCAATCATTTCACAGTTCAGTTATTCTTTTTGGTCAGGTAACCTATAACATTTAGTTTACTATCTGAAACATCTCCAAGCTCAGTACATAATGACTCAACACCATTACCCATTTCTCCCCAGTCTCTTACGGGGTCTAGTAAATCCTCTTTCACCAACAAGGTTATGGCAGCTTCTTTGCTTTTCTTATATGTCTTTTTTTAAATAAAATATATCTTTCAATATATAGCTCCAGCCAGCTTTGTTATGATAGCATATTTTCTCTACATTATTATCTGTCCAGTTCTGATACTTTTTTCATAGCTAAACCTTTCATTTGGATCGACCAAAAGTCCTTATTCGATACATAAATAATTTTCTTTATGTCCTCTGAGAGACTTTAGTTAGTTTTGCTTTCAGCACCTATAAGGATTTTAGGATGGAATACAGTAAATGGAAGTATTGTTTAGCTGTCATTTTTTGAAGGGCATGAACCCTGTAGATTTTATGTTCCAATATTCATGGTCAGAAGTGATGCAACTTCTTCCTTTAGAAAAAGATGTTCTCTCTCTATTTATAAAGTCTATGACTAATCCATGTCTTTTAAGAGTAGTTTTCTGAATCTAGGATTTGTCTTTGAATGTAGTCATGATATATATATTCTTTCATATTCAGTAAGTAATTTCATGGAATTAGAAACACCAGCCTTGTCTTTGAATCCTAAACAGTTCTTGCAAAACTGACTGATGCTGTGGATTTTTATTCTTTCTGTGGAGATTCCAACTTCTATCTATGAAGAGACCGTATATTAATACCATCTTTATGTGTCTTCTCACTGTTGACAGCAATGTAGGCTGATAACACTATCAGTCTCAATTCCATTGAGCTATAAAATTTACACTCACACTTTACAAACAGTGAAGGTTACTTAAGGAAACAGAACATAAATCTCACCATCTTAATCTGAAGGCAATGTAAACAATTGAGTTATATTTACTCTCACCCCCTCCCACCGACTTCTGTTGTCAATCTAAAGTTGCTCTAATTAATAGTACTTATTTGGATTTTCATTTGCACTGATCAGACTACCCACTCTCTGTTTCCTTGGATTCTGACATTGTTCTGTTCTGCAGTGTGTTCTGTTCTTCTTATTTTACTCGACATCCATTACAGGCATTGACGAACAGGCTAACCATACCCCAGGTTTTACCCAGTGTGGTAATTCTTATCTGTGATATCCTGCTTTACCAACCTGCAGGCTGCTGTGAATAATAAAAGAATCCCCCCAAGATCTACAAGTCTTGCCAACAGATTAATGGCAAAAATCCTTGCTGGTTACAAAGTGGTTAAAGGTCATGTTAAAAGCTTGACAATCACATCACATAGATGTCCTCATTGCAGAAAAGATGGGCATGACGGTTTTCAGCAATGAGAAAAGCTGCATATCATTAGGTTAAAATCACTTAAAATCACTCTAGTCACCCCTCTCTTTCCTCTGAGACATTACTTTTTGGGGGGAACTAGCCTACTGTTCCACCTGTATACTACCAGTGTCTGCCCACACCATCTAAGACGTGTTCTGAGCAGAAAGAAAGCAGAGAGAAGACCCTAATAAATTCTAAAAAGGTATTGTTTAACATGTTTTTTCTTTTTGAACACGTGCAACTAGGTCTTACGTGTCTTATATTTTAACCTCTTGGCTCACGCTATGGTAACTGACACAAGATTGGTTTTGGTAGCTAAGTCATTGACCAAAAAAAAAAAAAAAAAAGCTCATTATAGATAGTATTAAAATGATTTATTATTCATAAAATTTAAGTACAGTTAAATTGGGAAAAAGCATGTATTGGCTTTGGGTTCATAACAAAAAGAACTTCTTCTGTTTTATGAGCCTCAGATTACCAAATAACCTTGACAGCTGAATCAGTGTTCCATGACAACAAGCAGGCCATTGATAAATAGCAACAAAACTATTAGATGTTGAATTTATGAGATGAGTAATAGAAAAGCTAAATTATAGGTTTACCATTTGACAAACTACAGCTTGACAAATCTCTGCTAACATGTGTGTGTGCGTATGTGTGAATGTACATAAGCAGAAGAGAGAAATAGAAACTTTTTAAGACAAAGATGAAATCAACATGCCATGAGTGTTACAAAGGCATAAATATACTCTTTTCATAGTCATTAGATTCCCAGTGTCCATTATCAAAAACTGAACAAGTCACTTCTAAGTGCTTGAAAAAGCTAACATTCGTGAAGTTGGTTTCTTCTGATTTTATTTTCATTTTTACCTTTAAGCACTATAATGTAGAAAAGAAAGGGAATAGTTAGTACTTGGTAGATGCTTAAACTGGCTCTAGTAAACTATTGGATTGCAGCTAAGTCGAAACCAGAAGTTTAAAATGTCATTTTAAAAAGTCACCAGCAAAAGCAAGAGCATACACTGCTGGAGTTAAAAATCTTTTCCTGGCCTGTGGAGAGCAATTTGCACTTCCTAGGAAAGAAGCAACAACTGTGGTTTTTCATGCTTCTAGAATCAGAGTGGAAGGTATAAGGAATGAGTTTAAGGAAATTTGAGTCTCAAACATTCACTGACTTTAAAGTGGTGGGAACTGTAGAGGAAATCTGAGTGAGTGGCTGCTCATATACAGAATATATGTATATACATATACCTATACATAAAACCAGCTAGTGCATGCTATTCTTTCCTAAAAGAGAAATCATCTAGCATGAGCAATTAGGCCTCCTGTCAGTGACAATGATGAGGCAGCTTTTGATTAATAACTGCATAACTGTGAGAGCAAAACTCAGTCTGGAAATTTGACTCAAACAGAACCTGCAGTTGTATATTTGCTTCAGAAAGTTGCTCCGTTGTGATCCAACAGAATACACAGGGGACTATGGAGTCATGCGAGCAGCATAAATCAAAGCTGCGTCTCTCCTCCTGCCAGATCATGGTAGTTATAGTCAAGTGGGATTCTTGTGCTCTCATTTCCCAGCACATAACTGCAGGTGGCAGGTGGCAGCAGTACCCCTGGCATTCATCTTGACTGTGGCTTGCTAACTAGTTTGGTTATCTTTTAGGGTTTTGGTGAAACACCAATGTGTTTGAACATTGTTGTGCCTACCTGCAGTGGTGGGCTTATAACATTGAGTTATTAGAAAAAGATTGTGCTCAGTGAACAAGTGTACAGCAATAATCTTACCTTCTTTTCTTACTATGTTTTTCCCTAACTTGACTGGAAAATACACTACAGCCAGAGAAGTTAGACAAGTTACAGGATTAATGCTGAAGAACTAGGTGAAGTTCTGTGACGTGTCATACTAGATGATCTAATTGGATCTCCTGTTCTAAAAATCTATTAATTATGCTTGTGTAAGACACAGCTGTAGCTCTGTTGAAGGGAAATTAAACACTGGAAATTCATCTGTTCCTAAACACTCTCTCAATAACTGCTGGAGGTAAATTTGAAATTTGACAAATAAATGAGAAAGATTCAAAAACAAGCCTAGTGATGGCTTTGGTTGATAAAAGAACGGTGTGAAAGGTTTTTCAAACATTTGCCAGTTATGCAATTTGCCTATAAAAACGTAAGTGGTATGAACTGCCATTCCCAGATATGAATTAAGCAACTCTTACTTGTACTTTCTTAGGAACAAATTATGCATATTGTTCTGCACTACCTCTGTCCCTGAAGTCTGCTTGTTATATGACATCATTTCCAAGGGGACACTTGTTGCATTGTGATTCTGACCTTTATATGATACTTTTGCTATTCTGTACTAAAAAACTGAGAAAAAACAGAGAATACATTCAACCAGAGCAGGTGGTTAGCGTCCAGTATTGCTGCTGCCCATAGCATTTTAGCTTTTAGAAGATCAAGAATATCCACTGTGTTTAAGATGCATATGGTAGAATTTTAACATTCCTCCAAAATGCAGATCTTCATATTTCCATGTCCTTCATGTTTGCAATGATGAATTGCCAAAAAGGTGCTTGGCCAAAAAATGGGTATTTTTTTAAAACAAAAAGCTCAAGTTAGTCATATGCTTTAATCCAAAACAATCAGAACCTGAGCCAATTTAGTGCACATAAGATACCGTGGAAGGATTAATTTATGCTGTTGAGCTTGTAATATGTGTAACCAATAGGAGCTGTCTGCATACATGGATTTTTTGCAAATCTTGCAGCTAAGTCGTTGAGCCAAATGCAAAATCCAGCACCTAAGGGCATCATGTAGACTGTAATGCACCCTGGGGGCCTAAGGTTGAGAAAGCATTGAGTGGATTACACAGATTCATTTACGTAGTTTTTTCATCTCTGACAGATATAATATGAATACTGTTATTTGTACTACATACATTTCTGAGAATACTATGTTTGAAAGAAAAATCAGCACAGTAAAATCACTTATGCAAAAAGTAAAAACAGGAAAAGGGGGGGTTTGAAGGTTCAGACGTCTTTAGTGAGATGTCATATGATGTAACACCTATATGCCATACAGATCAAAGGCTTTATTATTGGCAAAGACTTTATCTGCAGAAGTAATTAATATGCAGATCAATGTGTGGATCTTAGAGGAGCTGAAACAAGTATATGGAATCTGCTAGAAATCTTCTTTAAAAGGCAGTGATCTCGTCATGTCAGTCACCTGAAAGCTAGGCATCTAGACTGGTCAAGACCTTTCCAGGGGAATGATTCACCTTCTTTATCTGATGCACCTAGTTTTAAGTGGGATGAATTGCCCTCTGGAGGAACCTATCTCTTTCCTCCTCTTCTCTTCTCTGAGAAGAGCTTAAATCAGACACTTATGGCTAAAGTTCATGAAATGATACTAACACATGGGCATGATACTAAAAGAGGAACCCATATTGCAAAACATTGTGAAGGAACAGTGTGTTTCACATACATTTTGTGTTGTTGAACTGTGTACAGTGACTAAAAATTTCATTCATGATGCATAATTGGATTTTCAGTTTATGTGGAAGTTTAAGCACCTGGCCCAGAGTAGAGGAGTGAAAAAAATCACTTTTCATGACCAAAATGACCAAATGACCAAATCTAATAAGTGTTGTATTTTCCTAGTCATACACAATAGCTGTTCAGTCAAAATCTGCTTTCTCGTCCTCCCCAGCACAGTTTTATAATAATCAGCATTGCCAAATGCTTATGTCTATGCAAATGACAAGGAAGGCTGTTCAGAATCACACAGTTATAATAAAGCACAAAGCAGCAACAAAAACACCCCAATAGACACAATCTACAGACCTAGATATAACAAGAAATGGGCATATTCCAAGACACTGTTGCAACTCCATTAACACAGGCAGGTATCATCCAGTGTAACAGAGAGGGGAGCCTGGCATAGCCAGAATGGTAGCTGATGATTGTGTTAAACGTACAAATCCAAGGACAAAATTTGACAACAATTGTATAAAATTTATGATGTCCTTTCCTCCTTGCCCCAATTCTGTGTGGCCCTTTCTAATTAATCTCAAAGGTAATAAAACTGAGCATTGGATCATGCAAAGATAGGGGATCATAACAAAAATAAACAAGCAAAACCCCTGTGATCAGCAACATAAAGGACACAAGCAAGTTTCCATACTAATGGAAAGATAACGGAGCTAAAGGTTCGGAAGGTCATAGTGTAACTGGTGGTATACTTTTCACATTAGCTGTTTCTCTGGATTATCTGCCCAGTCTAAATCTTTGTTCATCCTTTCCTGGGTGTATTTATTTTACTGCAGAACAGAGTTTAGATTAACATATGCTTATTTAGGATTAAGGATGTTGGATTATGGGTGTTTTGGTTTTGTCTTCCTCCCCTTTCCCCTTCCCCCGAACAGACTTTGGCAGCAGTGAAAAAGAAATGGCACAGTGGATTTGCCTGTGCCCTGAACTTTGAATACATGAGCTAAAACTAAATATCCACTAACCACAACTAGCTGAAACTGCAAGCAAATTAGTATTTTGTCATTCTTCACTTTTCTGCTTAAAATTAAAATAGAGGATAGTGCTATTTGTTTAATAATTTCCCCATTACTTCTCCCACTCTTTTCTCCATCATCAACCATTTCTCGATCATTTCAGTGCCTACAAATGCTCTATGGCTAAGAAGAGAAAGGCTGAAGAGCAGCTTTCAGGCGTTCCAGTCAACAAAAGAAAATCCCTGCTAATGAAACCCCGTCACTACAGCCCCAGTTTGGAATGCAAAGAAGAAAATGAAGACCGGACAGATTTACAGGAAGATTTCAATGTCCTTGAAAGCAGTTCAACTCCAGGTAGTCATGCAGTGTGGCTGTGTTTGAATGTGAATTCCACAGAAAAGGGAGATACGAAGCACTGTATTTTCAGAAAGGATGTAGAATGTGTTTGGCTTGTAACAGAATTGGAAGGGTGCATTACTGTCTAGGTATAAGTATCATACTTCAAATTATTTTGTACAGTAACTGCTCATGAGGTCTAGTAAATGCTTTGTAGGTCACAGAGACAGACATCCACTACAGCAGGTCGTATATGGAGCAGCATCTGCTTCTTCGCTAGCTCTGTCAAAGAACAAGGTTAAGCCCACCACCGAGAAAAACTCATTTATGAAAAGTAGATTTTCACTGGAATATTTAGAGCACTTATGAAGAAAAAAACAAACTGCGTAGCAAAACATTGTTGACTTTAACATTTAGCAAAGCAATTTCATGCATGTGACTTCTACGTGTGTTCTATTTAACACAATTATTAGACTCAGCACTTTTATACTTGTTATTCCAACTCTGCTAAGCCAAACATATCCAACAATTTATAGAGAGTTCTACAATGTGTATGCTGCAAAATATGGAAGAGGGCAGGGGAGACAGAAAGATATAGCTACAGTATGTCTTTATCGCTCTTTCTTTGTAATATATGTAATATATGTTTACACACACATATATATATATTAAAGATGAATAACAAATATCAAAGTATATGAGCCATCACATATTTGTTTAAGAAGTCCTGCACAAATTGTTACTCATGCAAATGAGAAGAAATCAGTGGAATACATGCTGCATTTGTTTTAAATGGAAGATTCATCATTAGGTCGCAAAGTCAAGAAAAAAGGAAGGTGAGCTGGCACTGGGAAAATTGTAATCATAGGTGCTATGAAAACTGATGGGATTGCACTCAGTTGCTATAACTGGTTATTACAGGTGTTTAAAGGTAATTTATTTTCAACTCCCATTAAAAGTTTCTTGAACCAACTTTTCCAGTACTTTGGAAGGAAGCAAAGAACTAAGATTAGGGATTTGTATCTTTATCCACTCTAAACAGAATTTCCTTTAAAATTTTCTTTTGTACATGTTATACATCTGAATACTATAAAAATAAGAAGCCTGTCTTTCAGATTAAGACGCCGATTCTGTCTCTGTTGAAATCAGTGGTGGGCTTTGTGTTGTTTCAATATAGCAAATATCTCAGCCAGTTGTCACTTGTGAGTCTTCTAGAAGGAGTCTCTTGCAGGTGTCCAAATGGGACTGGAAGGGATCTGCCTCTTCAAGCAGAATGCCAATTAACAATATGATACCCAATGTCTGTGTCTTTTGGATGACATCGCTAAGCCAAATTCATCAAGCAAAAAGCACCATGGTTTTCAGTGGCTGTCAAGGCCTGCAAGGAATGTTTTTATCTCCTAACATCACAAATGCTAAGGGAATTGTTTGAGTAAGAGTTCTTGCACCTTTCTGTAAATCTGCAAATTTTAGCTATTTTTTTTATATTGATTCAGCCTCGTCAGACCTTCCAGAACTGCCCTCAGTAATGTGCTTTCCTTCCCTTGTATCTGTCTTCTGCACAGCTCAAAGAATTCACTGAAGGGAAAGTACTTTGCCGGGTGTAGAGGTAGAACATATGCTGATATACAGAGGAACCTAAGTTATTTAACTTTTTCTTTTAAAAACAAAAGGCAAGTGTTGGATGAGGTTCATTGATATAAACATAGGGCAACCCTATTTGCACCCAGCCAGTCACCTATTCAGTCAGAAGAAAAAAACACTTTATTTCGAAAAGTTAAATTTGCTACCAATTAGATTTCTCCAGATCTGCTTGTGTCAGTGATAATACAAGCTAACCCTTTTCTTTTAATTTTATCAGTTAAAGTAGTTGAAAACAAACACCAGCTAAAGCATACAGCTGTCCTGGATATGTAGGTTTATTTACAATTTCTTAGTGTAATATTGCTTATTATATTGTGAACTCATGATTCTTGTTGGTTGGTCTGTTAATGCTTCAGTTCATGGATTGATGCAACTGTAAACTAAGCTCTGCTTTGATTATTTTCAAAGGAAATTTCCAGCCTATAGGAGTGAAAAGCAAAGCTGAGACAGCTGAACAATTAAGACTGGTTCAACAACAAATTTTTAAACATTGCATTTAAGAATTCCTCATCCTTTTAGCATCAATCTTGATGGTTCAGGTATCAAACATCTCAATTATATATTATTTATATTATTTTTCATCTTGCATTTGGTTCAAGCAGTCTTTTACCCAGAAAAATAATTTAAAAGACCTATTACTATTGTCTTGTTTTGTTTTGAAGGATGGGGAGACTTCTTTTAAAACTAGAACCCCTTGCCTTTTAAAAAGACGCGATGATGAGATTGCATTTTTATCCAAATGACAGAGGAGCAAATAATAAAAACCCAGGCAGTCATCTGACAAAAGTTTGTTATAGAGCCAAATCATCATTCTTATTTGCTGAGATGTGAAAAGACAGCAGACTTTTTCATTCAGAAGACTGCAATGTGTGTGGTACTAGACCAGCTGCTAAAAAGTTGCACTAAGGTTTACAGACTTTTTTTTAAATACAACTTTATGTACACAGTGCACAAGGCCACCTCTCCCTGCATGAATCCAATTTTCTGAAGAAGAATAAGAATTAATCAATATTTTCTTTTAACATATAACAAACAGTTGAACCAAACAATTATGTAAACTGGAAATGACCCAAAATGCTAACAGTTTGGCAGCAGTAAAGTGAAATGCATTGTGGTGCACATGTGCATTTTTGTCCCCCTTTTCCCCTCCACAATAATCTGCACTTAATAGGAATATTTTAAACTATGTAGCTAAGCAACAGAGGTAATTGTTGCTTTCTAGAGCTTTTGTTAGGCACTCTAACACAGCCCAAATATGCATAATTAGGTATAATGTCTATAAATCATTATTGTACACATGTGGGTAGTTAAGTGGATTGAGAGAATAGTTCAATGAATTGGACATATTCACTGAAAATGCTTTTTATTTGTTTTCTGTAGTTCATAATACTTTAAAATTATTATAACCCTTTACACTTTTTCTTAATAGCTCACTGTGTTATTGAGAGAAACTTCATTTGCATTTTAGACTATGCTTAATTTATTATTTAAACCTGGAGTTCTGATTCAGGAGAGGACAGATACATCTTATCAAATAGTCTGTGCTTGTTTATTCATCCTCCTTTCTAGGAAGAAAAATGTTAAATTTTTCAGTTTATGTTGAATAGATCCCAACAAAAGAATGTACCCTATAATCAGCATTATTGAAGGGGCTAGTGTTGTGACTAAATTCTTCCCTTCATCCAAAAATGCTTTTAGTTACTATGGCAATATTTACTTGATCCTGGCAAACCAGTGTTGATTTTAGAGAGATAATTACCAGAAAGGAAGATGATGGAGATGTATTTTTGAGTGTCCTTGTCAGAGGAAATGTTTATAAAAAATTAAATGAGATACAAAAGGCGTATTGTCTTCCACACCAGCAACCTCTCCTACATGCAGCCTCTATTACCTGCTGGCTGCTGCTTTTCGTCTGAAGGAAGATGTTTATAAAGACAGGATGCACTTCAGTGGTGTCTTTAACAAGTCCTTTATGAGTCTGTATGTAACAACCATTTCTGTTTGCCTGTGCATGACCTGATCTATCACTTAATGTGGCAATTGCAGTGGTGACCAGGAGCTTGCCCTTTGTAAAGTACTGAGCTTTTTCCATCAAGGTCTTTCATGGTATTTGGAATGACTTGAAAAGTAATTAGGGGTCTATTTTGAGGAAATACTTGGGAATCTTAGATGAGAAAGAAGTGAAAATGTAGATTAAAGGAATTTGACAATGTGTGTGTGTGTTTGTGTGTGTGTGTGTGTGTATATATATATGCATATTATATGTATTATATATATGTACTGCATTGTATTTATATGAATGTGGGTGTGTTCTAAGATAATATATGTCTTTACCATCAGAGAAAAATAACAACATATTTATTTCTCATATAGCTTTGGAGCTATAGCGTAAAGTGGATATAATCCCAAAAGGGCTTTTCTTGATGCTGCAAGCAGTCATTTTAGACATAGCTGTGGTGCATACGATCATTTCAGAGTACCTTTGAGTAAAGAAATGGAAATTGGTAAATAGATAACTTCATATCAATTCTACAACATATCAAAAGCAGTTATTCTTACATATTTTTCTCTTGCTTTTTTCCAATGTAGAGGAAAATACTGCAAAATCATCTGAGGAAACCTCTCATTTGGGTGGGCAAGAAAATTCCAGTCAAAAGAAAGATAACTACACCAGTTACCAAGATTCCATGGCCAAATCTTTGATGAACATGGGAAAATTAGCAAAGGATGCACCCAGTCAAGCAGTGGCAGAAAATTTAAATGATAGCGGCATTCACTCCTTAAAAACAGAAAATGATGACACTGATGAATGTTACATGATTAACTCAGCTGAAGGAAAGGAAAAGACTGGTATTTCTGACCCAAAATACTGTTCATCTGAGGAAAATGAAAGTACCTCTGAAATTATGGACAATGAGTGGGACAGCTCCTCAAACTTTTCGGAAGAAACTAATGTAAAGCCCCATGTAACTCAGAAATACATTGTAGAGTGTAATCAACCGAGCATCCTGGAAGTCCCGGAAATTAAGAAAGAAGAAGTAGAATTTGGCCCTTGTGAAACAGTCTGTGACTCAGAAACAGAACTAAGAGCACCCCAGGAGCCTCGCCCAGATCCTTTTGAGAAGAGAATTCAGAATCCATTCCCTGAAAGTGAAGAAGATGACAATGAGTGCCTGTCAGAAACTACGGAAGTGTCAGTTGATCTGGACAAAACAAAAGGGAACTTGAGTTTGCTAGAACAAGCAATAGCTCTGCAGGCAGAGCAAGGCCATGTGTTTCACAGCACCTACAAGGAACTGGATAGGTTTCTTCTGGAGCATCTAGCAGGGGAAAGGAGACAAACCAAAGCTATTGACATTGGTGGGAGACATATATTTAGCAACAAACGTAAGGAAGTATTTTTGGCTGTTCTTATTGGCTTAAGCATTTCTCCTATGACTGATAGAGGATTCTGAGCTAGGTTTTATAGCAACAGTAAAGAATCTGGAATTTAGCTGGTAATTTTGTTAATTACGTACCTTCACACTAGTGCCTTGCATCTAACCAGGTTAAACACTAGGTACTTGGCCTCCTGCCAAAACGCTATGTGAAATGATCAGTAATGGCTACTAAAAGGGCTGTGTAGCTGGCACTGACACTCCTTGTCCTCCTCCTCCTCCTCCTCCATAGAGTGCTAATACATAACTCCTGAATTTCAGCAGCCAAGAGAGAAGATATTTAAATCGTGCTTAAGGAAAGGTTAGGATGAAAAATTGGCCTCTTCCAAACATACCACCTTATTCCTAAGCCTTGTGTTTTCTGAGTTCTGTCTCCTTCACATTTCAACATTACATTTTACTATAGCCAGCACTTCAGAGCCAGGAGAGCACAAGCTGTGCCTCTTCTGCCTCATTCACCATCAGCAGAATTGCCAGTAAGTTCCAAAATCTTTATTGTTTCTGATGGTTTGTGACATCCTACGAAGCCAGAGGAACATAGCTCCGTTTTCAGTGTCTCATCAGGCTTCCAGAAGTAGAGATATAAAAGATTTGGGTTTGATTTGTAAACTGGATTTTGTGGTATGAAACTCCTTGTCTGAGGATAATTACAGAACATCAAAAGATGTCATTTTATAAGCACATTCCTGCTGTAGTAGGTAACAATACCTACATCTGTTCTGTGACTTTCCCTTTTTGGCTTGCAAATATAGTGAGATCACCCCAGCGTTGTTGCAATTTCTGCCTTTGATAAACAGATAGAGTTACTTTGGTATTTCTAGTGTTACTTTAGAGTAGTCCATATGTTTACTCTTTTGGACACTGCAAATATTACAGTAGTTTAGTTATCTGAAGTACTTACTGTCTAAGATAACTAAGAAGTTTTTTAAGGAGTTGCAAGTATACAATATTTCCTGTAGCAGTAAGGTAACATATGCAGGCATTTACTTTTTCTGTCTCAAACAGTTGTTTCATTAACATGTCTTGAGCTGTATATGCAAGGTATTAGCCTACCTCCTTGCTAAATTATATTAACCTTTATTTGCTCAGATGACTGTGATCTGTGCAGGAATCTTATAGATACCTTTTCTTATCTTGAGACCAGCTTTGTTTACCAGGGGTCACACTGAAGTCAATGTGACTTTCTCACAGCACACATAGGAAGAAGTAGTGATGATAAGCATGGCAGAACTTGACCCTTCCTGAGTCACGTCATATTATTATTAACTATAATTTGCAGGTTAATTCAGAGGTAGCATTCATGGAGGAAAAAACTGGGCTTTCCCCAGGCTGTATAAACACTATATGATTTTAGTCAGTGTAGTGTCAGGCACAGAACTTTTTCAATTAGAAAATTAACTGTTCTTTATTTTTAGTGCTGAAAATCCATCATCTTTTTTCAGGTCTTAATTTTCTTTCTTGGATCTTATGCCAAATAAACATGGTTTAAATTTACATTTTTACATGATTGTAATGATAAACCTCTCCAGTTAGTGGAGTGAAAATTAAATCATGTTTTAGGGTCCCTCTTTATTTTCTGTGCACCATTGCAGCAGGGAGTTTCCTACAGTGACTCCTCACTTTCCATTTGCAGTGATTCTAAAAAGCATGTGGTCTCCTCTTGATGTTCATTCTGTTTTCTTCCTCCTTGTTTGTTTTTTTTCTTTCTTTTCTTTTTTTTTTTTTTTGAACCTAGAGGCTTGCCGGGACATTTAACCCTCAGCTGTCTCTGGTGATCCTGTCCCTAAGCACGTTCTATGTCGTAGCCCAACCAAATGTGCTTGAAGGAGGCTGCTGCCTGCACTGGCTGCAGCTGTTTGCTCCCTCAGTGCTGAGTGCTGTTGGCAGGCAATCGCAGCTTGAGCTAAAACCATCCTCAGCAATTTATGCGGCCACTTCCCGCATATTTCTCACAAGAGAATTTCTGGTCCAGAATTCATTCCTTTCTCACCCAGACTTTTTGATCCTGCCTTGGAAATCAAATAAAGGCTTTGTGACCAATGCTTCTTGCACCATTCTAGGTGCTTGAAACAAAAATTGGGAATGCACTGTGGTCAGTACAGGGCGGTAGCTGTGGGACTGGGCTGAGACCTGGCCTTTGAAAGGGTATCTGCTGCTCCATGTTTTCACTGTCATTGTGGGCTGTTCCACAAAGCGGTATTGCCATGTGTACCAGAGGGAACTGCTTGCCTGGCCTCTCAAATGTAAAGTGGCATGTATTCAGTTTCCTAACAAAGAACCCACAGCCTCGAGATCTGCGATATTTAAGGAATGGCTTCTGGTTGAAATGCTTTTTGTTTGTTTGTTTATTTCTTACCTCAGCTTTTATTTGGTTATCTCAGCTTCCTGGAGTCTGACATTAACAGAGTAAAAGATTGTTTCTGTTTTTTTTTATTTATTCCTTTATAGATCTGGCTGTTGGTTGACTCTGCCAGTTTTCTGGCCTATTAGATTGTGGCTTGTGTCCTGTTTGAGGCTCTGAATAGATTAAATGACACTGCAATCCTACAGCAATATAGTTTAGCACATAAATGACATGGGATGGAGGAGCCATTGTTTAAAGGACACTGTGAAAACCTAAAGAAATGCTTAAATTGCTTAAGTCTATGTTGAAGCTTTTTGTAGGAATTGCATCTGAAGTACAAAAGAAATATCATGCTGCTAAGATCACTCAGCTGGATGCAGGCAGGGTCTACAACCAAACAAAATCCTTATCTGATTTCTCTGCAGATTCACCCAGGCCTGAAAAGAGAGAAACCAAATGTCCCATCCCAGGATGTGATGGCACAGGGCATGTGACTGGGCTGTACCCTCACCACCGCAGTCTCTCAGGCTGTCCCCATAAAGTTAGAGTGCCACTAGAAAGTGAGTATCACCCTGCAGTCCAGAACAGCAACTGGATCTGACTCAGCACTCTGGGTCTTGTGTGCTCGTGCTGGAAAAGAAATGTAGATATTCTGGGTGAGATTGCAGAATGAGGCTGAAAGAGGAGCTGTCACACCTTCTTTGCCCTCCTGCTCTTAGTCGCATCCTACTTCCCACCCTTGTGAAACTCAAGCAGTACTTAACAGAAGCATTACAAATAGTACTAGGCTCTTCAGATGGCCTGGGAAGAACAAGATCACAGACCAGCTATCCACATGCTGCCAGGAGACCTACATGCTGTAGCCCCGTGAATCTTCTTGATCATGTTTGACCATGCCTTTGCTAAGGCATAGTGCACAGGGATTACCTGCCCTTGTTTCAGAACTGTGACCCGATTTGCTGTAGTCACGCACCAGCCCAGGCTGCTGTTTTCCAATTTCCAATAATTAGAGGCCTAGGGCATGCTTGTTCAGAGGTGTTTCCGGAGTCCTCCTTAATTCTTAGCTCAAGGAGCTTACTTCCTTCAGTACAAAGAGAAAAAATCACAGCCTTGATCCACATCATGTCCCTCTCATATGACTCCATATCATGCTAACCTTTGTATGGCCACTGTAGCCTGAATTCCACATTTATTTCTAACTGTGCTGATCTGATTACATTTGTTTTTGTATGTGTATCATCTTGTGATGTGATGCAATGAAATGATACATAATAAGCAAAAGTGTAATGTGAAACTATGCATTTGAACAACCTAGTCAGTCAGATGTTTTTTTGTAGTGGTGTGCATAGCAGCAAATGAAAAGGATATTTGCACTTTACCAATGTCCTGTTCCTAATTGTGGCTCTCTCTCTTTTTAAAAATCTGGTACTAAACTGTATTTATGGAAACATCTGTTGAGTTAAGCAGACTGCTGCATTTGGAAGGCCATAGCAACATTAACTTTTTTAAAAACAAGTCCTTGTTAATTATCACACTTCCAATCAGATATCTTCTGTCCTGCTGGGTAAAAAATAATTAACTGTAACCAAAATTTGGTTCTTGACAAAACAAACCAGTTGACTGAACATACAAAGATATATTCTGTTTTACACAGACATACATCTACCCTTGGTAAAGACGATCCACATTAAAGGACATAAGAAATGTACATGCAACAGGCTGTATTCACTGCTTGTGAAGTTGTCTCTGTAATGATTTCTGTTGGCATGACTGTAAGCTGCTGCTTGGAGGCATGACCAATTGATCTAAAGTGGGTTCAGCACAGAGCAGGTGATTAGAAGGGACCAAGATTCAAAGGCAACTTATTCAGAACAAATCATCTTACTCAGGTGCAAGGAATAAAAAGGCTTCCTTAATCTGAGAGTTTGCCATCCCTGAGCCAGAGAGAGACTGTATTTATGTGTAACACAGCTGTGTGGCCTGAGGCCCCTCTATGATCTCCCTTTTCTGACTGTTTTAATAGTGTCTGAGCCAGAGGGCAAAGGATCTAATGATATATACCCTTGTTAACTTCCACCTTTGTTCTGTTGAAGTCCCTGGAAACAATCCTGTATGTGGGAAACTATTCTACAACCATGTAGGGATAAACCAGTATATCCTGTAGGCATTGGCCTTGCTGCGTTGTAGGTTCTTTGCTTCTCCTTTTGTGGCCAAAGTGTGACAAAGTTGAGAGTCTTCTGAGTCAGAAGAAGGAACGTTCATATGTTTTAACATATATATTTTTCATTAATGTATGTTGTTATCACTTACTTTTTTTTTTCTTCCTGTTTAGTTCTTGCCATGCATGAAAATGTTTTAAAATGCCCCACCCCAGGATGTACTGGAAGAGGACATGTCAACAGCAATCGCAACACACACAGAAGGTAGTTCAGAACAGTTCCTGTTCCTGTCTGCTTCAAAACTTACATGTACCTGGGAGTAAACTGACAAGCACATCTTGGAGTTAGATGTGGTATGCTACACTGAAGAATGCCTATGAACCACAAGGGTAGCTGGTATAATTTGTAGCCAAATAATTGTGTTTGACTTCATTATATCAAAAATAGCTGCAGCACTGAGTGTGGCAAATTCCACTAGTCTTTTTCACAAATGAGATTTGAAACTATCGCTGCATCATAGTGTTCACAGTGAAACACCATCACGGAAATGACCTGTGAATGAACAAATATACTATTATTGCTACAACTGGAAATCCCAACTGAAACCAAAGTTTCACTCTTTTGCACACATACATGGTAGACCTTGGCAGGAATTCTCCATCAAGGCACATTCTCTTTTAGCAAAATTGGAAATTTTAAGGGGAATGCTTTAGAATGTCTGTAAAAACTAACTCCATTTATTATCCTCAGGAATGTCAACTTCCCACTTGGAACACTTTTGCCTGTTTAACTTTCTGCCTGCAGGGAGAAAGTAAAATTGAGAAAAGGCTTCCAGACAGGCAGCTGGGGAATCACAGCTGGGCTGCAGGTGAGGCAGAGAGCCGAAGTGCTCTGTCTCCAGCAAATGGCTGTTGTCTGCACAGCACTTGTCAGTGTTGCTTTCTGCTGGAAGCCAGCAAGCCAAAATAATACCATTGTGTTTCTTCTACAGGACCATTCCTCTAGAAAAATACATTTTCAATCTTATGGCCAAACTTGGGGCAGAAAATTGTCAAAAACAACTTTTGTTTGTTGGATTGGATTTTTGTGGGACTTTTTAAAATTGATTTCTAGTTTTGAGCCCCCCTAGTGCATGGTGATGATTCATTGATTGATTGGTTATTGTGTGAGGGCACTGAAATCAAGGAATAGCATATTGTGTTACTATCTATAATACAAAAAAAGTAAAGCAAAGTCTATACCAGAGAGGTCACAAGCTTGGCTACAGGAATATATAAGAGGTAAAAAGACAAGGAACCATTAAAAATATTTTCATTCTTTTTCCTGTTTTAAACCCTCAGTCATCTTTGCAGCACATCAGCTGTATCATAAACAATCCTTTAATAGGACAAGAAGACATGTTCTAATCTGGAAATAAAACAGAAAAAAAAAGAAAGCATAACTTGAAATAACAGAAATGTGTATTTTGGTAACAGTCATTATTCATGTACCCCTGATTTTTCCCCAAATCCTTTCCTTTTAATTAGTAGGAGGCTTATACCTATAGTTTGCTGATAAAATAAATGCCATTTGTCAAAAAATTAAATAATGGCTTGCCTGCCACAATACCTCTAAACTGAACAGTGGAAATCTCCTGCATGATTCAGTTTCCAAATATTTCACCTCAAATACAGAGATTTCACAGATTTGCATAAAGGGGTAAAAACAGGTGAATCTGGGCCAAAATAGCAGCAGCTGTTCCCGTAGATGCACAGGGCTTCAGAGAAGTTCAAAGTCATCGGGTTCCGCAGTACACATTTTCTGTGCTTACGATTTTATTTTAACATTTTTCTTCTTGTTTCTTTTCTCCACCTTGTTTTTAAACAGTCTTTCTGGTTGTCCAATTGCTGCAGCTGAAAAGTTGGCAATGTCCCAGGAGAAAAACCAGCTCGAGTCTGCAAAAGCTGGGCAGTGCTATGATCAGACTCACAGGTAGGAGTCCTTCTCAGCTAGTGTCTCCAAGGTATTTCTACACAAACATTGTTGTTCAGTCCTCAGATCTTTCACCCATTTCAGTTCTTAGCTACTGAGGTAAACTCATTTTAGCAAGATGATCCTCTGCAAAGATATGTAACTTGACTGTATCTTAGAATTATCAAGCAGCATTCTGGTGGTCCTTGTGCATATGGCTGACATTAAAAGATGACATTCATAGCTTTTGAAAAGCAATCAAATTATTCTAGTAAATCTTAATTCAATGTAAGTAGCCCGATTAATGGTTCTCAAATGTCTTTCTCCAGTAAACCAAATCTACGATCTTGAGAAAATGTTTTAAAACATTTTCTCAAACAGTTCCTTTGTTATAATATTTTGGCCACTGAAACTTGTTTAAAGATCTTTTTGATAGTTTTACACTTTTAGCTGCATGATTCTCATTTATTTTGTGATCCTTTTCAAAGGAATTTTCTACTGATCCCAAGTTGCATGTAGTATTCATACTGCAGGTATCTGAAAGGGTTGAGAACTCTGCTCATTCTGTTTCCCCACCATTAATTAATTCATATTTTTAGTTGCTTTATTTTAAGTTTATTGGTTTAATTAGTTTAATTTATTTTTTATACAATACCATCAAAAAGGGGAAACAATTTTTATTGTAATTCTATTTTGTTTAAGAGTTATATAGACCCTACAGACACGCATAATTTGCACATCATTGGCACCACGACCATTACAACCTATTATATTCAGGTCTATTTGGGGACACTTTAATTTGTGGATTATTGACGTGACCAGCTCTAATGGTTCCTTCAGAGCCATTACAGAATATTATGTCCATGTGTCTGCCAACCACACGTGCCTTAACTCTACATATGAAAAGTCCTTAGAAAATTTCTAAAGACAAGTAGTTACTGAACAGTAGCTAAATGGAATAACACACTGTAAATCATTATTTCCTTCCCAAATAGCAGAGGCAATTATTTTGGATCATCTTATATTATATTTATATAATATTCATTCACAGTAAAGTGAGAACATCGTGATCCATAACGCTACAAACCTTGTGTCTAGCAAAACTCCGGACAACTTTAGGAAAAAAAAGGAAACACCATCCTACAGTGGTAATGTAGAAGTAAATCAGTATCTTCCTTGTAAATAGCCAACAGTGTTACTAGAGAATAGCATATTTTTTAATAACAGCTTTGAACTTGTCAAAGTACTCTTCGACTACTAGATCACCCATAATGATTATATTATTTATTTCTTATATATACCTACCAATAGGTTTTACATGTGATAAAAGCACTTGCTGATACTGAGATGCAACTGTATCATATTTTTCAATAAAAAGTCATTTAAAGATAATCTTGTTTTGCCATTTCTGTCTTTCTCATTCTTTTCCTTATTCTCTCTGCAGGACAAATTTAACTAAGCAGCCTGAAATAGCTCAATACAATTACAGAACTTCACAGCCAGTCACATCCTCCAGAGCCACCCTGATGAAAGAACAGGAGAAGTTTGGGAAAGTACCATTCGATTATGCCAGCTTTGATGCACAAGTCTTTGGCAAACGCACAATGGCACCAGGGGTGCAAGGACGAAAGACACCCCAGTTCCTTGAATGTAAGCTTGAAATTCCATTTTATCTTGAAAGATGAGCAAAAGGCCTTCTTTTGTTTGCTTGCTTGTTCCACTTTCAAACTTACAAGATTCAAAGAATCTCTATAGGAAGCTTCTGCAACTGCTTGTGGCCAGAATGCTAAAATAATCACTAGTGATTAAAAGCTTTACTGTCTTTCTTTTTTTTTTTTTTCTTTTTCTTCTAAAAGCAATTATTGGAGGAAGAGGAGAGTAAAAAGGAATGGTTTACATTTTATCTGTCATTTTCCCCCTTGGCTAAACTGTGATATCTTTATTCATGTGATAGCATGCTGCCATGCGAAGTCCCATTGAATATGTTTACACAAGACATTATGAACAGTAGTACAGAGATATCCAAGTTAGATTTTAAAAGGCATTTTAGATATCTTTTAGCTGCATTAGCACAGGTATTCTTGCTTTCTAGAGAACCATGTGCCTCAGCTGCACTGCTTCCAGGCCTCAGTTTAGTTCATTTTGATCTCAGATACTTCTGCACTATACCATATTTGTAGCACAGACATATACAGTGAAGCAAATTGTTAGCTCTCTTACATCAATGAGATGCCCCTGCTTGCATCACTTACAGATTTGCTGGAGTACTACTCTGTACAAATGAGATATCACAGTGTGAACACTTATTACTTATTGCAGAAAATCTTCAGAATCTGCATGGGAAATTTCAGCAAGATTTTGCCATTATTTTAACCATTACAAAATACTCTTGAATTAAAAGTAACAAACAATTCAGTTGCCATGAGGGCAGTGGAAAAAAGGGTTTTTTTATGCTATATTGGGGTTCAGGGGAAAATAGATTCAAAGCGATGTGACAAAAGACTGTCTAGGTTTTTTTGACAAAAAATATAGTAAATTAAAAAAAAAAAGAAAAACAAATTACATCCCACTTATCCCAACAAGGGAAAACATTCATAGTAAGGTGAACAGAAAAGCAGAAATTTTATATATGTATTTATTTATCTGTGTGTGTGCATGTGTATGTGTGAGAGAGAATGTTTGTGTGTATATATATAATGTATGTATGTATCTATGTATTTGTATATATATAAATACCCATTTAAAATTGTAAATGCAAAGTAGATATTTATCTGGCCTGGAAAATCAGCTTGTTAAATGTAAGCAAATATGTGCACTGCCAGCTACTTGGGTGGAAGATTTTCCAATTTTGTATGTAAAATTGAATATTCCCTATTAGCTGTTACTTTGCACAGATGCATGTCTATTTCACAGGTTCATTTCAAGGAAAAAGTGATTGAAATGTTTTTATACAAATGCAAAGCCATACATATGCAATTTCTGTATAATGTATATCAGAGCTGAAGTTTACAGCATATTGTTCTTGTAAAGATTGCACAGCATACAGCTATTATTTTAATGGAAAGGTGAAAATAAAAGAGCAGGTGAGTGTTCTGACTATGCAGATGTACAAAAGTTGCCAATAAGAAGCTGATGATGTAGAGATTGATTCAGCATCCTATGTAAATAAGTAGCTAGCCGAAAGTCCATCATTAGTCCTCTGTGGATTCTGCATTCATAAATTTGATTTGTTGGCAAAACAAACATCCTTCATAGCCTGCTTTTTTTGGTCTTTTAGAGTGGGTAATGGAAGATGCACCTTTTTGCTCTTTAAATATCATTTGAAGTTAGCTGTAGTAACTGCTAAAAATGTAGACCCTCTTGCTCATGCTCCAGTTTTACAGCAGGGTAAGTAAAATCCTTTTTCATTTGCACTGAAGAAAGGGAGAGCTGAATGATCAGGCTCGTATGCACTGCTCCACTGAGATGCCTTCAGTGTTTAGAAAAACTGAATATGGCATTCAGTTACAGTCAGTGCACACAAACAAGCATTTCTCTCAGAGCATCCTAAGTTTGAGGAAAGATGAGTTCTTCAATGTCTTGTGTAGGTCACAGCATTAAAACGTACTCAGCCAAAACAAAAGGATCCAGGGGATACAGAGCCTTGGGGCTCAGATCTTTATGTGGTGAGCAGATGGCTATACACAGAAATGTTCTTGGTGTAGCTGGGTGTAGGCTGAGAAATTGGATTTTGCTTAGTTTATCTTTGTAGAACACTGAGAGATACAGACGAAAGAAATAATTATCACTTACTAAGAGCTGAGATCATGATGCTGTGTTTTCCCCGCAACAGTTAATGGCATTTCAAACCCCAAAATCCAGAACAAAGAGCCTAGTTCTTTCTACCTGTTTTAGAGTAAATGCTGATGATGAAGGGAAAAACACAGAACCACATACTCCACTTTTGTCTGTGAAAGTGCTTTTCTGTTCACCTGTAAGTTAGTTTTTCATTCTTAACTGATCTATTTGTGCCTAGTAAAGCTACATATTATTCCAGATGATTTCAAATATAAAAAGGTGAGCTAAGACCAATTTTATTCTGAATGTTCATGTTGGGGTTTTCTAATTGATTAAAGGGTAGATCTAAAATACTAAAAACTTTCCTGAAAACAGGACTGAATATTCCTAACAGGTAATGTTCTTATCTGACTACTGCCAGTTTGTTGAAGAGCCTTATCTTGTTCACCTTACTCCTATAAGCAAAGCAATTTGAATAATAGAATTATTCATTTAAGTAAGGCAAGCAGTGCTGTTTTAGCTAAGACTGGATAAGTCATTGGGGTTTTTTTTCACAACAGAGCTTCAAGAGGAAGCAGTTATAAGGATACAATTACAATTGCATTTGCCCACCAGTGTTATCAGGTCAAGACTGATAATGCACTAATACTTGTTCAGTCTTTCCTTGGACAACATTGCTTTTAATGCCTGAGTAAAGAGTGAGTAAAATCTGAGTAAAAGTCTCAGATGCTTTTGTTGTAAGATGTGTATATAGCAAAGGTATTTTTCTGGTAAAAATCAAATTATCATGTTTCTGAACCCACTTTTACAGCAAGCCTTTATAACCTACAGGAAATGGATTGTTTTAAATGTATTCTTTGAATATTTTAATGTATGAAATTATAGTCTGGGAAAGAAAACTATTTAATGGGAAAAATCACATATGTGCAATTGCTAATCAAATCTCTCTTCAACAGCAAAGCATTTTTCAAATCCAGTGAAATTTTCTAATCGACTGCCTAGTGCTAGCGCCCACACACAGAGCCCTTGCCATGCCAACTCTTATAGCTACGGTCAATGTAGTGAAGACACCCACATAGCAGCAGCTGCTGCTATCCTGAACCTTTCCACCCGCTGCAGGGAAGCAGCAGAGATCCTCTCCAACAAACCACAGAGTCTGTCTGCCAAGGTAGGGTAGTCCAAGAACCTGGAGGGTGTGCTAGCTACTGAACTGTGCGAATAAACTGTCTTTCATGTTAGTGACTGCATTAAATACCCAAAAAGGAGGCTTCTGTTTGCATGCTCTTTTGAAGAGAGACAGAGAAAAAAATGGTAATGTAGTGACCGATTCTGGTACAAATAAATAAATAGGAGGAATTATGTTCTAACTCTCTTCATAATTGAACCCTAAATACAAGGGGGGTGTTTTGTGGGAGGAAAAGAAAAGGATATTTGAAATCCAGCAACAATTTTTGGTGGATAATGAGTTAGATCTGTCTAAAGAGGGAATTTTCCTCCCTCTGAAACCTGTCACAAGCAATCGTTTTGGAGGCTGCTAAAAAAAAATCATGTGATTAATCAAGGTGACGTATTTCTAGCAATGGAATGAAACTGTACCTATTGAGTCTGTTGTGTTCTGAGCTCGTGACAGCTTTACAAGGTGTGGGGAGGGAAACGACAACTGACTTTAGTAAAATTCTCTCTTCAGCTGGTGAGAAAGAGGAGAATCAGGCCCACAGCATTTGGAGATAGATAATTTGTTCAAGTCTGGCATAATGGAAAGCTGCCTAATATCATAGATGTTTGTGTGGCTTTCATGTTTTGGTTTCTGCTCTGCGTTTCCTCACAGATCTTTTTGATTTACAAATGGTACTGTGTGAGCTAGGAGCCTTATCTTCTATGCCATTACATAGTAGTATATTGCTGATGAAAATAGACAAAACTTTTTTCTGATGACCATGGTTGCAGGAGCACTGTTTATTATTTGTATTGCAGTCACACATGCTCCACTGCAGTGAAACTCTTGAAAGCTCTGGGTAGATGAGGGGATGCGGTTACAAAATGAGAAGAAATCAGTGGGAAGGGAAAAGATGCATATTTATCAAAACACAAAATATCAGATTTGTTTCTACTGTGGGACTTGATTCATGATGTGTGTCCCAAAAGATGGATGAACTATGTTTTGGCAAGCCAGTGTCATTCTACCATGTTTGTTGTACTACCAGGCTCAGTCTGGCTAGAGGTGGCTTCCATGGCTGCTGGTCTACAAAGCTTTTCAGGCTTCCATGCTAAGAGGCTAGCTATTATTCTTTGTGAGGAACTGCATCTTTTAACAGCAGTGTAGTACTTCATTACCTATTCCAAATCTTGCACCTTTGCAAAGCAGACTCTCCTGCTTTTCTGCCTCTGATTTCCACTTGTGGGGTCTTGGATCTTGAAAAGGATGTTGGGAGATGCCACAGAGCAGACATTTTAGAGTGCATCCATTTGCAGCCCCCATAACTCAAACATTATCCATCCCAAACTTTGTTCATGAAACCTTTCCCAGATGACAGATCCATCCCTCATATCAGCTGCAGAAAGCTCCTTCCACTGGACTTCAATAGAGGCTTCTTCTAGGAGTGAAAGGTAAACTGATGCCAATGGCAGGATAAAATTGCTGCCGCAGCCTTTGGCTGACCTCAGCAATAGACCTTTCTTGCCAGAGAAGAGCAGTAAAGGGACCAGGCATAACCCAAAGATTTTCTCCTCCATACGTGCTTCGCAGTTGCCAAATCATGGGGAAGGTTTGAGTGGATGTAAACATAATAGTAATGATATGGAGAGACACTTGGGGCACATAGCTTGCTCCTTTCACACAGCCAGGAATACAGCCTAAAAGAAAATCACCTGTATATCTTGTTATCTGTCTGCCTCCACTCTTGCCAGACTTTCTGGAGGGCATACTGCTACAAAACATCTGACAGAAGAATCAAAATTACCTTCTGGCTAGGACACAGGCAAGGAAGCCCCAAACAGACTTGGTGGCCAAAACCACAAAAAAAATCCCCCCGCTTTTATTTGGTTTTGGCTATTACTTTTTTCATAGAGGAATAAAGGGGAAATTGTGGAAATAAATCTCTGGAAACTGTGTCTTCAGTGAAGAGGCTTTCTTATCTTAAAATATGAAGCAAAAGTAAGGCTATTTTAAAAAGATATTTGCCATCTATTTATCAATTTTTCTGAATTATTTTATGGATGGTATTTGCCACAGGGGTAAATGTTTCACTGCTAGAATATCTTACATATTTGTTAGATCATCAAAAATATCCCCTGAGGACTTTATCAGTGTGTGTACTCAAATAATGCAGCATAAACAGATGACTACAGAGTTAACGATTTCCTTTTTCTATTCTTGATAGCACACACATTCACCAGGTCTGACAGTACTTGTGTGGGGTGCCATAGTATCAGACCTCTTCCGCCCTGCCCTGTGCCACATTCCTTTGTTCCTTTGACAAAGAAAAACTGCGCAGCATAGACCATACTATAGCAGCTCAAAGCTCCTGACTTGTAAAGGCGTTTGTCTCTTTACGTGAGCATCAGGCAGCCGCCCACCAATCCAAGCCACCAGCTTCGCAGATGGGAGCCAGTGTGATAGAGCAGGGGCCGATGGGACTGCAGAAGATATGGCAGGAAATCTTTTGCAAGTTCATTTGTAGTTGTCAGATCTGTAAAAATATTGTGTTTCCAAGTTTCGAAAGCAGAACTTGAACTTCAAACATTTCAAGCAAGTGTCATTTTCTTGTTTTCTCTCAAGGCACAGTGTACATATGTCGCCTTGCTTAAACAGGTGGGGAAAACACCAAAACATTTTTTAGAACAAGTGTTTTCCCAAAGTCTTTTTTTTTTTCTTTCTGTCTCTCAAATTTTATTTCTTGACCTCCAAAGTGTTGTCCATTTTTTGGAAAAGTTTGATATTTTACCTTGAATGTTCATCACTTTTCAGTTATTATAGACCATGCTTAAATAAAAAAGTGACTATTTTTTACAACACAGTTGTAAAAATACAACAGTTTCATATTTCATGAATTTAATGGATTTTTAAATATATTAAGAAATATTCTTATATTTTCTACACATCAGCTCAAAAGGGAGAGTCTGAGACAGAAAAAAGAGAAGGGTAGAAAGGGTAGAGAAATCACATTACACATTAGCAGTGCTGTTCATAAGCGAAACGTCACAAAGAGAATTCATGTGCAAACATGATCTGCCAGATATAACTATACAAAAATTCTGAATTTGGAAATTAAAGAAATTAAAGAATAAACTTATTTTGAAATGGACTGTCAAATTAAAATGGAACCTAAGGTTTCTCTGTGAATTATATCAACTGCCTACAAAATGTTAACATCATCAGATACCTTGATGATACTATTTTGAAAAATATTTGATATCACTGTTACTTTATCTAAGCCCACAGGTGCAGACACCTGGAACTGTAGTAGACTGTTCCCCTGAATATAGCCGTGGTCAGACAATTCTCATGCAGTCTTTAACACAAACCAGTCTCTCATGGTCTGCATCTGATTTTCAGCTTATGTAGCTTCATTCAACTCCTATTGAAGTCAATAGAAGGACTCCCCTAAAAGCTGGCTTAGCCCACAGTTTCTAGTGCAGTGCTAGGGTGTACATTATAACATCCCGAGATCTTCCCTATTTACAACCCTCACCACAATCACTACTCACAGAGGTAGTTGCAAGCAATACAGTTCATCTGTATCCTCATCACTACCGCTTGCCAAATATTTTGTTGAATGTTTTGGTGTTTTTCCCACCTGTTTAGACAAAATGGCATATGCACACTATGCCTTGAAAGAAAACAAAAAAATGACACTTGCTAAAAATGTTTAAGGTTCATATTATGTTTTTGAACAAAATTATGTCATCTCTCCATTCTTGGATATTGATGATGGTGATAATTACATCAATTATTTCAACAATGTAGTTAGTGCTCAGCACGTTTGTCAGGCATACCTTTACTCCAAATACTGTAAAGCCTAAATACAGGATGAAAAATCAGCCAGGATTATCACTAGGTACTATCCTGTTGTACTGCTGTGCTTATTGCTCCTTGAGTATACTCTTGGCAGTCTTTTTTAAATTTATGAATTGCTCTGGGCCAAAGTTGTGACTTCATTTGTGTCTCAAATATTGCTGGGCAATTACAGGTATTCTTATTTTGACAAAAAATATTATTCTCACAGCAGCAGCAGAACTCAATTGCTTAAATTTAAGTCTGAAGAATTGAGGACCACGTGCATATGTTTTTTAAGGGTTGTTAATAGAAAAGGTTGTACTCTTCTGAGTGGAGTTGCACTGAGACTAGTATTTGTACACATAGCAACATGTTAGTTCCAGAGTTATTCCCAGTAGCAGAACTGAAGAGCCCTTTTGCACTTTTAGAACCAGACTGAATTGGTTGTGGGAAAGCAAAATCATTGGTAATGTTGTTCCTCTGGACTTAATACTAAGTGCTATGGCTGATGCCTACCAAGGAATACATAAACCCCCTTACATGTTATGATACAATCTCCCTAAGGCCACAGGTTTGAAATAAGATTCATGCAGACACAATAATTCACTCTTTCTGATCCAGCTATGAGATAAAGCTTAACGTGTAATCATTACTTGAGACACACTGCAGAGTATTAAATGTTGTGAGCTATCAGATGAACCAAAAGCATATGAAAAAATGCAGGAGTAATCTATCATAAAAACAACAGCCTTTATTGTCTTAGCGGATGCAGTTCAGTTCTAAGGACTGAACTACAGTCTACAGTTCTGGAAAATTTTATGCAATATTTATGTCATAAAATAAAAGGAGGCTGAAAAAGCTTGACTTTTCAGTTCAAAGTACTTGAGGTAGACAGAGGCTTGGATAGAGACCATTCTTTGTGTGCAAAGTTTTATTAGTCTTCGTTTTAGATGGATATTCATAGTAGAGTACTGCTTGTACCTTATCTTTTCACTGAACAGATCCTGAAATAAACAGCCTTCAGTCATTTTTTGCTCATTTTTCATACTGAACTCCTTTTCCCAGCTGCTTGTAAAAGCTATGGGAGTGATTACACTGTCACTGATGTGGGAGTAGATAAGGAGTAACCTGAATTCAATTACTGTACTGTGTTTCTCCTCTCACCCTCATTGATTTTGCTTCATTGCTTCAGTGGCTTTTCTCCTGGTTTACACCAGTGTAAATGTAAATGATATCAAAGTCAGGCCCCAAAGATTTACACAGCTGTAAACAAATATAAGTTAGGAAATAATAACATAAATTTACACCTTTATTTTACTTACATTTCTAAGGAAGAATCAGAACAATTTACATTGGTTTTGGTAGTTATATTTTACATATGTCATGATAAATGGATAAATATAGGCCTGTTCTCACATGCACCAGAGTCGAGAGCAGTAAGATCTGGCCTTTACTGAGGAGAACACAGCCCTTACCAGTCTGCACTAAGCATAGTAAGTGCCATTTTCTTTCCCCATGCCATAGCATTGTTCTAGCATTTTTTGCCATTTTTGTCTTTTTAGTTCCATTTTAAAATTAATGTAAAAATAAACGTGGCAAAACAAGCAAAATAGACATATTGAGAGGAGGGTGGGATGAGAGTAGGAATGAAAACTGGAACAGTATCTCTGACCATCCTCTTTGTTTGCTCTGCCATTTGGAGTTTGCTATGAATGCAGCAAAGTGATAGCTATTTTATACTGTTCTGAATAAAAAGCCATGCTGTAAACGTGTGATCCATCCTGTGATGGGCAAAAGGAGGATATTTTTCCATGACTATATTTAATTGTTGCGTGCATCTGTGAGCTCACTTAAACCCCATCTGTAAGCTGCTTCACAAACACACAACCCAGCCTTTCCTTGTCACACGTTGGACAACCCAACTTCTATGTGAATTTCAGGGAAGTGCTGAAGAATCTCTAAATACCTGCATTAGTAAATGTTCTGCTCATCACTCAAAGATCCTTGTTGCTGCTAATTGTGTCTGTTTCTCAGAGACAATATATGTTTCCTGATATTTTTCTATGTACAGTTTCATTTGGGAGGGGACCATGATCGCTTTGGTCTTTGTTGTTGTTGTTGTTGTTGCTGTTGCCTTCTGAGTAGTTGATATTTTGTCAGTGACAGAGAATCTGCACTATTTATGGTTTTTGCACTATAAAACTACTGCAGCCCAGTCACATGGCTTCCTTTTCTAAGCCATCTGTCATAGAGGTCTGGAATTTTATGTGAATGTTGGTTGTGCAGACTTAACCCAAGTTTTTTTATTATGAAAAATGTCAGCAACTACAATATTTAGCATTTTACTTTACATTGGTCATTAAACTTGATTACTGTAGCTCTGTTTCATTGCTATAGTTACATATCAACTATGAAGCCAAAAAACACTGGGGCGATCATGGCAGAGCTATATTGTCAGATCCTGGAGTGTGCAGTTGGCACTGATATAGTTAATATCTTGGGTTTTTGTAACTAAGGTTTATTAATGCTGGTATAAAAATGTATTTGATATTATACAGATGGCATAAGATGTTGTGGTTACTAAGTTATTATCCAGGATAAGCTGCACTGTCAAATTCAGGGCTTAAAACCATCACAGGAGATTAAACTATTTACTGAAAAGTGGCAGAAAGATATAACCAAAGTGTCTTAGTACGAACATATTAGAAATGTATTTACTTCCCATAAATATAAAAAAGCATCTCTCTCTTTAAGCTGTGTGATTGGAAATGTGAACTTTGTCATGCAGGAGAATCCAAAACAAGAGGTGTCTGAGTTTCTGAATTAGGAACAAACAGATGGCTTGGTAGTGTTTCAGTCTAGGTGGGCATCTGTCTTGGGCCCATGGCTACGAAATGGAGTTAGAATCCCTGAGTGAGGGAAGATCACTGGTCCTCAATTTTCATTTTCTACCAGCATTCACCTTCTGATTAAAAAGATTTCATCTGTTGCATTTCACTGCACTTCACCTTTAAATGTGTCGCCACTGACTGTGGTAGAAGAGAAGGCTGCATGAAGGAATCTTGTGCCTTCAGTCCAGCCAAGGTGGCCCTGTCACATTGTCAGCACAGAGGAAGAATTCCCTGTTTCACTATAATTATTTTTAAGATCTTCGAATAAGGACAGGTTTCACTGCCCTAACTTTAACCACCTAAACATTAGGCTAATCATTTAATCTCCCACAGTAGTTGCTGGGAAGAAAGAGAAAGGGACTCTTTCTGTGAGTTTCTCCTTCCTTTCTAAGATGTCTAAGAAGGATGGAAAAACACCCTCTGGTCATATCTGCCTCCTTCCCATTTACTGCAGGGGGTCTAAGTGATTTCCTTATGCGACAGGTTTACTTTTATATTACAGGAAGGCTGAACCTAGGCTTATATGAACGTCTCTTACAATTACACAGCACCTAACACATCTAGCCCCAAATTCCCAACTGATCTCTGAACTTTGTGGTGATGCAAATAAAAAAGAGTGATGAAGACAATAATAGGAATATACAGAGTAGCATTAATTATAGCATTCTACGTGTATATTACTTGATAAATCAGCTTTCCTAGGATCTTGTCATTTATCTCCATAGTCTCTGACTGTTTTCCAGCTTAAGCAGGGTGACACATACAACTAGACTACCAAGTACTCTTCCAGAAGCCACCTCATTACTTTCAGCTATGTATCTCTTCCCCTACTTTAATATCTGTTTTCCATAGCAAGGACCAATCTTATACTCATCACTGTCTACACAGTATGTCAATATAGGGTGTTGCTCCTTACTTAAGACTTACACATTAATTCCAGACAGTGTTCCTAAATTTGAAATATCGAGAACAAACAATTATTAGAAAAAAAACCCCACAACTAAATTATGGCCACCCTGAACAATTAGTTGTAGACTGGAACTACACAGGACCTTCAATGGCCACAGAGCAGGTCACCGTGGTAAATCAGCTTCATGTCACCACTGGCTCCATTCCCAGTTTAGCGTCCATGGGGAGAGGATAAGGGAACAGAATCTCACTAGTAAGTGATAGGGAGAGGATCTGCAGCTTCTTAAAGGATGCTGTGAACATGCCTACTTGGGCCTGTGTTTGGAAGCAGAGGGAAAGAGACTGATCCTTCAATGCAGAAAAAGCTCAGGGTAAATCCTCCCAAGATCCTATAATGCATGAGGTGAAATCTTTGTTGCTTCCGTAGTAAGTTCCACTTTCAGCAGCTTTTTGTCATTCTAAGAAGTGGAGTTTATATTCTTTTTCTGTGGTCAGACTGTGGGAGACAGAACAGTGAGCTTTCATTCCCTTTTTCTCCTTGAACAGCTGAGCAGTACTTGCCCATTCCTGTGAGCAGGAGCTGTTCTGAGAGGTTCTCCCAGCTTGGAAAGGGAAGTTGGGTCTCTCGCCCCACTACAAACCCCTGCAATCAGAGGTTGCTGTTTGCTGGTGCAGGTGCGTCCTGGAGGGCCAGAGTAGCAGAGGCTTTGTTAACTCATGCTGGGGGAGTCAGGAATTTCAAGCAGAACTTGAAGATCTTCCTGTGGCTCCCAGTCCAGTGGTCTCGGTGCAGACCTGTGCCTCAGTGGCTTAATCTGGCCCCTGTTTTGTAATAAATCTCTTCAAAAGTGATTTTCAAGTCAAACTCTGATTAAGGCAATATGTTATTTTCAGTATGTATGAAACCCTAATGAAAAATTCTCCTACTATATCTTTTATCATATTTCTCCCTACTCCCTCTTTCCTTCATGATGCAGATGTTGTAATATTTCTGGGGTGAGGGGGAAGGGAGGACAATAATGCTGGTGATGACCTAAACAATGCATTAATGCTTTTAACTGTGAATTGGGGTCATAGTTCTCTCTAAGAATAAAAAGATCAAGAAGATTTAAAGCTAAACTTTTTTTTAAATAAAACTAGATTTAGGGTGTATAGGTTATGATTTAGAGGCATCTTATTTAAATTCTACTTACTATATTTAAGCTGAGAGGCAGGGAAACCATTACCGAGGGTGCTCCTAAGTCTGCCTGAGTTGGACATTAACTGATATAAATCAAAAAGCTGGGTTTAGATTCAGATAAATTTAAATAAAAGCTTGCATTTACATTTATCCTTTAAAAGCACCACATGGTTTTGTTGCAGCCTCACCATGTCCATGTCTAAACATGTCTCTGTTTCCTGTTGCATGTCTCAGGGAGCTGAGATAGAAGTGGATGAAAATGGCACTCTGGATTTGAGCATGAAAAAAAACCGAAGCCAAGACAAAGCTATGCCTCTCACTTCTTCCAGCACAGCACTTCCTACTCCTTCCTCTTGTCCTTTCAAAACAAGCAGCATCCTGGTAAATGCTGCTTTCTACCAGGCTCTTTGTGAACAGGAAGGCTGGGATACACCAATCAACTACAGCAAGACCCATGGCAGGAAAGAAGAAGAAAAGGAGGTACCTTTTCAGCTTCTCAGTTTGTGATTTTTACCCTTGGATAAATGGCCAGATGATGGTCTTTGGGCTGACCAATCTAGTGCAGTTTTAAGGGAACTGACTTCCACAGGGTAGAGATTTGTGAACATTGGGCTGGCTTTAATGGCCTTTCAGATGTGGCACACAAAATCACTGCTCATTGAAAAATCCTGCTTTCAGAGCCTACTTTCAGAGGTGGAAAAAAACAACTGTTAATATCAGTAGGGGTTGTGAGTGCCTACAAGTATCTAAAATAAGGAAATCAAAGGAATCCAGAATTAGAGACCATATTTTAAATTTTATTCCTAATGGTTCATTCCTATAGCACATGCACCCAAATGATGTAAGGATCACTGAAAGAAAAAATATTAAGGTAATTTTTTCATGAATAAAGTAATTCTTCTACACCAAATGTTTATATTTCTAAATAACTCATTATCTAAGTATTTAAATACAAGCTTAGAACTTTGCCTACAATATTCTTTCAGTGGACAACTTTATATTTTACATTTAACTTATTTCAAGAAATCTCTGCCAATGAGATGAGTCCTAGATCTCACGAGTCTCATGGTCCAGAAGTCAGTCCGAGACTATAAATTCATAAATAAATAGTTAGTAATTCTTGAAGCTTTCAGTTACTACAAGTAGCATAAGGGGTGATGTATATAATTTCCACTAATTTAATGCTGTTTATCCCATGAGGAAACAGCATGGAAAAAGTATATGAATATATACTGGCGTCTTGCCTTTTTAACCTATCTTAGGAAACGTAAGAGACTGAACTTGAAAATGCAGTTGCAGGCACAAAGACAAGAAACTAAATTCTAGTAAATATTTTCATTTGGTGACTCTCTTGCCGGGCTAATCTAGATTGCTACTTCAAACCTGAAAATTTTCCTGATTTTGCTTTTGTTTCTGTTTTGCCCTTTTATATCCATTTATCCCATGTTGACAACATGGCAGCATAGTCTCTTATTCTCTTACTTTTCTTTCTTTTTATTTTACAAGCAAGTTTTTTATGTGTTTCTCTTGAGCGTGGCTGTCGGAACGCAGATTACTTGCATTTTTGTTAAATCAGGAAGGGATAGTCCATCAGCACCTTTTAAGGCTAATTAAATGAAATCTTGGTAATTAACACAGATGATCCTCAGTGATAGCTTTCTGAAGCAGACTCAGAGATGTCCCAGTTTGGAGTTTTTATTCAGCTTCATAAATCTTTCCTCCCCACTTTTTTTTTGTGTACCAAATAATAGCACTTGAACATTTTAATTATTGCAATTTTTTTTTCTTCAGATATCAAAACTGGCACTTTACAGTGATAGACAGGGATAAATCTAGAGTTGAGGTAGGGGATTCAGGCCTCCAAATCCAAAAATACCTGGAGAGAAAAGATATTTCAGTTAAGTGAATAAAAATGTCTGTCAGCTCTGGATCAAGAGCTGTCATATTGAGACCTCTGAGACAGTTTGTATCATGGTGGATCATTTCTTGGAGGCTGGGGTGTCCTGAAGAGCCATTTGCTGTCACCTCTGTGGAGCTCTCTACCTCAGCAATGAGATTCTGGGAGGATCATGCCTATCACAAGATTTTGGAGTGTGGTTTATAGGCTGTGGAGTCAGACTCTTCCCCGTGATGGGGCCCCTCCATGCTGCATAATAAGCGAATATATCCAGCTTTGAGAAAAGCGCCTTGCTGCATGGGATCAGTTGGTGTCACAGACTTGGCAGGGGGCTTGTAGTGCTGGTCCTCCTCCCTGCTGCCAGCGCGCTCAGCGAAAGAGCTATGGCAGGAGCACCTCTGCATCACCCTGCTCTCCACTCCACCTCTGCAGAGCTGAGAGGGGTGGCTGGCCGCTTCCCTCGGCACTGGCACAGGGAACTGGAGGCATCGGTGAACTACCCAGAAGGACATAAAGATCCGTGTTCAGGCAACCTTGCCCCTTGCTTTCAGTGCTTTGATAGCATGCAGTTTGTCCTTAATCAAGGATCTGGCCCCACACCTCTGCTCTGAGCTTTTCTGATCCCAGAGAGCATCAATATGTCCAGTGGTCTCCGGGCCAGAGGCTCTGTTTTGCAAATCAAAGACTGGCAGTTACCCTCATGCAAAGAAAATGAGTGATTATATCTATTTTTAATTCATTGTTATCTGGTTCATATGCACAACAGTTGCTTAATTTTGGTGGTAATTTCCAGAAAATATTGTCTCTCTCTCTCTCAGCGAAATAGCCTGTCCAGATGCCCCCTTAAAAAAAAAAATCTGAATTTGGAAAAAGCTCAAAATCTCTCCAAAAGGAAAGCACCGAGAAATAACTAGAGCTGTCAGTTAGTTCAACTGTCAGTTCTCCAAAGATTTCAGGGCTTAAAAATGTTAAAAGTGCCAGATGCTATTATCTGTTATTCATGTTACCATTATGTTCTGGTCTTTGCTGAAATCAATATAAACTTCCATCTGTACATTAAATGGAGGTTCATTGCTTGCTTGCTTTCTGTAGCGTGCATGCGTGAGAACACACATGCTCTTTTTAGATAATAGTAGTGTTTGGACTGATTGGACTGGTTCTGATTTTCCTTTTAGTCTGGAATTCTTCAGAATTTCAATATCATTTAATTCTAAATCTGTTCAAATGGGAAAGGAAAAAACATACATGGGTTTGACTTTGATTAGCTGTGATGACCATCATTTAAAAAGTGGTAAGGGCTAAAGGTGTTTCCCAAGGGACTCTCTCTCCCTCTAAGGCTAAATCTCTAGAGAATCGCACAGCCCAAGGCACGATGCTCCATGTTCAGTCCTAAGTGTGGAGGACCAAGAAATACCTCTTTATTTCTGACCTGCTTGTGCCAGCCTTTTGGGCCACATGTACTGATGCAAGGCCCTAGAAAGGCAAGGAGTTTAGGCATTTCTTCTACCTGCATTCCCTTTGCACTTTTTTGTGCAGCTTCTACACATCTGAAGATTTCATGCTGCTTGAATAATAACAGTGTTTCACAAGCTACTAAGGCAATGCTGGTGTAATTACCTGCTTAAATGTCTATGTGCCTCCCCCATTCCTTAGAAATATACTAAGGAATATTAACTAGAAAACAAATTGTTTATCACCACTGCAGTCCCTATTAGTATGTTTCTGATACTATTTTCTTTCCTTTAAAAGATTTTTTTCTTTAGCAAAAAAGCAGTTGCTATGAAATTGTATGTGTGTATGCTTATATGTGTGTGTACAATTTGGTTTAAAAGTCCTAAAAATTACAAATTTTAACTTTAAAAGTCAATTCAGGAAATTCACAATTAAAATGAGAAAAAATGAGTTCTTTGAAAGTTAGACAATGAAAATAGTGCAGTTCAAAAACCCTCTAGTATCAGTTTCGCTGGTGGCTGTAAATAAACATATGTCAACCTTAGTCTTGCCATCTTAGTTTTGTTAACTAATTCAGTGGAGCATCATTAAATGAATCTGTGTATTTAAACTATAATAGTGTAGTATTTTGTCAAGCCTTTATATGTATAATTCACTGTCAGTCCTCTCTATGCAGTAGGATATCAGACAGTGACATGATGAATCACTCACACACGCAAGTTCCTGCTCCATCACCAGCAAAAGATCAAGAGATGTCTTCCATTTGAGATAAAGAACACAAGCTATAGCTGAGGGCATTAATAAATCCTCCAGCTTGAACTGTAGCTACATTTATTTGCTACAGGTATATCCCAAGGTCCACCGTGCGGCTCAGGAACCTGGTGGTGTGCCAGGGTGGATTTTCCACCACCTTGTACACCAGGCTCCTCTCAGCTAGACCCTGAACATGGGGTGGAGGAGACTGATGCTTGCCTGGTCTTGATATATAATTAGGATGCAACCAAGGCATGCACTAAGTCTTAGAAATGCAGAACTGATCCTCAGTTCAGTTATAGACATAGCCTATCTGAGTTACTTGATAGAAAGAAAATGTGTGCACAGACAAACTGGCCTTCTTCAACCTCCATTACTTTAAATGGAAACCACATTACCTGCAGTTTGAAGTTATTTTGGCATCTGACCCATTGCAACTGGCAACAGAGGGGCACCATTTTTTTATTTCTTTTGGGAGCTTTTGATTTTACAGAAAGTTACACTGGTGATGATCCCTATAAGAACTTGCATTTACAGGTATATAAGAAAGGCAGGTCAAAAAACGTGGAAGGACAAAGTCAGTGACTAGAAGCCTCATTCTGTTGATTGCAGAGGCAAAATCATTCCAATATATCACTAGAAACCAGAATTTAACTTGATGTTGAAAAACAGTCTTTCAGGTTTCTTGAACCTTGAAAAAAATTTCTCACTTTTAGTCTTCAGGGTTTTGATTTCCGTGTTTGGAGGACTTTCAACAATTTAGGTTTTTTATATTAACATTTTAACAATATTTATCATTGTTTTTAATTTTCTCTGTTACTTTTTATCTGAAGTTTTCCCTTAGAAATTAAATTCTAAGAGCCTGAAATATATCAGTTTATTTTTATGATATTTTAAAGTGTTACTTGCTAATTACCATGAAAGAGTGTTTAGAAAAGCTGAAGACACATATTTTACTTACTATATTTGTAGCATATGAGATTATTCCCAAACAAAGTAACCCCACAAATGTGGTTGCAAAAATCGGTAGTAATTGATATATCAATAATATGGCATGGTTTCTATATGTATGTATAGTGTGAGTTACAGTAGGCAGTAGGTAGCCAGTACCAGAAAGCAGAAGGAAGTCATATTGAGGAGCCAGCCTCCAAACAGGCAAAGATGAGCTGCCAGGATTGAGGACCATATGGAAGCTTTATCAGAAGAAACACCCCCGCAGAGCTTACAAGTGCCATTAGGCAGAATCTCCATTTTCAGTCCAGATTCTCCTCAGCCCTCCGCTCCGTGCTTAGCAGCTCTGCAGACATCCCTGTCCCTCTGTCCTGGCACGTTCATCAGCTGTACAAGCCCAGAGCATCTATGGCACCAGCCCTGAGAGTTCAGCAGGAGCTGGGAGCTTCCCCCCTCAACCGCAGGTAGCAGTTTCTGCTCCCACAGACTGTAATCTCTGGGGGCCATCTACCTGAGTGTCTGAGCAGAGTTACAAAACCAACATGAAATCCCAGCAGGGATTTATACAGATTTGATAATTAATGCCATGGGCTTCGGAGATTTCTTAAATGTTAAAATATCCCCAGAGCATCCCTCTGGAAATGAAACACTTATCCTTCATACAAATAGTAATAATTGAAGGTATTAATCATCAAAACAGTATTAACCAAGCTATTTTGAAGTGATCAAATATGATTTTGCAGTAAATGAAAATGTGATATCCTTACACGGTTCCAGATTTCCAAAATGCCTTCCCAAGAGGGTGAATACTCATGGCTCCATAGCATCCATCAAACAGCACTGTAGCAGTGATGATTTTAATCTACAAATAGTAGAAATCAAGAACTATCTTTAGCAGCCTACTACTAAAGAAAATTTCAAAGCACTTTTGTACTTATGATTTGTATTTTTACAAGAATCTGCTCTATAGATAAGATAATAAGTCATCCCATTCTACAGACCTGGAAAGTTTTGCATTTTTACATAGCTTTATGTACAGTAGTTTTGTGATTTATAATTATATGGTACAAAGTTACTTACTTCAATTGTGTATAAAACTCAGTGATGTGCTTGCACAGAAAAAGCAAGAATATACTTCCCTACAATATGGAGTCCTTGTGTGGCTCTATATATTTTATTCTCTGTGTGTATTTTTCTTTGGTCTTCATCACCATTTTACAAATTAAACAAGATTTTCTTTATATACAGCTTAACACAGCATCTGCCCTCAGGAATAATTACATGAATATACAGTGGTAACATTAAAAATAAAATAAAATAAATAAATGTCTGAAAATACTATGTATTAAACTTTCTTCATCATTTTCCCCATCACTTCTTATGATGCTTTTTTCTAATGTTTTCAAAGTGGTTATCTTCTTGCCACAATAACAATTATTTGCTGAATATAAGAAGGTTCTTAAAGAGAGAAACCTTTTGTCATGTTCCCATCTAATATTTCAGAAAGATCCAGTGAACTCTACAGAAAACATAGAGGAAAAAAAATATCCGGGAGATGTCTCCATACCAAGTCCTAAACCCAAGCTCCATTCAAGAGATCTCAAAAAGGAACTTATCACGTGAGTCACAGAAAGTGTCATGTTTTTCTCTCCCCCTCCTAAAGCCTGACTACACAGTTGTTCTGTGGTTGGAGCACGTCTGTAGGAGCTGAGCCTGGAGACTCATGGGACTGTTCACTGTGGATAATTTCCCACTGGGACTATGCAACTGAGTATAAATGAGGTTTGGAGCTGAGACAGGCCAGGATAGGTTTGAGGGTCTGGACATATTCATGACTTATGCTCTACTTTATTCCCTATATAGATAGGTATCAAAGTTCCTGCTACAAAACACATACTGTTTTGTAGTGTGCTGCAGCTGTGCTGATGTTTAGGTAGTTAGGTAAACAAACTCATTTTGGGCAGTTTTTGGTATAAGTCGACTGCGGAGAGTTTGTGTCTGAGAAGTCTTGGGGACTTCTCAGATATAAAAGATGCAAATTTCATAAAAAGATAAAACACAAGCTGGTTGGGACCTGCCCCAGGGTCTTTTGACCTGTAGGATATCTATGTTTAAGTCCTTGATCTTCTTCCTTCAAAGCAGAGTTTGTCATTCTGTGTAGCTGAAAATCCAGTGGATGCACACACACGCAATTCAGGAGAATAGGCTGGTACTCTCTTCTCCCAAGTACAGTCTCTCTTGCTCTGTCTTAAACGCCAAGACTTTCCTGTCAAAAACTGCACATTAACCAGTCTGATTCCATTACATCTTTCTGCATGCAACAGCCTGTTTTGGTTTAGAATCGTTTCAGTGAAATTGTTCAAACCAGTTGAAATCACTAGTCACTTTTTAAAATCTCAGCGAGGCTCTTCAAAAAAGCCTTTTGGATTCACATCTACAGCATTTTGATATCAATAGAGTGGTCTCACTGTAATAGTCACCGGGGACTTAGCACTTTTCTTTTTGTCCCCAAAACAAAGTAGGTCTCTCTTGCACTCTTAGGCAAGTGCACTCTGTATTGCTTAGTGGTGATAGTCTATAGCATGTCAGTGCAGGCTCACCCGTAAATAAATGAGTCTCATCCTGTCACCCTGTGTCCTGCTCTCCAGACTCAGTGGCACTGAATCAGTTGGATACGCCTCTTTCTCTAGAAATTACATTTCCCTGGGGCAAGCTTCTCTGAAGAGTGATTCTTTCACCTCATGCCGTGCAGCCTGCATGTTGTCTGCTTATCATATTGTATCTGCAGTTGTAGTTCATGACCTAAATTGCCACAGGTCATGTTTGATTTGCCTCTTTTAAAACAAATGCATACAAAAATTGCTGTGAGTTTATCTGCTGAAAACTTTAATGGCTTTTCTTTTGTAATATTTATTCCTTTGTGATATTGACCAGTTCTGAGGTGGCCATAAAATACTTTTCTACTTCTCTAAATAATAATTCCCCAGAGTATTTACAAGAGCAATGCTTGGCTTACAGTATTTTTAGTATGTGTATTGCACAGTGAGTAGAAACAGATATCTAAAATGTGGCTGTCCAGAAACTTAAACGAGAAATAGTTTTAACATACAAGAAGAATCTATAGGCAATATAGGGAATAGACTGCATTTACTATAAACCCACTGAGCTCAGAACTCATACTGACCAATTGAGTACAGGTGGCTCCATCATGAGGAAGTTTTTAAAATGACATAAGCACTTAACAAAGAAAAATTTCTGAGATAGTAACTCAGCTGCGGTGAACTGTTGTATGAATACCATCTCCTAGCATGTGCTTTCTGTTTTTCCATGTTAATTCTTTTGCCTATAATTGTATTTTGGCACTGATAACTGCATTGCTCAGGTTGAAGTCGGCTGTGCAAACGAGGCTGATGCCTTCCTGAGTCTTTGTTACAGATTTGAAAAAAGCTCCTAGCACTCTTGCCAACTCAGAGAAAATATCCAGATGAGGATCTCAGGTACCCTTCTTCAAGCCTATGAAGCACTGTCTAGAAGTTTCAGTGTAGCTTCTGCTAAGCTACCGAAATCCCTTGGCCTTCTTAACCCTAGGCCCAGTGAGAGAACACACATCCCTTTATAAGGTGACTCCACAGGGTTAGTGTTGGAGTATTTTAAAATAGTACAGAAAGATCTGTTTAATTCACCTGTCTCCCATCCACAGCTTCCCTGAAAAAGTCCCAGAACTTTTGACTTCCCTGCCCTCTTGCAGAGGAACGTGTCCTCATTTGATAGCTGAGCTCAAAGCTGTGACCAAAGAAGGGCTGAGGAACAACAGGAGCTTTAACATCTTCTCCAGTTCCCCAGAAAGAATAAAGAAGGCCTTGAACTAACAGCCTAACAGGCCTAACAGCTATTCCAGAAGCCTGAAAGAGCAAATAAATAAATAAATAAATAGATAAATACAGTCATGTGCCATTCCTGTTGTAAAGATAGACAATTGTGCCCTTTGGGTTCCTCTTTCTTCTGGGGACTGAGCAGGCAAATCTGGTTGACTGCTAGCCTTGAGGGAGCCAGGATAGAGCGTTCCTAGAGCAACAGCAAAAATAATTCTTTAGGGCCCGATTCCTAGATTCAATAAAAATCATTTCCACCATTCTGATGGTATCAAAGGGTCTTTGAAAATGAATATAGACAACGAATACAGAGAGCTCACAGACAGAAACAGACTCCATAAGCTGTATAGAAGGTAAACTCTCTCTTACACCTAGATTGCATAACATTTTTATTTATTTAAAGAACCCCCTATTTAGATGTGCAGGAAATTTGGTTGTTCAGTCTTCAGCATTGTGGAATATACTTCTATCGGCATAAAGGAGCAAGTCTTTTGTGCTAGATTTACACCACCTTTGTATCGTTTCTCAATTCAGCTGAGAAATATCCAGAGAAAATTTTGTGCTCATTCTGAACCTTGTCTGTCTGCACTTATGTGTGCTTTCTGTTCTGCAAGCAACCATAACACCTAATTTCTCACTTGAAGTCAGCAAATAAAGATTGGATGTATTTCTAAAAAAGGTGCTTTATTTTGCTCAGAAGCTGAGGGATGACGTCAGATATTACTATACTCTGACTTGTATTATACAGGAGGTCAGATTAGAAATTTCAACCTTAACATTTATGAATTGCTATCAAAATTTGGTACCATTAGTGAAACTGTCTTTTCAAGAACCTAAGCCGTAACTGGAAATCTATGCAAAACATGGTGGTTTCACATTACATATAAATAAAAAAAGTTTTGGTTTCTTTGCATGGAAATATGAATACTTTTTCAGTCCTGTAAATATCTATGTCTCAAGTAGTAACTGAAAACTAGAAATGTCATGTAAGTTTTGCTAGTTTTTAGTAATGTCATGATAGTGTTGAGATGGTTAATGATGAATGTGATTGCCCTAAGAATTATTATGTAGTTCACTGCAGACTAGAGTGAGCTTTGTCATGTATTATATATATTCTCACTTCTCACTGTATCTTCTTTGCACAGCTGTCCAACTCCAGGATGTGATGGTAGCGGTCATGTAACAGGAAACTATGCCTCACATCGCAGGTAAGAAACAACAGGAAACCCAAAGCAGGAAGTAGAGCTAATTTTAGCTATTGTCATCTTCGAACAGTTTTATACCAACTATGGATAAGCATGCAAAAATAATTTGTAGAAAATACTCCATACAGAAATGTGCCCCCTTTCTGTTTCTGTTATATTTTGTGAATGTCTTGACTCAATAGATTGATGGAGTTAAGCAACATATGCTTATTACTCGAGCTGCATGTCTTAGGTGAGACCTGCAGATAAGTCATTCTGTAACGTTTTCATTTCCCTAAGCATACAAGCATTTTCCATACAGATGCTAGTGCATGGGATTTTAAATGAGGTTTCTGCAAGCTTCTCTACAAGTGGCTTTGAAATTCATAGATCTACAAACATACACTGTAGGTGCCAACTATTTTGCTCAGAATAGCCTATTGTCAACCTGGGGGATTGAAACAATAATTTCCTGCCTTTCCTTTTGGGAGCAGGATGGAAGCAGATTTTGTCTTTTTCCAACCACATGGACCAGACGTTCTACCTGCCCTTTACACTGGCAACATAAAGAAAGGGCTATCTGTACCACTGCCTCCCTGCAAAGCTTTACAGGGTCTTAGAAACCTCTGGCTCTGACCAAATCACTTTCCAGTAACTTAAGAGCTACAGACTGATATTGGCTGCTACTCCTTTGCCAACAGCAAATATTTTTTTCCCCATTGTAAATCATAGATTGTCCAGAGGTTGTCGTTTTAAGAAAAAAAAAAAAAAAGTCCTGTTTTAATGATACATTTCACATCTGTTTTCTTAGTGTCTCTGGGTGCCCATTAGCTGACAAGACATTAAAATCTCTTATGGCTGCCAACTCTCAGGAGCTTAAGTAAGTATCGATAATAGCAAAAATGTGATTGCTATTTGTTTCTGATCAGCATGTTCCCTACATTAATTGAATTGTTTATCTGATTTCCTTTGAGCTAGGTCAAGCCTTTGTTCAATGAACTGAATTGAAAGCTTTCCAGTGAGACAGAGTTCACTTTTCTCCATTTGTCTTTCTTCTTTTTTGTATCTCTTCATTTTCATGTACTAACCAGGACCTGAAGGAAGAATATGTAAACACTGAGAAGGAGACTGTTCACACAGTATTTTTGACTCAGACAGAAGCAGGAAGTATCTTACATGTAAGACTGGCAAATAACTCCGTCTGGTCAGAGAAGTTAGAATAAATCTAAAAAACAAACAGAACTGCAAATCATTTTTCATCATTCACTACCATATATTATGAGTTTAAAGTCACTGAAGCAGACATCAAGTCACATGATTTGGTGCTGGCATAATTCTCACCATGAAATGTCACTTACAAAAGGACTGTGCAGGCTCTACTATACGGACAGATGTATAGGGACACATGAATATTTCAAAAATCTGTAGTCAAGAGAGGCACTGGCAACCAGTCATCTGGTTATTGAATTGCCTCTGTCAATAAGGATGTGGGGAAGAGGAAAGGATAATTAGAGTTCTTTCATAGCTTTCCCTCTGCAACTTGTAAATTGGATCCCATAATAAATGCCTTGGAAATTTCATGAATGTATGTAAAAAGAGGAGACTCCTGTGACTGCACTTTCTGCCCTCCTGGAGGTTCCTTCCTAGTCCAGACTGAAGAAAATAAAGTCTTCTCATGGCACTTTTACAGTATCATAATGGTATTAATAGTAGTAGTAACTACATTCAGGCCTGACTCAGTGTTTAGTCACAAATGAGTTTCCCCAGATCAAACGTTAGGGCATCCCATCCTGTATTCTGGCAATTTGTGTTATAAAAAAGATGCTGAACTGATGGTAGCTACAGAGGTGAAGCTGCTGGAGATGCAGCAAAATGGCAAAGAAAGGCCATTTATATGGGCAACTGATCAAAGCAATTCCCAAAGCCAGTAGGTAAATTAACACACTGGCATAATGCTTCAGCTTTTGGATCACTGAGTCTCAAAGATACAAAATTTGGTTTTAGTTTGTTTTGAAAAGAGCAGCTCAAGAAGCAGGGTACTGACTTGTGAAAATGCTGACAAATTCTAAATCATTTGCTGAGTCATATGTATTTGTCCCTGCTTTTGTTGGCTTTCTGCCATAAATAGATGCTCACACAAATATTTTGAATAGTTGCTCTTCATGCAGCCCCTTCCCCCCATATTCATGTGCGAATAAGGAAATTTGCATACCAATATGGTTATTTTTCCACTAAAGCTTCTAGAGTTTTGGTCATGCCATAAGGAAAGAGGAGCAACAGCATATGACTTAAATGACAAACTGCACACTGTACGCCATGTATAATAAGTGAGTTGTGAAAGACAAAGTCAAAGTTCATGAACATTTCACAGACAGAAATATGTTGCATAATGTACTTAGCATTTAATTTCAATTAACTAGAAAAAGAGCAAAAATCAAAATCTGTTCACAGACAATTTGCAAAAGGAAAAAGGACTAAATAATTTTTTCCACAAATGCACCACCTTATCTTAGTTTCCTTCAAACATTATTCAGGTGAAATTTTAAATAAAACTCTGCTTTTGAGAAGGATTGGCTAAATGAAATCTTATGCCACAAACTGCAATCATACCTGCAGGGGTACAGTATAGTGATGTCGGTAGTTAATTTTATTTCACAGAGGTGTGAGGAAGGGGCATAAATGCTCATAGAATCAGGCCATCAAAGTACCCTTATGTAGTTAGGCATGAATATGAAAAAGCTGTATATTTTTTTCCAAATGTTATTCGCATTTAAATTGCCAGAATTGAGATGGGATTTTGGCTTTAATTGTGAATCTCTAAGCCAGCAAAGTCGCAAGACTTCCATGTGATCTACAGTTTGGAAATAAGGAAAATCTGTTCAAAAAGTGAGCCTTTGAGTCAGAATTGGGAAATTTTAAATCTGAAGATTCTTACTGCACAGAGCAGTCAAAGGTGACCAGATTAAGAAATACTAAAGTTGTTAATGATTTATAGGTTTTAAAGCTATAAGGGAGAATTATGATTGATTATCCTATTTCACTTCCTCTGATTTCACCAAAGAGTTGCTTATCAAGCCTTGAACAGGTTTAAAAGTGTACTTTAGAAAGATATCTACTTTCAGTTCAGAAACTTTAAATAATAGGTAATCAATTCTATCCTTAATTAAAATGTTATAGTGGTTACATGTTGATTTATTGGGAGTGATTCTAGCAGTTCTCCTAGACAGGTTTCATATAACAAGTTGGTACTTATCCCTATTCCATAAGCAGCATGGCGTATTTCAGTCAGTAATTTTCTCAGCTGATCTCTATGGGCTTATATTAACTAAAGTTCGTATCCAGCCCTCTCTGTGAATAGTTCCTGACAGCTTTGCAGTGAGTAAAAGTATCAGAAATGCTCCTAGATCTGCAGCTCAGTGCATCAATTTTCAGAGAAGTTGTAGTTCCTCTAATTAAAGTTAGAACAGTCCTGCTAGAGAACGGCACAAAATGACAAGTACTCAATGGATGTTTACAAAAATGTCTGTGTGGAATCACTGTGAAGCTATCATGGAGAAAAAACTCCATGAAGGGTAGAAGAATCTGTAACCTAGACCCTTTCACGAGTTGATAACTTTCAGCTTGAGTCCTCTGATCCTCCAGTGTGAATCTGATTTGCTTGGCTCTGCACAGGGAATCCGCAACAGAGGATGTCTCCCTAGACTGGGGCACCACTCCAAACTCATCATCCAGTTAAAAGCTGATGAAGATCCACAAACTGTAGAGCAATATATTGTTGGTGTATCTTATATTGTGGAATTTCAGAATCCGTATAAAGATACAACCAGTATTTGGAAAACCCAATTCAGTGATCATGCACAGAAGTCTTACTAGTGTAGGTTCTTACTAATTTGTCAGTAGTCCACCTGAAATGTTGTTCTATAATTTTATTAATACTGTACTAGTAACATCTCAATCTCAAATCTTTAATGACCCTAAGAATATCTTGAATTCTAATCTGGCTATGACAACTAACTGCTGACAGAAGTGGTAAACACAGAGGAGAAGATGCAAAATTATTTCAGTGTCATTTTTAAGTCCATAACAGATTTGTGATCTGAATGTCTCCCATAAAAAGCTCTTTACTGAAATAAATCTGCATACAGTCTATCTGGACAGCTCTTCCATCTGTGATCATCTGATAAAATTAGTAGCCAAAATTAATACCCATAGTATTTGGCATGTATTCTGGATTTACTTATGAGCACTTACACTCTCCAGACATCTGCCCTTGCTGCTTGCTTCACATAACATTGTGCCCAATCATTATCCCACACTCAGGTCAGCATTTAGCTCTGCACAGTCAAGCATATCTGGGACACTGCAACCCGCACCTCTGCCTTAGCTGTCACTGTGAAGCATGTCATTCTGCCAAAATATTTTGTTCAGAAAATGTCATTACGAAATGTTTTGACATTGTCTTTAAAAAAACCTCCCCTTTCCACAGTTTAAATTATTTGCTGAATTCTACTTGAATCAGTGAATAAATTTGGTCATGCCCAAAGAAATCATTCTTTTGACAAATTAATTGTTCTCAGAAAAATAGTTTCAAATATTCTGTGAAGAGGTAAACTACAATGGATATTACAATTGCATATTTAGGTGTTTTCCATGTCAGCCTACCAACAACTTTAATAAATCACCCATCTCCTCATCTCAGTAAGAAATCAGTAAGAACTGAGCCCTTTAAGGGATTACTGAAAGCTGCAAATTTCCATAGTGGTTTACTACAAGATTATTTGGCACAATTCTTCCTCTAATTCTGATACTCTGTAAAAAACATAGCATTCAAAAGGCCCTTAGGGATGCTTAACATCCTTAGTGCTTAACTTAGTGCTGTACAATACAGAAATGTAGAAATGGCTGGCACAACTTCTAAAAGTCAATATTTTGCTTGTGCTGCTTTATGTTCTGAGGTATGTTTTTGTTCTCTTTAAAAAAACACACACACACAAATACAATTCCATCAAATGAAAAAAAAAAAAAAGATCTCTCTGAAAGATAGATTACTTCTCAGATTACTTCTCAGGTGGAAGGTGATATCAGTAAAGTCCTGCTCCGAAACCCACAGAAGTCAATGGAAGGACCCACTGACTGCAGTAGACTTTTGAAGCACACTCTTCATGCCCTGCCAGAGGGCAAGAAGCTTACCCACTCAGAGCGCAAGTGACACAATAACAGGCAGGATTGTTTCTTTTCACTGTATGGATGTTTTGGTATTAAACATTCATATCTGAAAAGGCTTCTGTTTGTTGCACACACACACACAAGCCCCTTAACTATAAGACGTAAGCATAATCCACTTACCAAGCTGAATACCCAATCGAATCTACTGTTAGACAGATATGGTCCTGTTGTACACTTACTGTGCTAGAAAATACAAACTACTAAATTCAAATTCTGGCTCTCACACTGACTGTATTGGCGGCCAAAAGTAAAACTGCTTCTCTGCTTCCATTTCCGCTTTTGTAGATACTGGCAAAGTGCTTATTTGTGTCTGTACCTGAAAACATCAGAGGAATAACAAATGAACACGTAACAGTAAATTTACAAATAGATCAATATCAAGCTGCTTTTTTTTAATGTTGATCCCAGCACAAGGAAAAACGTTTGGTGAAAACAGTGTTATAAACTATTTAAATCCGTGCATCATATGCAGTATACTTCACATTGCAGATTAAAATTCAGGTATAAAATAAAAAATGAAAGCAGGTTGCTCATTTAAAAAAATGAACAAGAACTAGTTTTAATTATTCAGCAAAAACTCTATTGTTCTTTCTTCCATTCTAGACAAAATGCACAAGGTACAGTTTATTTACTGTTACCATTGTGGCTGTATTTTGTAAGCTCTCTGTATTTTCCTATAGGTGTCCAACACCTGGCTGCGATGGTTCTGGCCATGTGACTGGGAATTATGCATCACACAGAAGGTAAGAATTATCCCATTGTCTGGAGCTGCAGCGCTCAGAGTTCTCAACAAGCAGCAGTGGAAAGAAGTTGCTTTTATCCTGTGTACTTCTTTCAGCTTGTCCGGTTGTCCTCGTGCCAGGAAAGGTGGTATCAAAGTGGCTCCCACCAAGGAAGAAAAAGAAGACCCTGAACTTAAGTGAGTAGCAAAAGCACAGGTCTACCAGCAGTGAAGGGGCAAAAAAACGCAAAACAGTAAAAGCTCAGGACTTGATGCATCATAGGAAATGCCCTAGTTAATCTGAGGCACATGAGAACATGTCCTAGAGCTGGAGACAAATCAAGTGTTTCTGCTACTAGTGAAGCTGGTGGAGTTCATCACCTTGGAGCTTGAACAGTTGGGCAGGGTTGCTGCATTTGCTTTCATTATTCCAATTATTTTAAACAGTGCCATGCAAGTGCCACTTGGTTGAGAATTTGGCAAAATTAAGGAAAATAAAAAATTTCTGCCTGTAGGGAAATCTTCCCGTATCAGCTGTGGTCATCATCAGCATGGACCCAAATAATAAACCCAAATTGCAAACAGTCACCAAAATCATGAATACAGAGTGCTAGAATTGACCCAATGAAACAATTAAATCACAGTGACACCTTCAAAATATATCCCAGAGAACTTACATGTGTGTAAGTCTCATGCCCTTCCTCTATGTATGAGTTAAAATTTCACTTGAGGTGAAAACTGGTAGCTCAGTAGAGATTCACTATGTTCCTTACTTGAATGTACATTCCATTAAATAAGTAAACGATCGACTGCCAGAATAGAGATATGAAGATTTGGTTACACTCAGTATGGTTCTTAATACTTGCTAATGATATATAAGAGGCTGACAGCAGTGCAGAAAATCCCAAGTTTCTCTTTGCAAGTATTTGCATGTGATAATACAAGTTTTCCAACTACAGAAACCCACCCTCTGCTTTGTGCCAGAAACATAAATAGAGAAGAGCAAATGCTGACTTTTCATACATTTCTAAAAGTGTGATTTATTCCTCTGATAGAATTTCAGTTTTCTGGTAAAATACTATCTAAACAAATGTTCTAGTTCCTTAGGCTGTACAACTGTATTTTAAGTTGCCTAAGATTGAAATAAGCTGAATGCCTAAAGCTCAGCTTGACATGAATGGGTACAGCATATCTCTTGGGACCAAGTTTCAACACATTAGTGTAAGTGGCATAGGCAGTTGGAATTATTTTCTCTTATTTTGTTGAGACTGTCTTCACCTGCTCTGTCTAGTGAAAATGGGGGTTCTTTTCCTGTGTTTCTGTAGATGTCCAGTGATAGGCTGTGATGGCCAAGGTCACATATCAGGTAAATACACTTCTCATCGCACTGCTTCTGGTTGTCCTTTGGCTGCCAAGAGACAGAAGGAGAGTCCTGTCAATGGGTCTTCACTATCCTGGAAACTGAACAAACAAGAGCTGCCACACTGTCCTTTGCCAGGCTGCAACGGGCTGGGTCATGTTAATAATGTTTTTGTCACCCACAGAAGGTATAACTTTGTGTTTTCTCTTTTTACTTCTCCTTAACAATCTGCTGTTGAGTTGGCAACATAAGAGGCTATAGTCTAAATGAATTGTGTTGAAGTCTTTTAAGTAACAATACAGTTTACACTGCAGCTGATGGAACAGAATAACTTTGAGAGGGTTGGGATGAACTTTTAACTCTTCTTTACATTCTCATTGCAGTGTGACTTTCCACATTCTTTGCTTAGTCTTAACACAGTTTCTATATGATTTAAAATGTAATAGAGTTCTTTCCTAGGCAAATATGGAGTTATGCCTGTATATCCTTTACAGAAAATGCAAATATCATTGACATGTCAGGAGAAGGGATTTAGCAAGAGCTATGGCTGCATTCATTCATCATTCCACCAATGGGAAAAGCTATTTTCTTAAAGTTTGTATTTAAACAACTAAAATCAAACAAAAAGTAAACAGGCAGAATTCATATGGATTACAGAAGTTTGAAGTTGTAACAGTTTTTCAAGGAAACAACCCTTATAAAATGGGAATCACATATATAAACAGTAACAATAATCACCATTATTTTATATATCACTATGAAAACCCTAATATCATTTGAACCTATTCACTCAATAATACTCAAAGAATCTGGCTATAGAAACAGAATTAATACCCGGCGAAGTTTAGTCTTCTGTGTATATCAGGAATTAAATCTATATTCTATCCCTCCTTTGCTTTCTTTCTAACAGTCTGAACCAACTTCTCCAACACAAGAATATCCAAGGTGGTTCAGTCTGATTCAGCAGAACTGTCTGTTAAAAAATCACAGCCTATGAAATCTGGTGTTTAATGGCCCTCCAGCAAGTTCCATTACTCTTACTCTTCCTTTTCCTTTGACCCTTGGGTTTGATTTGGTGAGCCACTCCTGTTTTTCATCTTTTTTCCCATCTCAGTCTCAAGCTTGGAAGTCCTACTGTGGCTCTGCCCCAGCCCACTCCCAGCTCACCCCTAGAAATGGTTATTATTTCTTTGGCTGCAAACTCCAGAGTAATACACAGTCATACAGAGCTCTTAGCTCAGTGGCTAGAGCACTGTCCTAAAGTTTGGGTGATCTGTTTTCAGGTCCATCTGATACAGACACTGTCTACTGTGCACCCAAGTCTCCGTATTTAGTGTTTGCTATTGGGTGGCTCCCAGCTGCCAAAGACAGCTATGTAGGAAGAAACACTCACCACAAGTCCTTAGGTGATATTTTAGGCAGTCTGAATGTGGACTTTGGCCTCTTTCTATCGGTTCCTCATCTATATAATGGATGTAATGGAATCAGCCCATCCTGGGAAGGCTGAATAATAAATTCACCAAAGGGTTGCGAACGGCTCATATGCAAAGTTATGGGGGCACCTAATGGTCTGTAATAGAGAGAAACCCCCATAGCAGTGGGTTCATCCAGTGTTATAATTTTATGATCGATATGCCATGCTGATCTGTTTACATTATGACACAACTGTGAGCTGTGGTTAATTAATGCATGCTAATCAATATGCTAACTTGAAGCAAACAGCATAAAAAGCGTTAGTTTGTTGCAACTCATCCTACAGATGATTCCTATGCTACTTAAGGCTGGATGACATTCAAGAACATGTTAGTTAAAATGGGGTCCTTAATAGCACTCCTGAAGCCTAACAAGTCACCTGTGGCTTTCAGACATTCTTCTGACTAGTTGTTGCTCTGGACAGAGATAATAAATAGTATTTCAGAACTGGAGAACTAGCATGTCCCCCTACATAGCTTTTAGCTAAGCAAGTGTGATGCTAATTTAATCCTGCAAACACTTGTTTTCCGTGTAGAAGCACCATGTTTGTTAGAATCTTTGGGGGTTTTGCAAAAAAAAAAAAAAAAGTTCAACCATTCTCTTGCTGGGACAAAATTTTGCTTTACTCCTTACTTGGCTACATCTGAATACAAACCAGCATATGGGTATTTCTTCTTTGTTATTTATTAAGATATTATTAAGACAGTGCAATTCATCTTAGGCCTTTAGTGGGCTATAAAAATTGCTTCAGATAATTACCAGCTGATGAAATTGTAAGCTTTGAAGTAGCAAAATGTAATTTAATATTAACAGTGGTTAAAAAGCAAACTGACTATATAACAGAACCATTCTAAAAAGCTATTACAGTCTATAGGGCATATCCAGAGTTATTATATATTGATCATTATTATGTATCAACAAAATGATACAATAGTTGTGCACTGTGGAAATCATCCCATTAACTAAATTTTATTTTTTTAAGAATGGTAAACCTGCCATTTTCAAGGACCATACTGCCCCCCTCCTTTGAAGCATAGTGCTTCAATAAAAACTACAGGAAGTTTTTATTTAGGTTGGTGGGACTTCAAGAATTCTCTAAATTTTTCTTCACATAACTCAATAATAGCTCCCACTGCTATTTGGATTATTCTGAAATGTGTTTAGGAGTTGTTTACTTGTAGGTTGAGATTTCTGTGCCAATTTTCAAGCTGGAATATACAGTTAAATAGCTCTTTATGAGTTATGTCAATCCCTGAAGCTATGCTATAATGGAGATACAGATGTGACCTCAGGTACAGAGGTCTGACCAAGTGCATGATAATATTGCCTGAAAGGATTGTTGCCATTTTCAAGTGGGTGCTAATGTTTTTTTTCCTATTCTTTTCAGTCTGTCTGGTTGTCCTCTGAATGCACAAGCCATAAAAAAGGGCAAAATTTCGGAAGAATTAATGACTATCAAGTTTAAAGCAAGTGGTGGTAAGGAGATTTGTAAAAGATGATGACATTTATTTAGATAGAAGGGCCCTGACTCCCATTTATACATATGCCCCTTTATGCCATTCTGGCATTAATTCTCACTCCTTTCAGTTGTCTCTAGCAATAACAAAACTTCAATAACAAAAATCTTTGCATGATATATTACAAAATTCTCATTTGCATCATGATAGCTCAACATTTGTGGTACCTTCTGGTCTTAACTCAGAGTGTTATTTTTTGATTTGAAGATGTTTTAAATATTGTTATTAGTAATAATGTATTAATTACAGCTCAGAAGGACTTAGCTAACTAATGATTAAGGTAAGAAGGGGTAAATATTGCATGCAGAAATGGATTCATCTCCCTATCTTGAATCCTACATGGTTTAGTTTCTGTGCAGTGCTTTGATGATTTTCCTAACACATATAGTAAATATAAAGGAACAGTTACCAAATAGATATAGGAGAAAATAAGTAGAGTCTGCTTTCTTATACAGCGTAGGTCAGAGAGCTGGACATTGAGCCAGGATTAAAGAGACTTAGCTTTTATGCCTCAGACTGCTGAGTAAAGCGGCTGTGTTATCTTGGGCAAATGAGTTTGCTCCCATGTGCCCTACTCTCTGTCCAAGTTATCACTGGAACAGAGGCTGCTGCTTACAGATTTTCCTTGCTGGGTCCCTAGTAGGCTCAGATCAGGAGTCTGGGTTTTAAAGCAGTAACAATGACAGTGGTAATAATCTCTAAGCAGAAGTGATCTCAGAGTGGTACTAAGCAGAAAGAGGGACATGTATTGCCAGTTATAGCTGCTCAGTATTATTCAGGAAAAGGCTTTCATTAAAGACCTGAAGATCTTTCTTTGCTACCTAACTTGTGGGGATGTAAAAGTCCTCACTCTTTTTTTTTTCTTTTTTTTCCTATGGTGCCTTTTAGCCTCCTGACAGTTTCCATTTTGCCGTCATTTAAGTGTTCATTCAAAACTAAGGCTGTGCTTCTTCAAGTTATTGTGCATAGAGATTAATCCCCACAGTGCTTCTTGCAAGTTCAGTAGCAGGTATAAACGAGCCTACTAAAGTCGGCAAAGTTATACCAGTGGAGATGTTACCCTGGGGCGTTCACTGCAAAGGAAGAGTTGCTGTTATGTTTCTTTTAAACCTAAAAAGACATTGTTAATACTCACTCATCTTATGTGACAGACTTTTCTCTTTTCAAGCATTTCCAGCACTTTTTCCTTTCTCTGTTCTGTAGCTTGTGGTTGCAAGTTGTACTGAAAAAAAAAAAAAAATTGAGAAACACAAAAACTCAGAAAGCATTCCTTGCCCCTTACATGTTTCAGCTCATATAGATGTTTTACAGCTAGCCAACAATTTTGACAGTAAAAGCAGAATAAGAGGCAATTTAAAGATCAATCATTTGATCAGAAAACCTGTTATTTTCCTCTTGTTCAGTAACAGGTAACCCAGCTTATTACTTGTATATCCATTTACATGTGAACACTTTAAATCTGATCATGGTACTTTCAACTATTTGCAGGTATTGAGAGTGATGAAGAAATCAGACATTTGGATGAGGAAATAAAAGAACTGAATGAATCCAATCTTAAAATTGAAGCTGACATGATGAAACTTCAAACTCAGGTATAACATCAAAGCAAAAAGTTCAAACTTTTGTTATGTATGTAAATGCTATATTTAAACACAGTTATTCTTGTGCACACATGTTTTCCCCTCACTCTGTAGCATTCAAAACTGCCAAAATCCTACATGCTTTTTGTCAAGGTCTTTTTGTTTTCTGTAAATAAGCAGCAAATTCCTTGGTATTGTCATGAAAATCTGCAGAGTAATAGGTTCAAGACAGTTTGGAGCTAATCTTGGCAAGCAGGAAAACCATATTTACTAAACAAAACATGCATTTTCCTTTGTTGACCAAACCTGTGTTGACCAAACTATACAGAATCCCATGACTGCCATAAGAACTCGTGTTAGGCAAACTATTAGGAAATACCATTACTTCTTATGAGCATACTCTAACTGTTATGAAAGTTGATTTTGTTCTTATCTGTGCCTTAGAAAATTTCCCTACTTCAATTCACCCACTGTCAGTTATTCAAATAGTTTGAATTTTGCCTCCAGGCAACACCTGGTAAAGAATGGGTGCCTTTTGCTAACTTGTATAGCAGATTAATTTGAAGGGGAGCTATGAAAAAGAGTCATTCTCTTTCAGTATTTGTATGCCAGCAAGAGTAAATTAGCCTTAAGATGCTGACTGTAGTTCTATTGAGTGAGCTGAATATGTTCATCCATGCAGAGACAGCTATATACACCTGGTAATTCACCTGGTAAACTAGGCAAAAGCAAGAGCAGAAACTTGCTAAATATGTTAGGAGCAGTGAGAGCTTAGGAAAAAAATTCCTAAATGGGAGCAGATCTGGAAACCCAATATAAGTCTAAACTTACCAAAACAAACTGAGTGTAACCCAGTATACCCCTCTGTATTTGCACCACGCTGGAATGTGTACAGTGCTGATATGTGCTGTTTTTATAATAGCCACAGCTTTTATGGTCTAAATATGGGTGAAGTTTATATCACCTGCGCTGAATCTGAATTGACTGGCTTCACACTACAAAGGTTGTGGGATATCCATCCCAGACTGCACTGCAGTGTTTTTCAGTGTCTGTGGACACTTTTTTTAGTTCTCTCTGGAGAACACTGTGCTGTTTGCACAGATACAAGAAATTGCCTAATTTAAGCAAGCACAGATTTCCTCTCCTCTGAATTTCTGCCTGCTGAGGGCAGCCCGACCAGCAAAGCTTGAACTGAGCTACATTTGAAGGAGTGTGTCCCCTAAGTAGCTTTGCTCTGTCTCCTTTTAATCTAACTTGGCCAGGTGTTAGGCTTCTGTGAGCACACTCCAGAGGCAAAGTTGTAGTGGATTTTCCTGGCACTTCATTACCTCAGGCAGGCAAGAAAGAGTTCTTCACCTGAGGATCGTTTTGGTGTATGATGGTTTATTCCAGTATGACAAAGGGAACTAAACTGGTCACAGCAAGAGACAGATCTAAGCAGTGCAGAGGTACGTAGTCCTAATGAGGAGCGGGTGGGCGCAATGCCTGTGGACGGGACTCTGTTGTTCTGCGCCTTGTGCGGCCCTTAGCAGCTGCTGCAGTGGCAGCGGTTCGGGGAGGGCCCAGTGCGCGGTGGCAGCACTTCCCAACTGCACTGTCTGGTGCCCGTTACTGTGCGAGAAGCTGGGCGGTGGAGAACCAGGCCCTGCCGTCGCCGTCTTTGGTTTTTCAGCACTGCTTTTGCATACGAACCTTCGGAGCTGAGTATATTCCTAGCTCTCTCAGGCTAAAAGGATACCATTTTGCTAACACAGGTGCTTTTTCCTCCTGTTTTTGAGAGCTATGTGTTTCCATCCTGTTGGTCAGCGATGATCTTTGCGATTGTTCTGCGCTCAGCCTCGCGGCTCCCTTCCCGCTCTCTTTTTCTCTTATTGTTTCCAGCGCCGGCCCTCTCTCTAATCCGGACCAGCTCGCAGGGCTGCCCTGTGCCCAGGAGCAGGGCAGGAAAGTAGCACAGTAGCTAATACCGGTGCCGTTGCTATTGTGGTCAATCAGCAGGCATGCTATAAGGCAGGGCGGCAATGCAAACATCAAGCTCTTTTCTCCTTTCTTCCGCCAGCCCTGAGGCCACAGGCTCCATCCCAGCTAGACGCTGGCCCTTCCCCCTCCTCAGCTTCTTGAGGCCTGGAGACTTGAAGTCATTTCTGAGCTCATCTTCCCCACACAATGTGCTCCTCCGGCAGTGGGGCCACTCACCAGCACCTTGCAGACACAGGGTTTCCTTGTGAACTGACAACAAAGTCCGTCAGTTCAGAATGAATATGACTTCTTCCTTGCTGTCAATATTCTGTGGAGAAATTATGTCTATCTTAAAAAAAAAGTACCTGAATTTCCAATCCATAGTGTGTCCTTTCACAATCATGTGACTGTCGGTTTGGGTTCAATCTGCAGTTATAATACAGCCAAGGGTCTTTTTGTTTGTGTGTGTCTGTGATTTTTAGATCACATCTATGGAGAGCAATTTGAAAACAATAGAAGAAGAGAACAAACTTATAGAGCAGAACAACGAGAGCCTATTGAAGGAGTTAGCTGGCTTAAGCCAAGCCCTCATCTCCAGCCTTGCTGACATTCAGCTTCCACAGATGGTAAGACCACAGCCAGCAGCTTCACACCTTCTTTGGGACTGTTTTGCCAGCACTTGAAGCAGATGAGCAAGCTCAGGGACCAGCGGGAGCACTGTAGCTGTGTTAGCAGAGAGCTCTGCTTAGACTAATTTACTCTGCAGAGATGCTGGATCAGTGAACCTGGGGGACTCTGCATGCTAACACTCAGTTGCTTCCAGGACTGTGCTGACACTGTTTTCTCTGCCCTGTACTGCATTGTGCAAGACAGACTTTTCCCCTTTCTCTTCCTCTCTGAATGTCCATCATGTACTAGGCATGAGAACTGCACAACAGAGAATCCTTAGAGTTGTTTTGTTCCTAGATCAAAATTTTCACCTGTTTGATCCAACTCAGTGCTGTGATTTTTCTGGAGCCAGCAAAGCTCAACCTATTGCTCAAAACCTCCAGGTCCTATTTATCTTACTTGCAAACACAAGCCAAATCCACAAAGATACTTAGAGCTCTAGAATTACAGCCTCTTTTCCCAATCTCAGGTGGGAAATTAGGTGAGGAAAGTTAAAGATATCTCAGCCATAATCCCAGAGCTAAACAGGCCACAATAGAAAAGCAAGTCACATTGAAGACTATATCGCCAGTCCCTGTTGTTGTTGGGGGAGTGCATGGTCCCCCCAACACATGAACCTACCTTCCCTTCTACAAACCCTCCATTAAATTGGGTGGCTGTCGTGTTTTGACATTTGCCCAGTTGCCATGTCACTGCTTTTCCATGCTTTGGGATGGGGTGTGGTTTTTTGTTTTTTTTTTTTTTTTT